>NC_045704.1:79984690-80284690 GCF_009834535.1 Camelus ferus
CCACACAAAAACCTGTAGATTAGAGCAGCAGTCTAGAGGCCACATATTGGATGATTCAATTTATATTAAATGTTCATAATAGGCAAATTCACAGAGACAGAAAGTAGATTGGTGTTTGCCAGAGGCTGGGAGGAGGGAGAAATAGGGAGTGACTGTTTAATGGATACAGGGTTTCTTTTGGGGTGAGGAAAATATTCTGGAACTAGATAGTGGTGATAATTGCATAACTTTGTAAATATACTAAAAACCACTGAAATGTGTACTTTTAAAGAGTAAGGTTTATGGAATGTGAATTGTATCTCAAAAAAAAAAACCATAAAACTAGAAAACTTCTAAAAGAAAACATAGAAAAAAGCTTTTGTGATCTTGGGTTAGGCAAATATTTTTTAGATAAAGCACCAAAAGCATAATCCATTAAAGGAAAAAAATTGATAAATTGGGCTTCATCAAAATTTAAATTTTTCATTTATGTAAGAAACTGCTAAGAGAATAAAGTAACAAGCCACATACTTGGAGAAACTCTTTGTAGAACATGTATCTGATACAGGACTCATGTCCAGAATATGTAACAAACTCTAGAAACTCAACAACAAGAATGCAAACAACCAATTTGCTTCTTATTATTTTTTATTGAAGTATAGTCGATTTACAATGTTAGTTTCAGATATAAAACAAAGCGATTCAGTATACATACATATATACTTTTTTTTTTCAGTTTCTTTACCATTACATTCCATTACAAGAAATTGAATATAGTTCCCCATGCTATACAGTAAATCCTGGTTGTTATCTATTTTATATATAGTAGTGTATATCTGTTAATCCCAAACTTCTAAATCTATTCCTTCCCTTCCCTCCCCACCAGTAACCATAGTTTGTTTTCTATGTCAGTGACTATTTCTGAACAACTACTTTTTAAAATGGGCTGAAGATTTGGACACTTCAACAACAACAAAAAATAGGCAGATGGAAAATAAGCATACTAAAAGATGCTCAACATAATTAGTCATTAGGGAAATGCAAATTTAAAACCTTAATGAGATACCATGATGTATCTATTGGAATGGCTAAAATTAAAAAGATGGTCATATAAGTGTTAGCAAGGATGCAGAACTGAAACTTTCAAGGTTCAACCATTTTGGAAAACTGTCTGGCCGTTGTTTTTTTGTTTTTTTGTTTTTTCAATTTAAACATATTACTACCACCCTCCAAGATACTTACTAAAAAGGAAAGATGGAACAAGCCCATAAAACACTGGTATAAAAATGTTCATAGCAACTTTGTTTTTAATAAGCCCAAACTGGAAACAACTCACATGCCCACCAGCAGCAGACTGGAGAAGCACATGGTGGTCTAGTCATACAATGAAGTATTACTTGGCAATGAAAAGGAATGAACCATTGATACACACAGCAATATGGATGAATCTCAAAATACTTATGCTAAGTGAAAAGAGCTAGACAAAAAGGAACATATGTTGTATGATTTCATTTATATAAAATTTTAGAAAATGCAAACCAACCTCTAGTGACAGAAAGCAGATCAGTGGTTGCCAGAAGCAAGGAGGGGAGGAGGCGAGAAAACATGGAAAAGAGAGGCACAAAGGGACACAAAGAAACGTCCAGTGACAGATACATTCCATCTTGATTGTGACAATGGTTTCATAGGTATGTTGAAAACTTACAAAATTGTGAACTTTAAATATGTGCAATTATTATATGTTGATTCTGACTCAGTAAAGCTAGAGAAAGAGAGAAAGGGAACATTCATGAGTGAAGATATAACTTATTATACAATATCCTACGTAGTGGAAAAAGTCCCACTTAGATTCTGCCCCCAAGACTTAAAATGTTTCAGGATAGAATGATCCAGAAGGCCCAGAAGACTGGCCCTTCCCTAGATCCATCAGACAATTTTTTCCTTTATTAGAACACCCTTCCCTCACCTTACTACCTGTTGAATGTCAACACAGCTTTCAAGCCCAGCCCAAATCTAATCTACCCCTTGAAGCTTTCCTTGTCTTCTCCTGGCAGAGTTTGTGACTCAGTCTGTGCTCTTAGTACCTGAGAAGCCCTTAATCTATCCCCGTGGCATTCTAGGATGTAAGATTTGTGGTTTCAGCTGTTCTCCCCAAATCCTAAAGGTCCACCATTTGCACTGATTTGTCATATTACTGAGACACAAATTTGATCCCAGCCAGCTGCAAGGTCCCTACAGCGAAGGAGGAGCTGAGATGATGAGTGAGCCAAGCCCTCACCCACCTTCATACCTTCATAGTCCAACCCCACTTGGTTGGCCTCTACTTGTTATAAAAGCTTTTTTTTTTTCTTTATGAAGAATGGACTGCCTGAAAAAAAGCTATCAGCTTATGATGGAAATGATGAGTGAGTGAAGCAGTCCAAGAAAGGGATGGTTCTTAGCCAGAAAATAGCTTTATAAATTACTTTAATCTTTTATTAAGAATCTGGAAGCATCACTTAAAAACCTAGTTGTACTTTACAGCATTTTACGGGGAGAAGTTATACACTACAGTGGCATTAACAGGATTGGAAATCTGAGATGGCTTTGGGCCTTGCCCCTCAATAATGTCAAAAGCTCCCAGCAGCTCTAGTGAGTACTCATCACATTGCATTATAATTATGTGTTTCGCTACCTCCCTTCTAGTCTAAGAAGTGCAGTAGTTTAGACTCTAGAGCTGGATTGTCTGGGCTCCAATCTCAGTTCCTTTCATAGCTGGGTGACCTTGAACAGGTTGCTCAACCTCTGTGCGCCTCGATTTTTTCGTCTTTAAAATGGCAAGTAAAATCGTCTGCCTGAAAGAGTTGCTTTCAATGATTCAACACGGCAATACATGAAAGAGGTTAAATCAGTGTCTGACCCATCAAAAAGTGCTCGATCAACGCTAGTAATTAGCTTGAGAGTTTCCTCTGGGGCAGAGTTTATGTATTAGGGACTTTTTCAAAATTTTCTAGTTCTCCAGTGGCTCATACAGTTCTTGGCACATGGAGTGTGCTCAGCAGGAGTTAAGAGAATGCATGAATGACTCAGTAAGTGGATGAATTTTGGCTCTGCCGCTTTGTTCCCTAAGCCAAAATTCTTTCTGGTATAATGGGGGCATTTCAGCTTGGCTTACCTGGTATGCAGACAGCATTACTCTGGTCAGCATCCCCACCACCGTCATGTTCACCGGTGTTCTCAGTTTGTAACTATGGACACTCATGGTACCACGACCGTGAAGGAGCAGGGGAGCAGACAGGATGGTGGAGGATCATAGCTAGCCAGTCTTCCCCATTTGGCCATCATGGTAGAAGGATGAGGCTAGAATCCAGACAAAAGTCAACAGAGAGCAGAGTTGCCTTGAGAGTCAGCTAACACCTTTGTACCCCTCTAGAGTTTATTCTCAACCCAGCACCCAGAGTGATCCTATTGAAACCCAAATTGAATCATGTCACTCCCCTGTACAAAACCCTCCAACACCTCCTCATCTTATTGGGAACAAAGCCCCAAACTCTCACAGAGACCTACAAGGCCCCACACACTCCAACCTGTGCTGTCTGTCTCTTGCCCACCGCATCTCCTACCTTGCTCCTCTCTGCATGCTCCACTCCAGCCTTTCTGTGGATACTGGCCTCTGACACCTCCTCAAACACACCCAAAAGACCTCTGCTTGCAGTCTTTGCACTCTCTGTTCCCTCTCCTGGTATGCTTTTACAGGCAATTCATGGTTCACTCCATCACTTCATTTAGACTTCGGCTCAAATGTCACCTCATCCTGTCCACCCACTTAACACTCCATGAGAGCAAGGACTTCATCTGTTTGATGCCTTGTTCCATTCCCAAAATGTCCAGGACCTAGCACATAGTACTCTATAAATACTTACTTACTACAAGGTGAATAAAACCCCAGGAACCTACCTGCTGTCTGCATTTGTTTTTCCTCCCAGGGCCCGGTCCTCCCCAAGTGGAGACCTCTCCCCACTAGTGAGTTGTCTGTGTCCAAAGATGGTTCCTGTAACCCCGGCAGAATAAGCTGGATAAAAAGGATGTATTCCTGGAACAAGATGGAGCTGCTGATTGTTGGGGAGACTCGGGGGCCCCTGGTTTGACAAGATAATGTGCATTTGCTCGTGTTTTCAACAAAAGGTATAAAGTGTAAGGTGTTAAAGAGACAGAAATGCCGATTACTGTGACCCATTGAACAACTAAAGTAATGAAGAGGGACACAGACTGAGAAGAAAAAGAGAAGGGAAAACCCTGCATCACTGGTGATGCTCTCCCTGGGGCAGGACTCAAGAATACGCATTTTTAAAAGCCCCCTGAGTGATTCATAAGTAAGGACCAGTTTAAGACAGGTCCACAGAAAGGCATTTGAAGATTTAGAAAGTATAAGGCACACATTACAGTGGGAAAGGGATGGGCTATCACAGCCGAACAGACGTGGGTTCAAATCCTGCCATCACTGCTTGTTATCTGTGTCACTCTCTGCTATTATTTAACCTCTCAGATCCTGAGGTTCCATTTCAAGTTAGAGTTGATAATTATATCTAACCTATTGGGCTGTCATGGTGATTAAATCACAACACATGTAATGTGCCTGGAACATAGCAGATACTTAATAGCTGGTATTTTATTGCCCTTCTTTTTATGGCCTCTGTTTTCTGAGTGCTCCCTACAACCTACCTACAATGTCCTGTGGCAAACTGAAATTCTTACCCATCCTCTCTGTGGTCTCACAGAGGTGAAAACATATATTCAGAAGGGCCAGTTCTTAGTGCATATAGTAAAATCTCAACCTTCACCATCCCTAGAATTCCTCTTCCCTTCTCTAGACTAGATCAGGGTGCATATTTTTGCTGGTAATGACCCATTAATCATTAATAATAAAGCCTTATATTTTTAGTCTTACCAAGGCCTTCACGTATATTTCAGTACAAAAGCTTGAGACACGTGGAACAGACCCCAGGATCACTCACTCACAGACGTCAGGTGAGTGGCCTGAGTACCTGGCCAGAATGTGGGTGTGCTGGGACTCAGAACTTGCCAACGCTGTGCACTCTCAATTAGGCAGGCTTCACCGTCATCAGGACCTCGGGACTGGCCTTCAAGGGCAAAGAGGGAAAAGAGGCAGGGAGTATCTATCTCCGGTTGCTTCCTGCCCCTCCCCTCTGGAGTAATGGTTGGAGAATTCTGCACAGACTGCAAGGACAGTCTTGAAGAGCCTCTCCCATCCAAATGAGAGGTTGGCTGCCACATAGTGTCTCAGTCCTTCTATTCTACTCGAGGCTGCCAGCCTTCGGCAACTCCACACCCCCACCTGCTGGACGCTGCCTTGCATAGATCCTGACCATCCACCACCCAAGTAGGACTACTGTTCCCTGTGAGTCCCCTACACCACTCACCCTGGCCCCAGGGCTGCTTTAAGGGCCACAGAACAGGCTGGAGCGGAGGAAAGCACTCCTATTTCTTTCTCAGTCTTACTGTAAATCTTAATCTATGACACTGGGTGAACTCTTGGCTCTCTCAAAACTTCAGTTTCTCCCAAGTTGTAAAACAGAGGAAGCTTCAGCCCTGACCCTCCTTGCCCTCCTAGGGTGAAATGGAATAGAATAATAAGACACCCACTCTGCCAGATGGAAAGAATTGGGGCTTTGGAGAGGAAACTGCTATAAATTTCAGAACGAAGGGGATAAAAGCAGCAGCGTTCCCAGTAAACAAATGAAGAAACTAAGTCCCAGAGAACCCAAGTGAGCAGCTGCAGGGAACAGACTTTATTTATTCACTCATTTATTCAGTTACTCACTCAGACATTAATTGAGCCCCTACTATGTGCCTGGTATTGTAAGACAGGGATGAAAACTCGGTCACTGTACTTTAAGACCCTTTGTTGTGCCACTTTTTCCTCTCCACCTTCCTGTCGCTGTTTTCCGCCTGAATATTTTCCCCTGTGCTCTTGGTAACCCTTGTTCCACTGAAAACAAATCCTACGTCCACTGCACCCTCCCAGAACTTTCACTCTATCCTCCCCCTCACCGTATCTAAACCCTGGCCTTACCCCAAGGACACTGCTCCCCTTGCAGCCCTCTTGCATGGAGGCGGCTCTCCCTCCCACACGAGTTCCATTTTCCAGCCAAGCAGAGTGCACTCGGGGTCAGCAGTCTCCCAGCTTCCCCTGCCAGTTTCACACTCTGACTTTTCCACCCTTGTTTAAAGCCCTCCGCAAACTGAATGGCTCGTTGCCCTCTACTTCTTCTGTTGCTGTCACTGACCCTGGCCCATACGAGCCAAGGACTCTGTCCACTTAACCCCTACACGTGAACTCCCACCATGGTCCTGAGACAAATCGCTGAGGCCAATGCATCCAGCACTCTTACCTCCCCCAGCTTTATCCTGATGACTTCAAATAACCTTTTATGCTGCTTTCAGCCATGCTTTTGAAGGCCACAGTTGGGCCATTATATAGCATGGCTCCACCTCTCAGAAACTAAACTTCAGCATCCCACTTGGACCACAATCCCTCCCGCTCTCTTCTGTTCCTCCCACTTCCCCACTCCTTGACCTCACTGAGTTCCAGCACTTTAACCTTTTGCTTTCCTCACAGTTTATCTTCCCTCCTCCTTCAGCCCCCGGGCTCAGCCTTTGGAAACCCAAGCTAGATCTCTGGTCAACAACCCGAATGACTTCTCGTCAGCCTCGTCAACACCCTTTGCTGCCTTTTCTTTCCACTCCCAAGCCCTAGAAAGTCCTGACCCTGAGTCCTACAACTGTCTGCTCTGCCCAAAAGCCTGGACTTCTGGGTCCTTGTGGAGAAAACTATATAATATGGTACAGGTTGGTCTTCTGAAAGTGTCTTCAAGGGCTTTTATAAATCGGTCTCACTCTCCCCAAGCTCTCAACAGGTAGCCTAGCCTCCTACTTCACTGAGAACATCAAAGCCAAGGACTCTCTCAGCATCTAGCCTCCTTCTCTCATAAGTGCATTCTGACTGCCCACCACATATCCTTTCTGTGGTTTCCAGGCTCAAAGGATGCTCCTCTCCTTGTTTAGAGTCAGCCTTTCCTTATCTTTCATGTCCTCCCCATCTCTGAAATTTTTATTCCCTTCTTTTTTCAGTGTATCAGCCAGAGTTCACTCAGGAGACAGAAAACACACTCTAGTTTGAACAGAGGGATTTTAATGTAAAGAATGATTAACCATAACAGGAGATTACCTTCTAAAGAGAAAGAAAGAACTCAATGAGATTCACAAACCTTTTATAGGGAGCAGCCTATACCTCTAGGTCTGAGATGGAAGCTGATCTGGAAGAAGCCCTGCCCCCTCAGCTGATATCTAACCTGTGGTGGTAAAGGGGAAGACTTGACCCACTGGATGGCAGAGATGTTGTGCCAACAGAAGTCACCAAGAAGCTACCCTCTTGGGTACCTGAGAAAGCCATCTACATGGAGGGTCTGTGCTGTAGAGTTTGCAAGACCACCACACACTGCCCAGGAAGCCATCTGGGGTGCCAAAGGACATCCTTGAGGAGGTGTTGCCCTGCACAGCTTGCTAGGAAAATACCTGTAAGGATGACGAATTAGAAAGCCACCCTCTGCTCCCCAATGTTCATAGCAGCACTGTTTACAATAGCCAAGACACGGAAGCAACCTAAATGTCCATAGACAGATGATTGGGTAAAGAAGCTCTGGTATACACACACACACACACACACACACACACACACACACACACACACACAATGAAATACTACTCAGCCATAAAAAAGGATAAAATAATGCCATTTGCAGCAATATGGATGGACCTAGAGATTATCATACTAAGTGAAGTCAGTCAGACAGAGAAAGACAAATATCATACAATATCACTTTATATGTGGAATGTAAACAAAAAAAGATACACATTCTATTTGCAAACCAAAAACAGACTCATGGACATAGAAAACAAAATATGGTTACCAAAGGCTGAAAGCTTTCTCTCCCAAGATCAACAACAAGGCAAGAAGATCTGCTCTTACCACTTCTATTCAACATTGTAATAGAGTTCCTAGCACAACAATAAGGGAGGTGGGGAGAGAGAAGGAAGGGACAGAGATAGAGAGAGAACACATACCGTTTGCAAAGGAGGAAATAAAATTTTCTGTATTTACATATGACATGATTGTGTATATAGAAATTCCGAAGGACTCTACCCCCCCAAATGTGAAAATAAGTGAATTGAACTCATTGCCCTCTTGCACTCCAATCCTCAGCCGTACAAAGCAAATGCCCAAGGTAGCTACTCCCTGTGGACAGGACACAAGGGCAAATATCAAAAATCAATTGTTTTTCTCTAGAATATAAAAAAAATTTTTTTAAGTTTGACTTTTATACCATTTAAAGTAGCACCAGAAAAAAAAAAAAACTGTATAGCACAGGGAACTATATTCAATAGCTTGTGGTAACCTATAATGAAAAAGAATATGAAAAAAAATATGTATGTATATATACGACTGAAACATTGTACTGTACATTGGAAATTGACACAACATTGCAAACTGACTATACTTCAATTAAAAAGAATGCAAATAAAATATTATCAGGCATTCTAATTTTGATATAGACGGACTAACAAGGACAACATTTACTCTCTCACCTGAAACAACTAAAACACTAGACAAAATATATGAAACAAGAGTCCTCAGACACTAGGCATCAGGCAGTGATCCGTAAGAGAGAATACACAAACAAGATGAGCCCTGTGACTTCCTCAGTCAGTGACAGGAGTGGGTTTCCAGGCTTCAGACTAGAAAGGGGATGCCAGACATAGCCCAAAATTCTCCCTCAGCTTAGGAGGTCAAACTGGGAATCTGAGGAGGTCAAGGGCAGCTATTTACAAGGATGAACATCAGAGATGAGGGAGCTGCCCTGAGAGAGAGCCCCCAGAGATCGGTAGAGGGTCTCCCTCAAGCCTGGGGCCGAATGCTGCCTTTTCTACTATATTCTTTATATAAGTTGATACACTGTGTCTGACACACAGTAAACACTGTATGTATGTATGTGTGTGTGTATATATATTTTTATATAAATAAAATGAATGAAAGATGGAATCACTAACAGTCAAAAACTTCTTCAATTCTTCCTCTCCTGTATTAATTAAACACATGACCAACATGTTGTGTCTAGCCCTGCCTCCCCCTCCTTTTGTGAAGCTAGAAAGATATAATCTTCTTCTAGGCCAGCTTTGTGACACTAAACAAATTCTCACCCCTCTCAGGGCCTTGGAGACAAATATTAGGGGGGAAGGTATAGCTCAGTGGTAGAGTGCATGTCTGGCATAAGCAAGATGCTGGGTTCAATCTCCAGTACCTCCATTAAACAATCAATCAATCTAATTCCCCCTCCACCCAAAAAATTTTTAAAAGACAACAAAACATATCAAAAAAATTAATAAAATTTTGAAGAAAAGAAAAAAAGACATGGGTTTGGAATCAGCTAGAAGCAGATTCAAATTTCTACATACTGTTGCATTGTTACATCTTTAGCACGTTCTTTCTATTCTTTGAATTTCACTTTCCTTATCTATGAAGTAGAAAGATGAATGTCTACATTTTAAGGTTGTTCTGAGTATTAAATGAAATGGAAAGTTACCACTGCCTGGCAGGTAGGACGTGTCATTAAGTGTTAGTTCATCCTCTTACCCCTTTCTTCTCCCCACTGCCTCTTCTCCCACCCCAGAAGGAGAGGGAGGGAGAATGGAGTTGGTACCCATGTCTGAATGGCACGTCCTCAGACTGACAGGCTTTATTTCAAGAAAAGGCAAGATGCTCTCCCCCTCCCCGCCCCTCACATGCCACGGTCACCACCAGAACTGCCTGCAGTTGGTATTCCAGCCAGCTGCAGAGGTGCTGTTATCCGATAATGCATCTGTCTGGGAAACTAGAAAAGGAAAACTGTGTTTAGAAAGTATGTATTTCCCCTCCCCAGGTAAGCAGGAGAAATAATGCAATTCAAATTGGAATGACCATGAGATAAAACTCCTGCCCACCAGGTGTTTATCCTAGTTCATAAAAACAACTACTTTTAAGGTAATGGAAAAAAAAAAAAACAAAACTCCCCGTTGGGGAAGGAAATGGAACCACATGTTTCTGAAACAGTTTGAGAGAAAACAGCAAAGTCAATGAGCGGACAGCAAACGCATATCAAGCAGGGTCGTCCCAGGCTGCCATGCTCACAAGCACTCCCCACAGGCAAGGCTCCAAGAGAGGCTGGACCCCTTGAAATCAGACCCCCCCATTAGGAAAGCACGTGGACCTTCTGACAGGTCCCTAGGGCTAAGTGGGATGGGGGAAGTCTCCCCTTTTTTCTGTATCCACACCTGAAGAATTTAACCTCATTTCTGTTTCTTTAATGCTGCCCTACCAACTCTGTCTCTTAGGACACTGTCTCCCCATTCCCTCCTTTCTCTGCTGTCCCTGAAGATAAGCACACAGGTTTTTACGGTTGGAAGAGTTTGCTGCTAATCACTAGGAAAAAACAAGACAGGGAGAAACACAACCAACAAAGATGCAGGCATGATTTATTTACCTAAGGAGCCCCTATATGTAAGGGGACCAAATGTCCCTGCTTGCACAGGACAGTCCTGGCTTCTACCTATTGTCCTGATGTAATTATTAATAGCATCCCTTTTACTCTCAAAATTATCCATGTTTGGCCATAAAGTATAATAAATTATTCTATTTATATGGCACATATAAATATTAATTTATTTAACCCTGAAAGCAATTCTATGAGGTAAGAGACCTTTTTAAAATAATGACGTCAAGGCACAGAGAGGTTAAGTAGCTTGCCCAAGGTCACACAGATGGTCAGTGTCTGAGCGAGGATTTGAACTGAGGCAGTCTGGCTTCAATGTCCTTGTTCTTACAAAGCTTAGGAAATCACTTGCTCTTTCACTTAATAAATTGTTCATGCCTACTATGTGCAGACACTATGCTACAAACTACACATGCAACCAAGAACCAGGCAGAGTCCCTGCCCTCAAGGAGCTTTTAGTCCAGGGGAGACACAGATACAAGGAAAAGGACAGGGTGTACAGGGTGCATTGCGAATAAATAGAATGGAGGTGGGGAGGTAAGGAGCATCTAATATGGCCCTAAAAGATCACAGAAAGCTTCCTGGAGGAAGTGACATCTGAGGAGAGTCCTAAAGAAAGAGTAGTAGCTGGACTGGAAGAACCAAGAGAAAGCAGTGCAGGCAGAACAGCACATCAAAGGGTCCTCTGGTCAGGGGATCATAATGAATTAAGGGAATTCAAGTAGATCAGTAAGCTCTAGTGTTGCCTGGGGCCAAGGTAGTAACAATAGTTGGAACTGGAAACATAAGCCGAGGCCGGACCAAGAAGAGATATTACGGATATGCTTATGTTTACACTTTATCCTGAAGTTAATGGGAAACCCATGACTTCATAGGAACTTAAGCAGACAAGTGACCTGACCAAATTTTAATTTTAGAAAAATCACTGTGGTTGCCATGCAGAAACAAATTGAAGACGGAAGAGCTGGGACACATACAGGAAACCCAGAATCCATAGGAAAGGGGACGGTGGCTTGAACAAAGGTAGTGATAGGAAATGTGCACAGACTGGGTGGATTGGGGAAGTAGAAACGGACTTGGTGATTGGCAGGATGTAGTGAGTGGCAGAGGGAGGGGAAGGAGGGTCATGGATGCCATGGAGATGTCCTTTCCCATCGGAGTCTGGAGCTCAGGTCATGGATTTATTTGAGAGTCATCTGAGTAGAGGTGGTCACTGAGTCATCAGATTAGGTGGCTCACCCAGGGGAACGTGTAAAGTGGGAAGAGAAAGAAATGGCCACAAGAAGAATGGGAAGGAGAGGCAGGAGACCAGCAAAGAGAGGATGGTGTCATCATAGCCATCAAGAGACAGAGAAGGCAAAGGAGAACAGTGTCTAAGGCTGTGGGGGCACCAGTTATGACCCAGACATGTCCACATGGATTAGCAACAAGATGGTCATTGGAAATCTTAGGAGAGCAGGTGCACAGTGCAGGCAGGAGTGAGACTACAAAGGGAGGAGGAGAGGATGGAAGGTGAGGACGGGTCTCAGAAAGCTTGGCATGGAGGGAGGGGAGGGAGTGAAGGGAGGTGGAAGTGGGGCCAGGTCCTTGAACGGACACCCAGCTCTCTGCTTTCTTGCTGTGTCCTCTCCCCACCTAATCCCGCCCACCAGTTCTACTGAAAAATACTACTGGAGAACAGATGGCAGTAATAGAAACAGTGAAGAAATATCACTAAGTTCATATTGCCATTTCCCTCGTTTATAGCATGAGTCACCTAGAAAAGCCCCTCGTGGGCTTTATTCCCAATGGCATCTTTTGCTAGGCGGGCAGCCATCAGGGCAGAACTAGCATCCATCTCCTTAGCATCCAACCAGGGACCATCTGTCTCAGAGGGATTATGTGTATTCCTGAGAACCACCCAAATGGGTCAGTGGACCCCTCTGGACATTTCCTCAATTCCAAGATCATTCATTTGAGTAACCACCAGGTCCCAGGCACTGTTCTAGGCATTGAGGATTGAAAGGTGAGTAAATCATGGTCCTGAGGGATCATCCTAAGGGGATTTTTCAGGAAGGGCGTGTAAAGTCTCGGGGCTTTCCAGGCACCTCCAAGGTTTCCCCTAGGAGAGTTAACAGACAGTTAAAATAGTCCAAAGAGGGTAATGTCCCCCAACAGAGTCCAGGATTATTATCACAGTTGGACACTAAGAGAAATGATTTCTAGAGCACTTTTATATATAATGTGCTTTCAACCATTCATTCATTCAATAAACACTTATAGAGCACCTACTGTGTGCCGGGTACTGTGTTATGATACGGAAGATAAGAATCATAAGCAAAATAGAAATGATCTCTCTGTCCTCATGGAGGATACAAAAGACATATGAAAAGTCACATTAATCAAAACAACTGCACAAATGTATAATTACAAATCCTGACAGATGCTACAAAGGCAAAATACTGGAACCTACTCACTCTGCTGGGCTAAGGTAGCTTTCCTGAGAAAGTGACATTGAGATGAGGTCTGAAGGTTGCATAGGCTTTAGGTAGAGGGGAGGAAGAAATTCCAAGAAAATAGAATAACATTAGCAAAGACCCTGAGGAACAGGAAAGCAACCAATGTTGGGGGGAAAAACTTATTCTGACACTTGTTAAAATGGTAAGGAAGACGTTCCTCAGGACTATTGCAATAATGTTAAGACTATGGCAATAGGAGAGAGAGATCAGATTCAACTCCAAATCCAAATAGATGAATGGGGATTTTATAGCCAACAAGCAGAGTGAGGGACTCAGTGGATGGAAAATTACTAAGAGGAGACATCAAGGATGGGGGATTCTTGGGAGGGTGGGTAAGAGCTCAGTGGTAGAACACGTACTTAGCATGCATGAGGTCCAGGGTTCATGCCCAGTACCTCCATTAAAAAACAAATAAATAAATAAACAAATAAACAAACTGAATTACCTCCCCCACCCCCAAATAAAAAAACAAAGGATGGAGGATTCTTGCTAAACCAACATAACAGGATTCTTGCTGAAGGCAGGCCAAGGACTTAGATATCAAGGAGGAATGAAGAACTTCATCAGATATGATGGGTGGGGACAGATTTAGCAGGATTCTTACTAAAACTGGGCTATGAGGGTCCAGAGAGGAGGGTGGGGGGTGGAGGGGCCAATGCCAAGACCTAAACTAAAGCCTGACTAAAGTTTGGTCAAGGAGAGAGTCTTTGTCCTCACGTGTCCGAGGCAGAGACAGCAACAGGCAGAGAGGCACTAAATGATTCTGGAGAAAGAAGCAGGAGCCAAGTCACGAGGGCTTTGTGAATCGGGTTATCCTAAGAGCATTGAAAAGTTCTAATTGGGAGGAAGGGGTTGCGACATGATCAGGTTGTGTCTTCTTAAGATCCACGCAGCCTGCTGGGTGGAGATCGGACAGGATGGGGCTAGAATGAAGGCTAGAAGACCACTTAGAAGGCTGCTGCTGCCCTGGAGAGATAAGGTAGTGGACAGACCAAGGTGGTGATGGAGGTAGGAATAGAAGTAAATGGAGCCATCACAGACATAAAACAAATTTATGGTTACATTGTGGGGGGATAAATTAGGAGTATGGGATGGGCAGATACAAACTACTATGTACAGAATAGATAAACGAGGTGTTCCTGTATAGCATAGGAAACTATAATCAGTGGGGGAAAAGCAAAAAAAAAAAAAAGTAAATGGAGTCGAGGTATTCAGCAGGTAAAATGAACAGGACTCGGTGATAGATTGGTGGTCGGGAGAAAAAGGGATCAATAAGTCTCCCTTAACTACAACCTGGTGAAACACACGAGTATTTTCTCAATTTTATGGATAAGGGATTTGAAATTCAAGATAGGTAAGGGACATGCCCAGGTCACACAGCTGGTAGGTGTGGCTCTCTTTTCAGGATGCAACACAGGAGTCAAGCAGTTGTTCCTCATAGAAGATTCCATGCCCTTTTGTGCCTCTGAAAGCTACGCCTAGTCAATACCTGGAGCCCTGCAGCTCACCCACACCATTCCCTGTTCGCCTTTGCCTACACGACAGGAAAATGGAAAATATTATCATAGAAGCTGTTGCATTTTATGTTGGTGACCTCCATGGGCAGTACAAACAGATTCCTCTGTTGGAGAAATTATCTTCATGGGCTTATCTGGCACTGAAAAGTGAGGGCCCCCTGAGTAGAACTGAGATGAGAAAGGTTTGGTCATAAGGAATTAAATCACTTTACATGACAAAGGGGGATTTTGGAGCAGGAACCATGGCCATCATTATAACTTCAGTTACAAACCTAGCACACAGGGACCCATATATTTTTGCTGAAACTCTGGAGGCGGGCCCCAGCAATCTGTGATTGAACAAGACCTTCAGGAGATTCCAATACACCCTCAAATCCGAGAACTTCTAATCTTTACAAACCTTATTTTAACACCGCCCATACCATGCCAGGCCCCCAAATCCTCAGTGAACAGCTGCTACACACAATAGTCTTTTTGTTAGTAGCGCTTTGGGCAACAAAGGACGAAGACCAGCCGTCCCAGAGTGGTGACCAGCAGCAAGGAAAGTCTAAGCCAAGGCAGAGTTGGGGCAAGGTTTAGAGAAGGGCTGGGAAACAAGCTGCTGGAAAACAAGCCACTGGACAACAAGCAACTAGAAAACAAGCCGCACCTATATTTCCATGCACTTAAAATATTGTATTCACACTTACTTGCTTAATATGCACATGCTTGCTTTGTTTTAACGTTTTACACAGTAGATGACCTATAACACGTATTATGCTAAAGAAAATTTGAAAGGAGAAATCCTGAGATTGACCATAAGGGCACGAAGGAGGGCAGATATTTCCTTAGGGTGAAACAATGGACAGTCCTGGAAAGCCAGATCATCCATTAACAGAACTTTGTTCTGGCATGAAAGCATGAGGTTTAACCCAGGGGAAATACTTGCTATCTCGAGATGTCCCAGAGGCAGTAACAGGATGGACTTAGAAATTCTGCATACCCTGAGGAGGGCAATTGTTCCTGGATGGGATAGGCCTGAAATTAATCAGTTAACCAGCAAGCAGAACTTAGTGCTTATCTCATGAAATATCTAAAGCCCCACCGCTTTGATCGCATTTTTTTCTGAGTTGTATACTCCTAATAAATATGATGTCGACCAGGCTTTTGGCCCTCTAGATCCACAAGATCTTGAGTCCCCAGGTCCCATCTTTGCTCTTTACTTTGTCTCTTTGTCTCTTAAGTCATGCGTTGCCTGTCCTCAGACACGGTCCCGAGCTGTGCTGGACGCAGCAGAGAAGCAGCTGCAGCTCAAGCTGAGCCAAGAGCAAATGTGAGACCAACCCTCAAAAGTGTAGTAAACACTTAGTGTTTGCTTCCCAAACATCCATCCCCATATTTTTTTTGTAATAAATGAATGAATGAATGAATTTTTATTTGAAGTTATAGTTTTCCCCACACTTAATCCATAGCTCTAGACAGAGCTCATGACCTAGACCTAGCCAATCAAAGCAGCACATCCTCTTGGCCACAATGATTGGGTTCAGGTTTGAACATGTGGTCCAAGCAAAGCCAAGAAGTCAGGGTGGGATTTTTTGCAGGCTTCTGGGAAAGAGGGAGGTGCTCTTTCCTATTGAATATGACTGGATATGAAGCCAGAGCTCCTATGTTTATTGACAGATGAGGAAGAAAGCATGTCTGAAAACAGAACTTACTCGACAAAAGTAGAATTGAGAAATCTGGTCCACGTAACATTTTTGGAGAAGCCAGATCAAGCCTCACCTGAAGTCAGTCTACTCCTGGCCTTTTTTATCGCATAAGCCAATAAAAACTAGCTTTGGCTAGTTTGGGTGGAGTTTTCTGTCCCTCACAGCTGGAGGAGTCCTGATTATGATGTAATACAATGGATGGAGCTATTTTATTTGGAAAGTGTGGCTACAGAAAGCAGGAGAACTTGGGTCAACCAGTTATACAAATCTACTTCCCCTCCAGACTGTGAGCACTCTGAGGTCTGGAACTGTGTGTTATTTCTTGTGGTAGTGATAATAGACATTCAGTGATTATTTTAGGAATAAGGACAGAGGGGTCAAGATGAAGTCAGGGTGGCAGAAAGAAAAGGGGAAGAGAAATGTACAGATTCCTCCCAATGGAGCAGGAGCCCTGAGTCTCCTGGTCACTTTGTTCAGGACAGACTAGACCCTGCTGGGGCCCAGCAGGAACCGTGAAGCAGGACATGAGGGCATAGAGGCTTTTAGCACCAGGCTTCTCCAAAGGGCCACTTACCAAGAAATTGCCTAGAAGTGATGGTGTAGCCATAATCGGGTCATTTCTTGCCCTACAAATATTTCCCCCTTTTGTGAGTAACAAGGACCCATTCAGCCAACTGTACAGTGTCTCAGCTGAAATAACAGACCAGGGGAAATGTGTCATTGCTTTTCATCAGATTGAAACTGTACTGAAGCTCTGTCTCTGGCCATAGCACAGAAATTATTTACCACTTAATATCAGGCCATGTGTGGGGAAGAAGAGGGAATAAAAGCAGAAGACCAGCCTTCCAGTCAGCTTCAGCCCTTTTGGCAAGGCTACTTGGCCCAGAGCTTTGTCTGAAGACCTAGCAGAGACAGAAGAGGATTTGGCTCCAAACATTTGGGGAAGAAGGCACCTGGGGCAGAGGAGAAACAGGAAGAGAGATAAAAGGGGAGGGTTTGAAGAGAGGGAAAGAGTCAACATTTAGAGTGGAGGGTATAGCTCAGGGGTAAAATGCCTGCTTAGTGTGCACCAGGTCCTGGGTTCAATCCCCAGTCCCTCTATTAAAATAAAATTAAATAAATAAATAAACCTAATTACCTCCTTTCCCAAAAAAAGAGTTAACCTTTAATGAAATAAATCAACTTACAAATAGAAAACAGTAGCCAACTGGTATCTCCCGTCCCCATCCCACACTCCCCCCAACCCCCTCACTCCCCCACCACGTCCATCTATATCAACACTTGGAAGTAACAAACAGAACATCAACCAGCTCCCCAATTCATCATCTGGTACATGTTTTTCAATTATAATTGAATAATTTCAAAGATTAGAATGAAAATGAAAACTTGAGGCTCATCCAAAAGCACACAGTGTATTCTTCCAGAGACCTGTGACTAATCTGCATTGTGGGGGTGAGGGGAGGAGTTTAAAATGACTCAAATCCTTGGGAACTTTGCTGGGTGACTTGGGGAACTCCATGATTTTCTCATCTACTTCCAGGAATTTTCAATCTGGGCTAGACTGTGCCCCATTTACCTTTCCTTTTTGCTACTCAGGGAGCTTTGTGTACCTCATCCTGGCCCACCACCTTCAGGAGAGCATGTGAGCTCCACACAGGAGGAGGGAGGCAGGAAGCACGGTCCTCTGGATGCTGTCCCCAAGGCCCCTATCAGCAATACTGTTGGCAGTTCCCAGAGTGCTGCCCCGTCATGCATTTCCCCAAGCAAACTCTCCCAGGATCTAATGGATGTCAGCCTGGGCTTTTTCATTGCCACCCTACCTCAGGAGATCCTATCTTTGGATCGGGAGATCCAAAAAACCACATGGCCCTAGTCCTCGGGAAGGGCTGCCAGGCAGTGGCTGTCATGGAAAAAACAGTGAATCACCCAGTCCTGGGCCCAGTCCCATCTCTACCACCCACAGCTCCATGAGGCAACGGTGGAGTGGAAACAGCATGGGACTGGAGTCAGGAGGACCTAGCGCTTTGATCTCAGGCAAGTTCTTCGTTATCCCTTGTTTAAACTACCTAAATCTCAGTGCTCTCATCTGTCAAATGGAGATTATCGTAACTATTTTCAAGAGTCCCTGAGAGGATTAAAAGAAATACTGTGCCTGGTGTGAAGTAGCCACGAAATAACGGGTTGATGTTATTATCAGCGTTGTTATTATGTGACGTTTGGCGAGACACTTAACCTCTCTGAATTTGCTTTCTTATGTCAAAAAACAGAAGTAATAATAATGATCTCTTAGGCTGATCACAAGAATTATATGTGTAAAGGATTATATGGATTATACGTGTGAGGATTACAAGGATTATGCATGTAATATACGTAAAGCACCTGGCACGGTGCCTGAGACACAGTAGACACTCAATGTTAGATTTCTTTCCCTTCCCTTCCCAACCTCCCTCTACAAAATCCAGGATGAGAGTTGCCATGGTCAAGCTGGCCCCAACACTTAGCTAATAAAACAGCAGCATCTGCCCCTGAAGGTGGTTTTTCGGAACTGCTGGTCCTTGGAGCCTCCTACCTGCCGCGCTTTCAGCCCACACCCTTAAAAGGAAAAACTGTCGGTAGAGAGGCCTCCGCCGAGCGCGCTGGGGCCAAGGGGGAAGCTGGCAGCTGCAGGACTCATGGCTCAGCACTAGGGGGAGCAATAAGATCGAGAACACAGCGAGAGCCACGCCCAGAAATCTCAACACCCCCTGCTCTCCAGTCGCCCAGGTTGAGACGATCCAAGCTGGAAGAGAACCTTAGGGACTACTCAGAAAGGGTTTTGTGGGAACAGTTAATGAGAGAAAATGCCGGGAGCCCTGGAGAGAACGCCATCCCTCCTACTTCAGCCCAGTCCCAGCCCAGGGAGCTGTCTCTGGCTTCCAGATGGCAACTTTCGCATCCCCTCCGGGAAGAGCCAGGAGGAGGCTTGAGGAACAAGAGGTAGGGGAGACAAGCCAGGTCACTTTTCTTGGTCACTCCAACTTTGACATCCAGGTCCCCAAGCATCTTGCTAAGTCCCAGGGGGTCACAGCTAGAAGGAGTGTTAGAGAGCCCCAGATCTTCAACCCCCAGATGGTTAGCTAGAGGGCTGGGACTCGGAGAGGAGAAAGAGTTTGAGCAAGATCTCCCAGGTAGTTACCATCATCTCTTACAGAGTTTACCAAATACTTTCATGTCCAGAATCTCATTTGCATATTCACACCATCTGGTGTTGTACGCAGGAACTGTTATTCCATTTTACAAATGAGGAAACTGAGGTTCAGGTACGTGTACATAGCTCTCCTCTCCCCTACTAAGTTTTCAACGCCACCTTGCTATTCCCTCCTCTCTTCCTTTCCCTAGGAAGATTGCTACTCAGCTCCAAATATTCCATAAATCAAAGTTTAAAATATTTGTTGCACTCCCCATCTTCCTAACCCATCTAGTATGATGGAAAGATAGAGCGCAGTAATTATGATTGGGCACTTTGGAATCAGATCTGAGTAAATAAATAGTCCATGTTCCTCACTTAGGAATTCCATGACTATGGACTTCTTTATAGCCTCACTTTCCTCATCTGTAAAACTGGAATATTCACATCTATCTCATGGAATTCTTTTAAGGGTTGAATGAGATGCACTGTAAAGCAATTTCATACTGCCTGGCATATAGGGAAGGCTTGAAAAATGTTTCTAACATACGTAATTATCATACAATTAGATAACTGAAATGATCTTTAGGAATTAGTTCACTACTTTCATGCCATTACCTAGGAAGTTGGGAGTTGAGTGAGGATGTTACTTTGCTAAGTAGTTTTCCACACTGGTTTGAATGGTTCCCACATCTACCCTCCAAAATTCGTGTCCACCTCGACCTCAGAATGCAAACCTGTTTGGAAATAGGATCTTTGCAGATGTAATGAATTAAAATGAGGTCATACCATGCATAGAATACAGACTTGTGGTTGCTGGTGGGAGAGGGTGGAAAGGGATACACTGGGAGTTCGAGATTTGCAGATACTGACTGGTATGTATAAAATAGATAAACAAGTTTATACTGTATAGCACAGGGAAATATATTCAATAACTTGTAGTAGCTCACGGTAGAAAAGAATATGAAAATGAGTATATGTATATTCATATATGACTGAAGAATTGTGCTGTACACCAGAAATTGACACAACATTGTAAACTGACTATAACTCATTAAAAAAAAGATGAATAGATTTGTTAAAAAAAAATGAGGTCATACCAGATTAGGGTGAGTTCTAGACCTAGTAAGACGTATGCTTATAAGAAGAGGAGAGGCCTTAGAGGGATAGGTATGGTCACAGAGGGAAGAAGGCCATGTGAAGACAGAGGCAGAGGCTGGGGTGATGCGCTACAACCCAAGGAATGCAAGGATCGCTGGGAACCCCCATCAGCTAGGAGAGCGGTATGGACTGGATCCTCTCACCAAGGCACTGACCTTGTCAACACCTTTCAGACTTCTGGCCTCCTGACAGAGAGAATGCATTTCTGTTGTCTTAAGCCACGTAGTTTGTGGTTAATTGGTTACAGCTGCCCTAGGAAGCTATTACAGCTTGTGACAGACGGAGGACTCCCTCACAACCAGGACTTCCGACAGAACTCCTGGATTTTGTTACTCCCAGTCTAGCCTTCTTTTACTCCATCATCACCTCTCCAGCGATGAACATTTCTGGTACACCCACCTAGGAAGTTTACCTATTTTGAGAAAAATTAACACACTCTATAATCTTTAGCACTTCTTACTAAGTTGTTACCTGACACACAGTAGGCATTTAATAAATACTTACTGGTGAGTTGATAAAATAATAGATGTAACGATGGTATGTTGTGTTATACCAATTTAAGATATTATTACAAACCCACTTTCTACCTCTGTGTACACCTTTGGCCCAGGCTCTAAATTTATGTACACATCTTATATATTTGAAGAATGACAGAACTTCTGGTTCACAAGCCCTGCAGGGGTGACGAATTAAAAGGAAAGCAATCTGAATACCCTCAGGACTCTGACGCCGACTAGGCTGGGATGATCTTTCTTGCCAGGTCCTCCCACACTCACTCAGGAATGAACAAGTGAGAGGTCAGGGAGTCACGGGAGCTGCTGGTCCCCATAAAACAAGTAGGCACCCAGTCAGCCTGGCAGTAGAACGGGTGTTGGTGGGTTAACCAAGGGAAGGAGGGAGGAGCTGATTCACTGGGACAACTCTGAGAGTGACTCAGAAGGCAGCAGAAAATAGCCTGTTCTCCCACATCTGCCTCATTGCCCGACAATGAGGCACTTCCTCATTGCACACCCATAGGCAGGGCAAAAGGGAGGAGGAGGAAATGGGATTTTTCAAATTCATGGGCCCAGTCCAGCACCTAAACTCTGTTTTTAACCATTTCAGACATTTTGTTTCAGGTCAAGTCAGTATTTGTTGGGTGCCTACTGTGTGCCTGGCCCTTCATCTTGCTTTTCAGATCGTCAGGCTCCTGAATACAGGGAATAATGTCTTTCTGTAGTTCTGTTTTTCCTACTTTGTTAACTTTAAAAGCACTTGGGCTGCTGTTGAGCACCTCAGAATGGTATTGCTATCTTTCATAGAAAGAGATGACCCTCTCCAGTCAATAGGAGGAGGCATGG
Source organism: Camelus ferus (assembly GCF_009834535.1). Taxonomy (NCBI): domain Eukaryota; kingdom Metazoa; phylum Chordata; class Mammalia; order Artiodactyla; family Camelidae; genus Camelus; species Camelus ferus. The sequence goes on from NC_045704.1 coordinate 80,006,626, forward strand.
AGCTTTTTTCTGGCTCTGATGCTGGTTTTACAGTCATCCAGGTCCACCCTCTGGACCAATCCTCCTTATGAGAGACAGCATGTGATGAGTAGAATGTAGCACAGGTTTGGGCAGAATATAGCACATCTTTGTTGGAAGTTCTATATTTACCATTTACCAGCTCTATGGCTTTACCTGATTTCTCTGAGTCTCTCTCTTCTCATCTGTAAAATGAGCACAAGGATGTCTATCTTACATGTTAGGGAAGATTTTTCATATAGTGGTGAAGATTAAGATATCATTATATGAAAGTACCTGGCACAGTGATGACATTAATACTGGTTTATTTCCTTCAAACTTCCCTATGATTGCACAGACCGATCACATCCCCTCACCAGACTGTAAACTGCATGAGGACAGGGCTGCACCTGTCTTGAGACAGTCTGCCTAGGTGAGTACTAGGACCCTAATACTGTCTTGCTTAATAAAAATTGTCAAGATTAGAAATAATGTATTAAGCTTAATAATGTAAATTATATTTATTTGTAAGTATGTATTATATTGTATTTAAAAATAATGTGGTTATTATTCTTTTAACCAACTGAGTTAATCTGTGAACTGGAAAAGGAATCCAGAAATATTGACCTCAGAAAGGGATGCATCTTCACCTCTTTGTGGGTTATTTGGTCCTGAAAGGACCGCTATCAAGATCTACATTCCTGTGTTCATAAGGGATAGACATTCCTTGCATCTTCTACCGTCCTTTGTTCCAGCTTCACTGAAAATGCCATAGCCCACAGAATAATGGGGCCAAAGACACAAAAAAAGTCCCTTCATTTGGAAAATACAATGTAGAAAACCTTGACATACAAATTTTATTCATTTGACTTCTACCTGGAAGGCAGGTCGGGCTGGGTTTGTGCTCTCCCCGGTGCTACCCAGTGTCCTAGCCCCAGGGGCTCCAGGCGGGGTGGGGTGGGGGTGCAAATTCTCCAGGTTTTTCATCATTGCGTCCTTGCTTCTAGCGCAAGCTGTTTCGAAGAAAAGAGACAGCAGGCAAGCGTTACCAGGTTTTCAAGAACTATTTTTAAAGCAGACACGAAAGAGCATTTCATTTATTACCATCTCGGATGAAAAGAAACGTTAATGTGCCCTATCAATCGGGGCACCTGGAGCCCGCCATTCCTAAGCTTCCCGTACCATGAGGGTAAACATGAAGCACTAGCCACCGTCCCGTCCAGAAATCGCACAGAAGGTGGGAAGTTCCAAAAGCCGGGCCAGGAGGGGCGCGAGCCCACCCCGGAGCCCGAGCCGGAGGCCGGCGCTTCCTCCCGGAAGTGACGTGAGCTCAATCCCAGCTTGGCTCTCCCCAAACAAAAGGGATCTTGGGGCCCCGGGAGGAGCCTAAATGACATTGGAGAAGCCCCTCCCCCAGCCGGCGTGGATTGGTGCCGGGGCTGGAGAGGCGAGGAGGTGATTGGCTCTGCCAAATGTCAGTGCCCCTCCTGGCGGCTGAGGGGCGGGGCCTCGAGGGGCTGTGGATGGAGAGGGTGGCGGAGGCGGCGGGGAGTGGAGCCCGGAGCGCCGGGAAAAGGTAGGAGTCCTTGGCGCTGGGGTTTGGCGGTGGCTGGGAGCCGACTTCTCGAGAGAAAAGCAAGGGTAGGACCACCGGCGTCCTCCTGCCACAGTCCCAACTGCCACTCGCGCCCATCCCCTGAGGGGGCGGGGTCGTCTCCTCTATCTCCCGGTATTCCCTGAGGAGGCGGCTCCTCATCTTTCGAGGGTGCTCACAGCTACTTATTGCCCCCTCTCAATTCCAGTTCCACAGAAGGGGCTGCCCTCCTGACACCACTCATTTAAAGGCCCCCCTCGCCCAGCCTCTCAGCCTTGGGAGAGGGCGTACAGGTTCCCATTCTGTAGCCTGCCGCCCCCGCCCCCATTTTGTATCCTTGAGAGGCCAGACATCCCTTCCCACACTTGTCCCTGCTTGCTAGGGTGGGACCAGAGCTTGTTTCATCGGTAAGATAAAATCAGTGTTTTTGAAAAAAAGAGAGAGATGGGGCGAAGCAGAAATCAAAGACCCGACCTAGACAGCCAGCTCCGCGGACAAATCGGCCTTCCCCCACTTGGGTTCTTCCCATCCCCCATTCTCCGATCCTCAGCTTCCCCCTGAAGCCCCTCGGATCCTACGGTGGTGGGAGGGGTCGAGAGCTCACCTGCTTCGGGACTTTTTTAGACTCTGGAGGAAGGAGAAACAGTAACCTCCCCACCCCACCCCACCCCACTTTGTACCTTTACTCTCTATTCCTTCTGGGAGTACCCAACCACTGAGGGGTTTTTTAGGTTTGAGTTGCATTTCATTTTTGCTTTCCACCCTATTTCTTCCCTGAGAACATGATGAAAAACCATCTTTTAGTATTTCACAGTGAGGTGGGCGTGTTGGGTATCTACAGAGTTGGCCTTGTGTGGGTAGGAATGCAGTGTGTATTGTTGGATTGTCAGTGAATAACAGCATGCTTTCAAATGAACAGTACAGATAGGTAAATAAAGAGTTTTAGATTAGGAATGAGTATCTGGCAGTCTAGGGTGGGCTGGTCTGTTGCTCAGGGAGACTGCAGTTAACCTTGAAGATATAGTTCTGTTGAAACAAAAGGCAGGAAATGTTTGAAGAAAATTCAGGTTCAGTGGTCTAGGTTTATGATTAATCTGGTACGTGGCCTTTGGTTACTCTCTAGCCCCTATTTTATGATGGGTTTTTCCCTCCAGGCGAAACTGAGAGATATATATAGAGAGAGAGTTGTTGATTGGTTTTACAAGACCGGTATCATCTACCAAAATTCAGGGGATGAAAAGTAAAAGCAAATTTTAAATCTCAGAGATGAGGCTAAATAAAAGCAAACTCCAGCGATTCACACGTACGTGACTACCACAACGTGTCTCTGTAGTGTGCTCCTAAAGGCCTCCATGTCAGCAGGTGCAAAATATTGATGACTTTGGCCTCATGTTAATGCCATTGAATCCCCAGTTATCATCTATTGCTAGCACTTTCATGTATTAAAATTTGCCATATTTTGTAGCATTGTTTCTTTTGCTTTCCCAATCTGAAGTCTATCTTATGTTATCTATAGTCAGAGCTAATAATGGGATGCAAGGAGTTGGAATGGGGGGGGCAATTATAACAGCTGTCTTTTACCTTCCTGATTAGACTCTCTGAAGGTGGACTTCCTGAAGGTAATCAATTTTGAATAGTTAGGTTCGAAGTTTTCAGAGCCAGTCTCAGTGCTCACAGATCTGTTCAGTGATTGTTTCCAGATCTCCAACAAAAAAGCATGAGGAAGAAACTGGAGGGTCTGTCCAGCAAACACAGTGTACTGAGATAGGAGGGTAAGTCATGCGCCCCCAGCAATAGCAGCAGGAAAAACTCAAAGCAGAACAGCAAATCCCAGAAGGATATATCTTATTACATGAGCAGAGAACAGAAAATAAACTAAGGTAAGAGACTAAGGAAACCAAAGTTGTGATTGCCATGGCCTTAATGAGCAGAGAGGAAAAAGCAATGCTCTTTGATTACTTGGCACAACACGCAATATCTGTCTGATACCCATTTGGCTCTTGGAAATCTTTCCTTGAACGTTTTCAATACCTGTTTGGTAATACTGGATGAAGAGCATTGTATGCAGAGATTTTTATGTATATATCTATCTTATTAAACTGTAAATTCTATGAGAGAAGTTATTAGTATGTTTTGTTTCATCTTTGTATCTTTCCCAGTGCCTGGTATACATAATTTGACTTAAGGAGCTTTTGGTGAACTTGGTTTGAAGCTGACACCTTAAGGTAGACCAGAAAGATAATTTACTGATAAAATACAGTGCTTCTTGTCAGTATAAACAATCCATTTCTTTTTCTCTTGATTTAACTTTATTTTCCCTATCTGATGTCTTTCGAAACTCCAATATCTTAAATGACTCTAAAATATTGAATTTGGAATAAGAAATATCTGTTAGTTAAATATATAATTTTGCTGTGAACCAGGCTTAATGTAATCAGCACCACTCATTTTAGGACTTAATTTTTCTAAGAATCTGACCTGAGAGGAAAAAAGTGAAACAGAGCATACTAGGAACTGATTTTTGTTTAAGAATGGTTTCTGAGTACTTGGTTTTGACAAGTTACTGGTCTGCTTTGGGATTTTTAGTTTTTTTTTATGCTTTTCTAGGCTAGCACTAAATCCATGAGCAGGGACACAAACTATTGAATAGAATAGATAAAGACGGATTCTGGTGAGCATGTGCTGTCTACAGTGCATTTGTGTCTTGGCAGAATCAGGTTTGCAGTGCTACCAGTTAATTTGCAGAACAGGATTGGAATTCTTGGCTTTTCTGAGCAGAGAAGAATGGTGTTTCTTTGGTGTTTGTAGTGAAATGGGTTTCACTTTGCTTGTGAGTTAAAAAATTTAATATTAAATATTTTTCTACTCCTTTAGCATTTAAGCAATAGTGAAGAATTAGTGTCCAATTTTAGTTATTGGTTGGTTTTATTTTAAATATTTCAATATATAGCTACGATGCCTAAGTAGGGGGAAACAAAGCTTGTATATGTCATGATCTCAGACATCTGATAGAGGGATTTTTAGGCCATTGAACTGGTGTTTGGTGGCATGATACAAGAAGCAGAGATTTCGTTCTGGAGGAAATTTGTCTAGCCTGTGGTGGCTGACCCCAGGAATGGCTTGTTAGCCTATTACAAAAGGCCATTTTTTCTTATTTCCTGAACGTGTGCTGCTAATAACTAAAAATCAAGTCTTCCTAGTTTTAGTTCAAAGCATTTCAGTGAGAAAATGGCTTATTTATGGTGAGGCTATAAAATGTGGTAATTTACAGCACAGACTTTACAGGCAAACCTGAGGTTAAATCCCAAGTCTGCTGTTCTTTTGCTGTGTGACCAAGAGCCAGGGCAGAGTTTTCTGTCTTTATCATATCCCAGTTTCCTCAGCTATGACATAGAAATGGCTTTGAGAGGGTTTTTGTTTTTTTTTTTAAGGATTACATAAACTAATCTGTGTATATATATATAAATTACAGAGCAAGGTATCTGGCATGTGGGAACCACTCAATAATTAGTAGGTATTATTGCCATTATTAGCACTTTGCATGTGAGTTAAAGAATTTAATACTAAATATTTGTGGGTTTTTTTTTTTTTGAGGGGAGGAGATGATTAGGTTTATTTATTTTTAGAGGAGGTACTTGGGATTGAACCCAGGACCTTGTGCATGCTGAGCATGCACTCTACCACTTGAACTATACCCTCCCCTCCAAATATTCTTTTACTCCTCTCACATTTAAGCAAGGTAAAGAATTAGTGTCTGATTTTAGTTACTGATTGGTTTTGTTTTATGAGACTGACGCACTGCCTACTGCGCTAAGAAGGCAGGTTGATTGGTTTTGTTTTAAATATTTCAATGTATAGCTAAGATTTCTAACTAGAGGGAAACAAAGCTTATATATGTTATGATCTAAGACTTCTTCTGATAGGATTTTTAGGACAATGTGTGTTTGTGTGTGTGTCTTACAGATTGTATGTGTTTCATAATTTTGTCATGCAGATTATCTTCCTTGACTCCTGGAAAAAGAACAAGTGATACAACTATCTGATAGCTTCTCTCTGAATTGTCAGTTGTACCACTCCAAACTGTCTTAAGTACCTTCAGCTTCAGTGTCATATGGATGGTTTTGTGGATACTGTGATGATGGTGCAGGGTTGTACTTTCTGTGAGACTTAAGGGATTTTCAGTGGTAATTTTGATTGACAGTGACTTTCCACCTTTTGAAGACAACTCCCTCACTGCCCCCCATATAAGGAGCAATCATAGAAACAACCAAAATGGGTGAGAAGAAACCATGGGTAGGGTAATTAAGAGTGGAGGTCAGGGGAGTCGAGGACAGGAGTTTGGGGGTTGAGGAAAATAGGACTGCAAGCAGGCGTTGAGGTAAAGAATGTAGTAATATGGTTCCTCCTAGCCTGCTTTTTCCAAACTCTGTATGTCAAGTCCAAAGCCAGTGCTTCCAATCTAAATGGGTCCTTTGCTGCTAAGTGAGTCCTTTCTGCTTCTAGAGCCATAGAAGAATGTAATCCTTAATTGTTACTGCGTTTAAAGAATATAATCCTTATTTGTTGCTGAGTTTAAATAGAAACTAGGAAGGAAAGTAGGGCACAGGATGATGGGGTTTACAGACAAAAAAGACTCCTGACCCTGAGCCTTGGGAGCATCTGCATGGATCCTTTGTGCAAAGCTGCTGGGGAAGGCGGGGCTGAAGTGTGCTCTGGGTCTGCTCTCCTAGAAAGGTGAGAGCCAGGGAGGAAGGAGTAGACAAGGGAGAAGCAAGCGGGGATGAATTGTTTTAATAAGAGGTACGAACTATAAGTTGTAGTGGAGAGAAGCATGAGCTTACAGGTAAGTTGTAGGAAAAAGAGAGAAGCCCTAGATTTGGGGGGTTTTTTTGGAGAGAGAGGTGCCCCATTACATGGTTTCTGCTAAGTAGTCGTTTCTGTTGAGCAGGTGGTGCAGGAGTGAGAACAGAAACAATCTGGTTCTTATTTATGGTACAGGAATCATACCACAATAACGGTGTTAAAAATTATAATAAAAAATTTTTTTTGAAAAGAACCAGTTTGGTTCTTAACTGGTTTCATATTTGATGCTACAAGCATGATCTGGCCCAGTCCTCTGTATTAGCTTCTTCTCGTTGCTTCTTCTTTTTAAATTGAAGATACAAAAGTCATTTCCTGAAAAAGCTCCACCCCTAAAGACTTAACCACTCCTAAATCTTTAGCCTTCACCACATTCACTGACTCTTAACACGTTCCTCTTGGGGGTCTAATTACTTCTCATTCAGCATGTCTCACATCACAGTCATCATTTCCCCCCTAAAACCAGTTCCTTTTCTAACATCCCTGTTTCTGTTCATGGCATCATCATTCTGGTCACCCAGTCTTAAATCCTCAGCTGATCTGGGATCATTTCCCCCCCTTACCTCCTTAAAAGGAACCAGAACCAAGTTACTGTGAATTCTTTATAAAGTCTCTTGCATCAGTCATTTCTTATCCACTCTTACAGCCACCATCCTAGTTCACACATTTTAGCCTTATGCTTATGCTGTTAAAGTTTTCTCCCAACTGCTTTTTCTGCTTCCAGTTTCTCTTCAGTCACAGCAGCTCTGTACCTTCCTAAAGGAAACTTTAGCCTTCCTAAAACTATACTTTTGGTACGATATTCACCTAGTTAAAAATGTTTAGTAGCTTCTTATTTCCTAAAAGTTCAGTTTTGTTGGTTGTAATTCAAGGTACTGTTCTGTACCTTTCTTCCCAGCCAGCATTTTTTTTAATATCCCTTTGAACACCTTTGACTGCTGGGTGCTAAGTTTCATCAAGTTGAAGATAGAGTATTTGTCTACAAGAGCAGAGTCTTGTGAGACAAAAGACAGCTATGTAAATAGATGAATTGATATAATAGAAATGTGATAACTGCTCCTATATTAGGAATATAGATACATATCCATTATGCATTTAGTAGAATGTAAAAAATAGCTGTGATTTTTTTAGAAAACCCATTTCTCAGTCATTACATGTTAAAATTGTGACTTGATTAAAAGCTATAAAAATTCAGTGGGAGCAAAGGCGTGCTTTTTATTTATATCCAAAAGTCACAGAAAGCTGGTCTAGGCAGAGCATTATCCTTTTTTTTTTCCAAATGATGTGCAGATACCACCAGCCTGAATTAGTGTTGTGCATGTTCCTAAGCAGACTTTCCCAGGAACTGGCCAGGCCATCTCCTTCTTTGAGCAGATAAACCTGCCAGGTTAGAAGGAATTAACTTGTTTTGATGTTTAGACACAGAAAATGACAACTCATTGGAAAAAGGAAAACTTCATCATTATTGAAGATGAAACCAAATATATGCTCTCCAGGGATAAGAAGTAAGAGAACTGGCCGTTTACTAACTTGTTTAAATTGTTCAGTATCCTGTTAGAGCATGTATGGTCATCCCCATTTTATAGATGAAGAACTTAAAGCTCAAAGATTAAGTAGATCAAGGAAGTATGAAGTGGTAGAGCCAGGACGCAATCCTGGGCCTGTCTGGCTCCAAAGTCCACGCGCTTTCCACTGTAGCACACTGCCTCCCAGAAGAGTTATTGTCCTCGAAGAACCTTGCAGCAAAAACACTTGCTAGGTCTGTTGTTGATCATTTTCAACTGATAGCAAGTTGTTAAACTTTTTAAAAACTCAGTGGTCTGTTGTAGAAGACAAAACAATATCATCAGTTGTAATACACTGTTACAGGCTTTTGTGAAATTTTTTACAGTTCAGGGAGAGTCAGGTTACGGGCACAGCTAAAACAGATGCCTTGACTGTTTTACGGTTCATCCTCCATGCCATACACTCTGTTTCTTCCTGGTTTGAAATCCTGGTGCAGTCAGTGACTTCATCCTACATTAATAGCTGAAGGACTCTTATATTCCAGGCTGCCTGTAGAATTGAGGCCCATGAATCATTTTACTGGAAATAAAATCAATCTACATATTATTGTTCCCTCATTGTAGTGTTTTACAAATCATGGTGGCATTTTTTTCAGAAAAGCAAAAATTTAGGAGAATGATGGACAAATAGATATATAGACATATGCATATTTCAGTGAAATTATGTTATAATTTCATTTAAATAAATAAAGCCTACTGACAGATATACTTGAAATGGTAAAAATTTCTGGTACTTTTCTGATGTTAAGAGACATCTTTTTTTATTTTAATGAAAAAAATTTATAAATGTAAAAGCTATTATTCACTTTCATTAACGTACATACCAGTAGCTTAACTAATGCAGATCTTCTGGTTTGGTCTTGTCTCAAATGAGAATACTTGAAAAAGTGTAAACAGATATCCAGGTAGACAGACCTGTTTTTAATAGTGTTGTGCCAAATGTCCTCATTTTGGGGGAGGGATGTTTGAATACTTGTTTATGCACATGAGACCACTTCCTCCTTATCGTTAATATACATACAAATCTTGCTGGCAACATGTAGGAGAGACAGAAAAACAGATGTACACACATAGAGAGGGTGACAGATGTTCACACACACAGAGAGATGCACCAGAGATGCAAGAATCTTAAACCAGAGCTAAACAAAACAGAAACCTGCTGTCCATCATGATGTCCCAGAAAGTGATTAGACTGGATCGTAATAGCTTTACCATTTAACTGTAATCTTCAGTAATTTACTTAACAACTCACCTCAATTTTCCTCTGTAGAATGAGAGTGCTAGACCTACTGTATAGCACAGGGAACGATATTCAGTAAAAAAAAAAAAAAAAAAAAAAAAAAAGTTGAGAGTGCTAAATTAGATTATTTCTGAAGTCCCTTCCAGCTCTGTGAATCACATTTTAGCTGATAAAATGAGAAATCAGATATGGACAGTCGTTACCAAGTAGCAGTGATTACTAAGAAAGCCTCTGGAATCAAATTACTTAGATTCAAATCCCATTTCTGCATGATGTGAGGCTTTGAGCAACTTACTTGCCTTTGTACCTCAGTGTTCCTATCTGTAAAGTGGGGATGATGATGATAATGATGAATTTGTGATGGTTATAGCATCTATCACCTAAGGTTGTGAGCACTGAATTAATACAGTTCAATTACTTAGAACACTGCCTAGAACACAGTAATGTTTAGCTCAATAAATGACTATCTTTTGTATTATTACTATTATGGCTTGAATTCTTGCTAGAAGACTATGCTATAAAACTCTGAAGTAGTGGTAATTAACATTGGTAAGCTCAATTATATCATTATTAATTTCTATACTAAGAATAAATCCAGAAAATCTGGTATCATAGAATCTGCTTTGAGTAGAGCACTGAAAGCATTTAAAATAATTACCTTAAAGACTATTAGCTTTATTACAGAACTGGTTTCTTGAAGCCTATGTCAAAGTCCAGATTGGCAGCATTGGATAAACAAGCATCTCACTCCTTTAGCACTGTTGTAATTCCTTTGTAAGTGCACACTATTCATATTGTATTTCGGGATCCTGAAATTTAGAGTCTCTAAAACTGTTTTAGAACCTGTCTGTTTTATATAATCCTATCCATAGTGTGGCTGGAAAAAGCAGACTGATTAAGGCCAAGCAGGCCATTCTGTGCTATGGCACTCTCATGAGAAGGGGAGGGCTTGGATCTCATTGCTGTAATAGTCTTTAAAAGTAGTAAATGTTTGGCATATATTAGTTTGCTAGAACTGCCATAAAACAGTACTACAGACTGGGTGGCTTAAACTACAGAAATTTACTTTCTCCCAATCCTGGAGGCTAGAAGCTGGAAATCAGTGTGTGAATAGGATCGGTTTCTTCTTAGGCCTCTCTCTTTGGCTCGTAGGTGCCCATTTTCTCCCTGTGTCTTCACGTGGTCTCTCCCTGTCCCATGTTTGTGTCCAGTTTTCTCTTCTTACAATCACACCAGTCACATTAGATTAGGGCCCACCCTAATGACCTCATTTTTCATTTTAATTTAAGTACCTCTTTAAAGACCTTATCTCCAAATACAGTCACATTCTAAGGTATTGGGGATTAGAACTTTAATTTATGAATTTGGGGGTGGGGGACACAATTCAGCCCATAGCACATGTTATAACACATAGACAGATAAGAATCCAGAGAGCCCAGTAATGTCTTTTACCTTCAACTGAAAGATTGATTTGACGTTTGTAATGAAGCTTATTTTGAGTAGTATTGTAGAATTCAGTAAAATGAGATTTGTTTTTCTACCTTGGTTTTAGAATCTTTGTAAATAATAATAGCATAACAACTCTTTAATAAATGTACAAAAATTTGCTTTTGTGATCAGAAAATTACTTTCTGATAATATTTTGAGATGTTTTTCTAATTTAGCCTAATCCTAAAATGGCAAAAGTGGAATGAGAGGTACGATTTGGAATGTTGTCACTCTTTTATCCCCAAATGCATAAATAACCCTTCTGAAAACCTGAAATGCCAGAGGGTGGGGAAACTTAAATCTTTAGATAGTCAAGGTAATGTGTCAACACCTTCTGCCCCAGATAGGAGGTTGCTTTGGATACTTTTTTATTTTAAATAGCAGTGCACTTTTGTCTGTGTTTAGATTCGGTACTTATAATTGTGACATGTTCATTTTATTTTTAAAAAATTTCATATATACGTTTTTAAGGAAGTAAATTATCTAGAGGAAGGCTGTCAAAACACCCATTTTATATGTTGATGTTGACTCTTTGATTCTAAGAATTAACTGGCTTCTCAAATTTTGGTTTTACTTACATGTATTGGTAAGAGTCTTTATATAATTGGAGCAAATTTTCTTTATATCTTAGCTCATATCTTATCACTGATACTAAAAACTTACTGAATGGCCTGCATCTCAGTCAATTGTAGCCCAAGTATAAATTTCTTAAATTTGATATCTGATTATCTAATAAAGAAGTAATTTTTTTTTTATCCAGTCCTGCAAGTGTGACCTTCTGGGTAAAATAACTGATTTGTTTTTTATACTAGCCAAGTGAATTTTTAAAAAGATTTGTGTAGGTTTTTTTGTTTGTTTGTTTTTGGTTTTTTTTTTTGAGGTGATTTGTATGTCAGGAATATCTAAGACTCATCTCTCATGTCCCATATCCCCCAGCACTGAGAAATAAAGCCTTCAGTTCCAGGTAAAGACATACACACACCCAGATACTAGGTAGACAAACATCTTACTTGTACTCCACCCTGCCCTGCCCTACTGCTTACTTTGCTGTAGAAACTGTTTGGGGTGTTTCTTTTTCTGCCACCCAGTCTCTATTGGTAAAAAGGCAACAATGCCTGCTGTCCTATAGAATTAATTCACAGTTCCAGAGCAAAAACTTGAGACTTCCTCAAGAAGGAAAAGGCACAGTCAGAACCAGATTGAGTGGAAGTTGGGTAAAGGGAAAAGGTGAAAATGAAATGACCAGAGCCCAAGCCACAGCAGCATACTTCATGGCAAAATCAGCACTGTTGTTTAGGAGGTACAGTGGAGGTGTGGGGACAGTGTTCTTTGTGACACCCGTATTGGCACATGAAAGTTCGTACAGAAGAGACTCATGCTCTCCTGGCTGTTGGCCCTGATTTGGTAGGAAGTAGCACATGAATAGAGCAAATGGAGTGCTGGGCAAACTTATGTTTGAAATCACTTACTAATAATTTAAAAGTAAGTTTCATACTTAGTCTATAAATAGGCTTATTTTCCCAGGATTTTAAAATGTATATAACTTGATCTTTTTGTTAGATATATTTATATGTATTTTTAATTGAGAAAACTATAAAGCTTAATATAGCCACAGCTAGCTGTACCATGGTGTATGATAATGTATTCAGACAACTTGTCCACAAGTGGTTTTTGTTTCAGATTTATAGACTGTAGCATTCCTTAGACAGAAATATTCTAAACTAAGGAAAGTTGGGTCTTGGAGAGATTCTACTGGAAGGAATTAGCTGAGCATCTGGTTGAAATGATCTTGTCTTTCACAGTTACTTAATGGATGATGACAGTGACAAGTAACAGCTCATTTAGAAAATAAGTAGAGAATGAGTCTGTAGATGACAGTATGGCATGCCAAAAATCTGGCAATCATATTTCTGATAATGAATGTGGAGTCAAAAACAACCTTTTTCTGAAAATCTTGGGCCACATAATTTATACATTGGGCAGAGACTGAGTCAAATAGACTTGGTGCCTTAAAATACAGGACAAAAATTATGTTTTATCAAATAAAATTTAGGGCCTATCATTTTTAAAAAAGTTTTCTGGGGTCTGATACACTATTATGAAGACATAAGCCAAAAACTGCATGTAATTCAACAATTAATATTTGAAAATAAATAGGAAAAAGTAGAAACTGGGATGAGTAATTTACAGACAAAGCTGAGATGGTGACAGGTTGATTTGTTTATTGATTGGCAGGAGGTGAGGGGATGAGAATTTCCTTGCAGAAATTTGGCAATTTGAAAAGTCCAGTTGTAATTGTGTTATTTTTCTGAGTACTCTGTGCATAAGTCACGGTGATTCAAGCAAATAGGCTTTTGTCGATTTAGGGAGAAAAAGTCAGTTTCTTCTAGTAACATTCATAAGATAGTTCTTGAAATGATAGTGGACATCTTAAAGTAAAAACATTTTGAAAGCCCTTACTTTCCCTAATTTTAATTGCAAATGGGAAGTCAGATTTCTGGTATTTGTCCTATATTACTAAGCTTCAACTTGAAGTGGCTGTTTTCTTCTTTCTTGTCTGTATCAACCTACAGCTGTCAGGCCTTATCAGCTATAATGACAGGTGACATTCTTGGGATTTACCAATTGTCTATAGTGTGGTCACAGAGACAATAAATTTCTTATTATTTTGCAGCATTGGACACTTTTCCACCATGCTGATGACATTTTAAATATATGTGTCAATCTTCCCGAATATTAACTGAAGAAAACCTTAAGAATTTATATTTGAGGACTAAAGTGTGACTGCCAGTCATCAGGTCAGTATCACCCCCATGCCCATCCCCGCCCCCAGGAACATCACTGCCATCCTAAAACATAATGCAATTTTACTATCACTCATTTATATTTCAGACAAAAACTTATTACAATGTCTTGTGTGTTGAGACTAGATTTAAATGTAAAGAACTGCTAAATTTTAATATTTATTAAAGAAGGGTTATAGAAATATGGAAAAACAGACCCATTGGGTTTTGAATTACACAGCTATGGCTCTTTTCCCCTCCTGTGTCATGTTTGTATTATATTCACTTCACATAGATACTAAGCTAAATAAGTTGGTATGTATCAGCAAAATGTTCCAGATATTAAAATTTGTGTACAGAAGTGATTTACAAATATAGAGGTACCAAGAATATTGTTCATTGTGCCATTGACAAAGAATAGAATTTCTTCTTGCCTGGGCTGGACTCCTTTATAATTAACGTGACTAAAGATTGTTTCAGTTTTACTCTTCTGTTCTACGAGAATGTATATTTATCACAGCAAATCAAAAACTGATTTAGGTACAGTCTCTTTTCGTTCTTTGTATGTTTACCTGTAGTTCTTATTTAACTGCATTCTCTAACAAATAATTCTTGATTTTTACTCATGAAGGCTTAGAAGGAAACCATGAAGAACTGTAGAGATTATCGAGTCTGTTTCACCTGTGTGGAAACTCAATGCCAGGGCAACTGGGTCATGTTTTTTCCCAAAGCGATGTAGCTGTTTAGTGGCAGAGCTGAAACTAAAATTCTACATTCTTCACTCCCAGTCTATTATATCTTATTATGTCACATCACTTCCTTAAGCCACAATTTTGGATCTCTAAATAAGAATATTTAAAGACTATAAAGGGGGGAGGGTATAGCTGAGTAGTAGAGCGCATGCTTGGCATACACAAGGTCCTGGGTTCAACCCCCAGTACCTCCTCTAAAAAATAAAGAAGTAAGCCTAATTACCTCCCCCCTAATAGATAGATAAATAAATAAATAAATACGTAATACATTAAAAATAATAGAGCCTATAAAGATATTGAAGGAAAGAAGAGTAACAGCGTGAACAGTATCATTTTTAGCTCTATTCCTAGTTGACTTAGTGCAGTTGATAATTTATGGAGTGCCTTTACCAAGTGCCTATTATTCTGCTTAACATCATGGGAGGGATGAGGAAGGGTATAAAATGATAGGATTTTTCCTCTGGCTTACAATCTCCTTGAGAGAGATTAAAACATGAAACCATCAGGACCTAGGGGAAGGGTTTCATCTAAGAAACCAGTGTGACTCAACTGGTAGTTGAAGTTCCTCACCATTCCTCACTCCAGGACATCTTTCGTCATTTGTGGTTCCCAACTACAAAAGGGCAGTCGAAGTCATTGCATTCTGAAGTCCTTGATCTTGACTGTCCGCAATTTTGGTAATGCCTTTCTTAGAATTCTTTTAGAAAATGAGACAGGATAGTAGTTATTAATAATTAAACCATTGATCAGCTTATATCAGGAACTTGACAAGATGTTTTATATTTACTAACTCAGTTTTCACAACAATCCTGAGTTAGATCTCATCATCCCACTTTTCAGATGAGAAAACTGAGAATCAGAAAACTTGCCCAAAGTCACACAACCAGGAAGATGCCAAAATGACATCTATCTGACTGCAAAGCTATGTTTTTTTTCCCACATACCATCTTTGTTGTTTTGGGGGGGGGGGTTGTTTTGTTTTTGTTAGTTCTTATTTTTAAAATAACTGTTGTGAGATAGCTCTCTGATACTGAAGTGAGAATCATTTACTAGTCGCTAACCCTCACCAGTTAGAAAGTTAGCAGTTAGAGCTGAAATTATTTTTTAGAGCTGAACATATTTTACCATGTGGCAAAAGACTTGTACAGCTTGTCCTGGGACAAAATCTAACAACACAGTAAAGTATGCATTTTCTACGAGTTCTCATTCACTTAAAGGCAGTAGCTCTGAAAGAATCAATGACTCTTTTGTGTGCCTCCTAAAATTTAATGTGCTCATAGGAGTTGGAAATTACTGGAGGGTGTGTGAGCTAGTCATGTTATGATTCACTTTAAAGAAAACTATATGAGAGTGGCAACTTGTAAGTAAAGAGTGGGAGAGGAAAATAGTGTTTGTTCTACTTTAGAAGTTATAAAATGTATCTTAACCATACAAACTGCTCAGAAGACCCTTCAAAGATTGTATAGCAGTCTAACTTCTAACTGTGTGTGGTTTGTGGGAAATTAATCTCAGGGAAAAGACTGAGTTCGTGCCATGCGATTTGCCATTTAACAAATTCAGAAGATGCAAGACTTCATAAAAATGTGAACTTGCTAAGTCAAATAAATTCAGTTTATAGTAGCCTGGCCAATTAACATGTTTAAACAATACATTTTAAGAAGTCATTTAAAAGTATATTTGTTCATGGTTGCATTTAGGTCTTACTTTACTGTATGAAATATAAATATTGTGATAGATGTTCTCTGTGAAAGTAGACAGTAAAAGAAAATTTCTCCCACACTCCCACCAAACATTATCCTTGCTCAAATTCATTTCAGCCAATTTCAGAGGGATCCCAGAATGTTTTATATACAGTTTTGGAATTTAGTTATCTAAATCTGAGGTAGTCTAATATCTTTTCTAAACTTTAGCTATCTAAAACTTCTCATGATCTAACAATTTTTCAGTGAAATCGTATTCATTGTAACACAATTCTACCTGAACTTTTAATGAACAAAATTAGTGAGTAATTCTCTCTGGGTCCTTCTAGAATGTATATATGCCTGGAGGAAAAATGATGAAAATTTGATCTTTGTGAATGGTGATGAAATCAATAACTAAAGTGAATTTTATTTTCTCTTGCTGCTTAGTTTAAGATTAACTATCAGAAAGCTCTTATTTTTCTATCTAATTAACTTTCCTTTCTTAAATCATTTTATACTGTAATTGTTGCTCTTTTCTCATCTATTTTTTCTTTAATAATATCAAATTAATTCTTTCTTCTGGATATTGTCTGATTGTTGTCTTTGTTTTAGGCTTTCAGGATGAATCTGGAAAAACTCAGCAAGCCAGAACTCCTAACGCTATTCAGTATTCTTGAAGGAGAACTTGAAGCAAGAGACCTTGTTATAGAAGCTTTAAAGGTATGTTAAAAGAAAAAAAAAGAAAGGTCATCATATGTTTGAAAGCCATTTCATTGGTTAACTGGGGTATTTCTATAGCCTGAAGTTAAGAGGCTTGCTGTACGTTAAGCTTGTATTGAGACTTGCTATAGCAGCCACCCATGTGGCATGATTTTAGGGACACTGATGAAGCCTTTCTGCCCCCAGACAGTTCCTTTAGTCTCTCTACCTGACGTCTGGACTTCGAATTTCATTCTTTCGCTTAGTGGCCTTAGCTGCTTCTGAATGCCAGCCCCTGAGAACTTGATGAGACCTGCTTCCTTAAAAATGTATATACACCCATATAGCAAAATTGAGGGTATATTATCTGGTAGATCAAGGACCCCATGAAGACCATGCATGGATTCCATGGACCCCAAATTAATAGTTCTTACTTTTGCTTCAGTATTTGATATCTGTTAAAATACATGGGGTGAGAAGGGAGATGATATAGGGGACCTCTACTTCCCACTCAGTTTTGCTATGAACCTAAAACTATGCTAAAAATAAAGTCTTATTTAAAAAAATACAAAGGGAAATAACTCCTTTCAAGTGTCATGAATCTTTTATACCTTGATAAGGATGCTTCCCTATCGGTCTTGAGATCAGATTTGGAGAGGGGAAGACCTTTAAGCATATCTGTGTGAGTAGTGGGAAGATGATACCCTAAAAGGAGAGGAGAAATGGCCAAAGAAGATGAGGCTTGGGCATACTGAAGAAAAATGCACCTGAGTCTAGGTATCTAAGAAGATTTTTATAGTTTCACATTTTAGTTAGAACTCATATTGATGTGTATCTTAAAGCTCATTATTAAATGGTTTATGAAATGCCTTACTACATTTTCTCAAAATTTTCCTAGCTCTTTATTAAATACTGTATTAATATTTCGTGTGTGTTTGTATGAAGCTTCTTTGCTGAAGATTTTTCTATAGCCACAAAGATTTATTTTCTCATTGCCATTCTCGGAGGCTTAGAGAATCGGTGATTCCCTAAGTAGCCAAGCAAAAGCCACTTAGAATTCATACAAAAAGCTGTGTCTTTTCTTTAGCTTCTTTTCCTTTTTCCCCTCCTGCACTGATGCAGAGTAAATGTGTTCATTTAGTCGTATTTGGGTAATCTTTTCTTGGATTAGTACTCTGAAATTATAATTGTGATAAAAATAAACCTAAACCTATTATTTCTACATGCTGTGAAATTTAGAGTAATGTACTAATTTATGTTTTTTAAGGCTGACAAAGACTGACATTTCTATCTAATTAAATATGCCTTAGGGTAATTTGTCACTGAAAACTATTGGGTTTTTTTTTCCCCTAGTAGCTTTGAAATGTGTGATAAGTAATTTCCAGTGGTTTCATTTCTCCAGACTGTGTAAGGCATCTCCCTTCTGATATGGGGTGGAGTCTGTCTTATTTTCTTCCTTTCTCTGCTTGCTTCAGTCTTGTTTTGCATGGCATCCCTAGGGACCACGTGTTTATGGCTTTGACACATGCCAAGTCACATATTGAAGTTCATTGCCCAAGTCTTTGCTTGTTGTGCCACTACACGTAACTGTGTGACCTTGGTCCTGTCATTCAATCTGTCTAAGCAAAGTTTCCTTGTCTATAATAAGGATAAATGATTGATAACTAGTATTTGTGTGTTAACACTGCAATTTGCATGGCATTACAAATACTCCAACAGTGTAGGATTCACTTTTCCTTTTCCCTTTATTTATATTCTTTCAATATATATCATGCACCCCATATCCAAAGAACAGTTGGTGGTTGCTAATCATTTGAATGTATGTCTCTAGCGTACCTTAAACAGTGCCTAATTTTTTAATGCCTCCCCTGCCAACGTATATTACATTTCATGTTCTCTCTGGTTGGTGACTCATTTCTGCCACATCCACAGGCCTTCCCCTTTTGTCACTACTGGGGATTTCTTTTCCTTTCCCTGTATGTCCCTGAATACTATTCTGTTTCTCATAACCCCGTCCCACTATTACCACTAGTCCTAACCTGATTAAACCCAGGAAACCTTCCCATTTATCGCATGTTTATCTGATTGATGAAGAGAAAAGAAAAAGGAAGCGGGGAAAGTTTGAGTTCCTTCCTGATCCTCACTCCTAAGGCCTGTTGTTTTTTCTACTTCCTTCCCCTGTTCTCACCTGAGACCCTGGTTTTCCTCTCCATAGAAGTTATCAGCTTAGGACTGGAGGAGTTCCGCTGCCTCGGCTGAACCAGGAAGTTCTTTGTTCGTACTGACTCCTTTTAGACCTCAGAAAGCATCTTCCAGGAGCAGCATTATTATAAATAGCAATCAGATTTTAGAAAACTGCAATAGTTTGGCAACATGTGTTAAACAGACTCACCTAAGGACCTACCCCTATTGGCACTAGGACTCCAGGAAGAAGTTTGCAGTAGACATCACAGTGGACTTACGCAAAAACTTGTGGGCCTCAACCCTCCCGTAATTGTAGTAGGGGATGGAGAATGGCTGACTCTAACAGAAGAAAAATTAGAGAATGATCTTATTTTTTCTTTGCTTTTCAGCCTTAAAAACAATACAGACCTGTAGAGCTTTATGTGTTTATTCTGTGAATCGTGTCCTCAGTACCCAG
Organism: Camelus ferus; assembly: GCF_009834535.1. NCBI lineage: Eukaryota > Metazoa > Chordata > Mammalia > Artiodactyla > Camelidae > Camelus > Camelus ferus. The sequence continues at coordinate 80,025,927 of NC_045704.1, forward strand.
CATAGCGCCTAGCATATAGATGCTCAGTAAATATTTGTTGAACAGATGAAATGATTACGCCACTGTGGAGTATCGTTTTAAAAGATTGCCATAATATTTCAAAATGAATGTTGTGAATTATTAAATTTTACAGCCTGTCTTAATGTGTGCTGTAACACACCGCCTTCTGGTTTTAATGTTAACAGATGTTTAGGTGCTTGTGGCACATGTTTTCCTAAAATACATTTTTTTCTGCATGAGTCCAATTTTAGTTACTTTAGGCAGCTTCTGACAAGTTGAAAGAGCAGCTTGAGAAGCAAGAGCTATAATTAAGAGAGCATTTTGATATAAGATACCATTCCGAACCAGGCACAAGTGTTGTATTTAGTGTGCATATGGCCTGTAGGTGGTAAAGTTCTCTTCTCAGGCTTAAACTGTATGCAGTTTAGATGAAATGAATAGCTTCACCAGAAGCATACATCTTTATACAGTCTATTGTTAGATAAAATAAGTAGCAGCTGGGGGTCAAAATTGTTTCAGTCCTTTGAGAAAAGCAACTGCCATAGCAGATTCTTAAAGTTAAAATGAAGTCTTGTTTTATTTGTGGAGTATTTTTGTTTGTTTGTTTGGTTTGTTGTTGTTTTTATTTGTTTTGGTTCTGTAGTATGTAGAATGTAGTATTTTACTACCTTCTTTCTGTATAGCTCTTGCTTAGCAACAAACACAGTTGCTCTTCTTGGATGAATACAGCAACTCACTGATTTTCTTCCTTTTAATATTCTTTCTTAATTCATGCTTCATGGATTGAAAAGGTTTTGGTCTTTGTCCCAAATAGCTATGACTGGTTTTTCCTTCCTATTTAACTAAAAACGTTTCTTTTTTCCCTTCCCTTTACCTTCAAAATAGATTTTTTTTCCTAACATAAAATCTATTCTTTAACCCTGCATCTCTGAACAAAACCATATGGTTCACTGCTGCTGTTAAATAAATAGTAAGTCACACTGGTAAGGGTTAGATTTATATAGGGACGTATTAATAAAGTTCCCATAGTTTATAAGTACCTCCTCCCTGTTGAGTTATATCTGTAAAAGAGCTTCATTCATTTTCCAAAATTTCTTCAAAATGCCAGATTGCAGCTACACCCTTGCAGAATCCCCATAGTTTTTTTTCTCCCCAAAATATAAAAGCCTCCTCACTCTTCTTTTGTAGCCAAGACATGTTTGGCATACAACCAGGGAAGCCAGTAGAAAATAATGTAATATTCAGCCTTTTCTATATCTGAAGTCTAATTGTTACAGAGGCCCTTTATACAGTATTTGGTCCTAATTGAACTTTAAAGTGATTTTCTGTTTTAGAAGGGATTACATCAGAGAAAAGCACTCTTAATAAAAGTCTCTCCCTTTGACCAGTTTATTTTCATGAATGAGAATCCTTTGGGAATCCCTTCCACACTGAAAGCAGATTCCATTGCTCATAAACTGTCCAGGGGAGGTTGAGGTGGAACCACACAGTCCAGCAAGAGGGGCTTAGCTCATTAATTCTAAGAAAATCTAGGAAAGGCTCCCCAGGATGGTCTGACTACTCTAGAGAAAGATGAGGGAACTTTAGTCTTTAAGATTTGGAAAATAGATTTGACTGCCAGTAAAAGTTAGATTAAATAGTTTGAGTCTTTCACATTGGATGTATTATATCTGTATGTCTCAGATCTGATGCAAAGTCACACTTAGCTATGACTAAGTGGAATCTACCCTGTATTAGTATCATTCTATTTTAAAGCATTCTTTAAATTGCTTCTGCAATAATAAATGGAAAGTATTACAGTTTTCACGTAGAATTAGCTTAACAAGTCTTGAATTCCTTTCCATTGATGCCTCAATCATAAAACAGGTATAACTCCTTTAAAGTCTGGGATAGAACTTTGTTGTTTTTGGCCAAAGGCCACTGCAGAATTCCCCAAGCAGGAAAATTTATAGATGAAAATGTTGTAGACAGAACAAAGTTAGAAATATATTTAGAGTATGAGACTGTAATGTTTATAACTATTGTGAGTTTTTTAAGCAGCCAGGGTTAAAAATTTTTAAATCTAAATATTGCACACGTGTTTGTGTTGAAACAATAAATGATTTACTTTTGCCAAAAATATTCTTAAAATAATGATAATTATGACAGTGCCAAAAATATAGAACAAAACAAAAGTTATAGAAGGCTAGGTCTCAAGAAAATCACAAATACAAGTAATACAAGTTCACTGTAAGTTGAGTCTGACATCTGCTTTTGGTCATGGCCTTGTGCCTATTGTGGAAGCAGATTATTATAAAGGCTGGTCTGACATAAGGAAAGTACAATTGAATTTAGGAATCACCATACTATGTGCTGTACTAGTAAGCTTGTCAAGTGTGTTTGCATTAAAAACAAAATCAGATATATACTCACTTAATAACAGATCTGTGAGTAAACTTAAATGTGCTCAAAGTTGAAGCATGCTTTGTCACCCATAGGCCTGGACCTAACAATCCTTTGACCAAAAATGATCCCTTTTTGATAGGTTATTTTTAGGAAGAGCTGTTAGGATTGGGGTAGGTAGTTTAAATCTTTGATGAAGATTATGTGAACATAAGCTGTACCTGAGAGAAAGAAGTCTAATTTCTGCCTAGATAAGAACTAGGATATTAGGAAGTAAATAGAACTTTGTTTAGGGAATTGAATTATGAGGTTTTTAGATTCACATTTATAACCTTTACCGTGAAACATGTTTTAAAAGGGAATTAATCAGTGGTCATTTGGGGTCGTGTTTTTATGTGGGGTTTTTTTGGTTGGAATTGTTGGTATTTTTTATTTCTACTCTCTGAGTAATGTGCATACATGAAATCCTAGCTTTTCAAAAAAGATGTAAAGATAATTATTAGGCACTCTGCAGAACTATCACCTGAAACATTCAAGTAAGTGTATCTGTTTAGAGCATGCGCTTTCATATCAGACAGACCTAGGTTTGAGCTCTGCCATTTAATTGTTGTGTGATCTTAGATCAGTTACTTACCCTGTAAGCTTTTGTTGGTAGAAAGGTAGGGTTATTTCAAGAATTAAATGAGATAGCAAATGCTAATCGTGCTCATTTACTGTTAGTTGTTATTATTAGAACATAAGTTTTAAAGTCCATCCATTTAGGAACAAAAGTATATTCCACAAAGCAAGGTATACTGATAATATGCTATCCTTCATAAGAAAGATGAATGTTTAAATTAAATCTTTGTTTTCAGCAGGGCTTGCACATCAGCTTGTTTTTCTTATGGAAACTGATGGTTTTGAGTTGATCCATCACCACCCTCACAACCAAAAGCATTTATTTTGAGACAGCTGGCAAAGGTTAAGGGTGTACTGTGGGGCATGGAGCAGATGTTACACTGCATTCCCTTCCCTCTCTCTTTATAATGAAAACAGGAAATACAAGGACAGTGTGGAAGCTTTTTTCAAATTGATTTTTTTCCATTGATTTCTTTGCTTATTTCTGTATTGCTTGATTTCACATATTTGTTATAGTTTGATTTTTTAAATTTAGCTTTATTGAGGTAAAATTGACATACAGTAAGCTGCATGTATTTAATGTGTACAAATTGATGTTTTGATATATGTATTCCCAATGAAACCATTACTGCAATCAAGGTAGTGCACATACCTATCACCCTTCAGATTTTCCTTGTGTCCCTTTACCTAATCTCCCCCAGTCCTCTCCCCCCACCCACCCAAAGCACTAATCCACTAGAGATTAGTTTACATTTTCTGGAATTTTATGTAAATAAAGTCATACAGAATGTACCTTTTTTTTTTTTTTTTTTTTTTTGGCATGGTTCTTTCATTCACCGTAATTATCTGGAGATTCATCCATGTTGTCGTTGTATTGATAGTTCATTCCTTTCATTACTGAGTAGTGTCCATTGTGTGTATGTACCAAAGTTTTTGTCTGTTCATCTGTTGGTGAACATTTTCACTGTTTCCAGTTTTGGACTGTTGCAAGTAAAGCTGCTGTGAACATTCATATACAAGGCTTTCTATGGACATGTGCTTTTCTTTCTGTTGGATAATTGGCTGGGAACAGAAAGGCTATATTACATGGTACAAGTATGTTTAACTTTTTAAGAAACTGCCAAACTATTTTCCAAAGTGGTTTTACCATTTACATTCCCACCAACATGTATAAGAGTCCCAGTTGCTCTATATCCTCACCAACACTTGATATGGCCAGTCTGTAATTTTAGACTTTCTAGTAGGTGTGTAATATCTCATTGCAGTTTTATTTATTTTTATTTTTTAATTTTTTGTAGGGGAGAAGTGATTAGCATTTTTTTAATTGAAGTACAGTCAGTTTACAATGTTCTGTCAATTTCTGGTGTACATCATTGCAGTTTTAATTTTCATTTCCCTGTTAACTAGTGATGTTGAGCATCTTTTCATGTGCTTATTTGCATCTGTGTTGTTTTCTTAAAATATTTGTTCAAATCTTTCACCCATTTTTAAAATTCATTTTTCTCATTACTGAGTTTTAAGCATTCCTTATATATCTGGATACAAGTCCTTTATTAGACATATGCCTTGCAAATATTTTTTCCCAGTCTGTGGCTTGTCATTTTTCATATTCTTAACTGTATCTTTTGAAGAGCAGAAGTTTTCATTTTGATGAAGTCCAGTTTATCAATATTTCTTTCATAGATTTTACTTTTAGTATCAATAAAAGAAAGATTTAGTATCATATAAGAAATCTTTGCCTAAATCAAGGTCAGAAAGTTTATCACCTATATTTCTATAATTTCATAGTTTTAAGTTTTATATTTGGGTCTGTTATACAACTTCAGTTAAATTGTGTTATATTGTATGGCATATGGATGAAAAAAATTTTTTACTTATGGATATTCAATTATTCTAGTCCTATTTATTAAAAACACTTTCTTTCCTCTGTAGAATGGCCTCGCCACCTTTGTCACAATCCATTTTCCATATATTTGTAGGTTTATTTCTGGAATCTCTGTTCTGTTTCATCTGTCTACCTTGATACCCCTACCACACTGTCTTGATTACTGTGGTCTTTGATGTAAGTCTTAAAATCAGGTAGCGTTAATCCCTTAACTTGGGTTCCTTTTGACAGTTGTTTTGGTTATTTATGGTTCTTGCATTTCCTTATGAATTTTGGAAACAGCTTTATCAGTTTCTCCAAAAATTCTATTGGAATTTTGATTGGGATTGCATTGATTCTGTAGATCAATTTGGCGAATTTAACCTCAGGACACCTGTTTATTGAGGAGAGTTGCTGTAGTCTACATGGTTTTATGTGAAAATATATGGACAAAAATGTTTTCTATAAATTACTTCAGATTACCCCCAAACATCCCATGATAACATAGTTATATTGATCTAGTTCCAATTAATTCTGTATAAAAAGTAAACTCTTTGTTACTGGCTACATGAATTGGGTGGTACATCCACATGGTGGACTATTATGCAGCTATTTTAAAATATGATACATATGAGGAACTTTTAATGACATGTAGTGTTCCTACAGTATAATACTAAGTTTATGAAGCAGGCCATAACGTTAAATATATCCTTAAATCTCAATTATAAAGAATAATATATATGTATGATTATTACATATAATTATATAACATTATATGTATATGAAAAACTCAAGCAAGCAAATAGATTGAAATTTGTAGTTTGAGTGTTAATAGCAGTTGTCCCTGGGTATGGAATCATATGTGCATTTTAATTTTTTTATTAAAATGTCTGTATTATATATAAATTAATTTAAAATCAGAAACACTTGTTTTTAAATAGCAATAATCTTGTACAACTTCTTGCTCAAATTTCTGTTTAGTAACAGTCTTGCTCTAAAAAGATAATTTAGCCATTAATTATTCACTTTGTAGGAAAAGATATTACAGCTAATTAGAACTATATGAATTCTTCCTTTTTTTTTGTTCCTGATATTATTAGTAGTATTCTTTTCCAACTTACCCTAAAGAACTCTAGTATCTCTGCCTGAAAAACCTAAGTTACCAAGCTATCCAGTAAAAGGATCACTGAGTTAGAAGGAGAAAAAGAAGACTGTGATAAAGATACCTGTTTATCATACCAGAGTCTAAAGAAGTGTTTTTCAAACATTTTTGAAATACATTTTACCATTTTGCCACAATCCAGGACACACATACACACCTACATACATATATTAAGCCAAACAAAAATTTCACTAAAATGTGCACTAACTTTAACTTCTACTGCACTATAATATTTACACTATACCATATTATACTACACTGTTTTCTTCTGTACTTTATATTTCTTTAAATGTTGATTGTGATCCCCACTAATCTAATTTCATGATCCACATCTAGAAATTTATGCTACAGATGTGCTTAGACCTCTGTAATAAAGTATATGAGTAAGGATATTTTTTGCAGCATTGTTCATAGTAGCAAAATTCTGGAAACAACTTATGTATTTATCAGTAGGGTTCTGGTCAAGTAAATTATGGCATATTGTACAGTAGAATACTATGCAACCTTTAAATATAGTAAGTGAAAAAATAAGGCACAGAACAGTGGGCATAGTAAAAGAAAAAAGAAAAAGTATTAAGTTTCAACTGGTGAAGCCAGAAATGTATTTCACAAACCCTCTTCCTTCCCCGTGGCTTGGTTCCCTTGAGAATGATAGGTGTTCCCAAAATGGTCTACCCTGGGAAAGGAATGAAATTAGTGAAAGGAAAATACCGGGTTTGGTGGTGGGGTACTCGGGCAGAAAAGAGCCAAGGAAGCAGGAAAGACTGGTCATGTGTGTAGGATGTTTACAAACTGGGTATCTATGAAAAAGAAGACTACATTCATAAGTGGTTAAGTATCTTTGTTGCATTCAGAAAAACACTGAGCCTCATATATGACAGCTAACTCTGATATCAGCTATTTGCTTTCTCTAAGATAATGGTTTCTCCAGCTTTTTATCACTTGTCACCATTTACATTACAGCTTGTGGAATTTAGGGGTTCAGGAGTAAAGGGGCCAGAAGAAAAAGCACAGTTCTCATTTAACTGACGTCTTCCCCTGGGCTGTTTTCCTTATGTCTTTGAGGAAAGAAAGAGCGAATTCAGCTTGTAGGATGCTGCTTACTTAGAGAACACACAGTTCTCTAACAGTTGGGGACAGCATCAGAAAAGATTACAGCAGTAGGGAACTTCATTGCGTTTTTCAGCCTGAAACTAAAACAAATAGAAAAGGGAAACAGCTTATTCCTGTTATTTTGACTTCCTCTTATTGTCTTCCTTGCATGTGTTCCCCTTGTGATTTGGGATTAATCAGAGGTTATTTCTAGTTCCCCCCATAAAGAGAAGAGAAAGGAAGACAAAGAGGCTGCTTCTAAAATTGAAGCCTGGGTCCCTCATTTGGTATTTCAGTTCAGCCAGTTGTAGGAATAATTTGAAAGATAGGAGTAAACCATGTTGTGTGTTTACTGAAAATCTTTATGGAAGAGGAGCACTTATAGAATGAAGATGAGAATTTTATTATATAGGAAATTATTCCCTTAGAAAAGCACAACGATGTACCTTTCCCACCAAACTATTCTTATATATGCCCAAGGATGCTCGTTGCAGTATTGTTTAATACAGTATTTGGAAACTATAGACGGCCTAAAATGTCCATCAGTAAAGTATAAATGTGTAACTGGTGCACCCTTATTATGGAATGTCATGTAACTGCTTTTTTTTAATGAGGGAAAAAAGCTGTGTACTCAACTAACTTAGAAAGCTAAGGCACAATAAGTGAAAACAAGTTGCAGAACAGTTTTACAGAAAATTTTATCTGGGTAATTACATACACACACACCCACGCCCCTACATACACATGCATATGCTTGGAAAAGGCCTGAGAGGACGTCCATCGTACTAAAAACTTTCAGAAAGGCAAAAGAGATTGGGTTGCATTTAGGAAGGACTTCAGCTTTATCTATGCAGTTAAAATCTTTACAAGAAAATACTCATTTTCTAATGGTAAAATTAAAATAAAAACCATATTTGTAGGGAATATAGGATGAGCACTGGGATGGCAAGGAATTATGAGCAACATTTACTTTTTAACCGCCTTTACTTCTAGGTGGTTTATAGATCTCACGGAAATCTGTATTAATTCGGAAGTAAAGTTAAAGGAATAGAGACAAGCAGGCCTGCCTCGGGAAAGCATGAGCCTGTTACCTCTGTATCTCTGACTTCCTCCCAAAAAAGCAGAGTAAATTTCTGACCAGTTTTCACGTTCTGCCTTTGTGCAGGATACCTAAAAGTTACTCTTCCAGAGCAGACTCTTTCACAGGTCATGGACTCAGATTAAATAAAGCTGACAACAGATGTGTGAGAGGCCACATGATTAAAATTTCAATTTTATTATCATAGCAAGAGACCTACAACCCTTCAAAGTGTGTTCTTCCTGCCTTCAGTTTCATAGATGTAATTCATAATCTTTCATTGTTTAACAACAAAAAGTTTTTCGGCCTCAGAAAGCCAACTCGACCCAGCGAGTTCAATGATAAGCATAAGTTCAAAGAATTTGTTAATTCTATTCCTAACATGCTGTCTGTTCAACAGAAGACTGAATTCATTGGTAGAAGTGAGTATGAGATTATATTGTTACTAAATTCAGAAATCTCTTGTTGATTGGAAACTTTATACATAGAACCCCTCACATAAGCATACCCAATGAATTTTTATAGAATTGAGACATATTTAATCTGATTTCTCTTTGCACTGCATTAGTGATAATATGAAAATTTGTCTGTGCTAAGCATCCTAGGTTATACATTTTCATCTCTCTTTTCTTTATAGCTAGTATTTCTCTTATTCTTTAAATGTAAGCTTCATGAGGGGCAGGTACTTTATCTTGCCGCACTGCATCCCAGGTATCTAGAACCTAGTAAGTTCTTCAGAAATATTTGTCATCTGAGAGGATAAGTTAAGACCCTAAATAAGTTTAACTTGAATGTATTCAAGTCTCAAAAAATAGGTTGCCATTTACTAACTCATATTTTTGAGAAGAGAGGCTTACTATAGTAATATAGTTTGCCAACTAAAAATTGTCACTCATCATCTGGTTCTACAAGAATGAAGTCATTAGCCATTGTAGTTGCTGGCCTTCACCACCCCCTGGAAGTTCAGGGCGGAGATCAGGAATGGGGCGGAGATCTGTGCTCTGGGGAAAACTGGCAGAACAGGCCTTCAGATAGGTATTTGCAGATTTTATAAGCCCAACTTCTTGCATCTTCTCATATCTAGAAAAGTGCTAAAATTATTCATAAAAACATCTACTTCTTGTGACTGCCCAAATGTATGCTTGATTGTATGAACCCAGCTTCACCCTGATACCCCCTGCCATTACCTCTTTGGAGCAATTCCTCAGAGCTATCTGAGAGGCTGTCACCCAGGCTGTAGTCTTCATTTTGCCCCCAATAAAACTAGTTTCATAATTTTACTATTGCTGATAATCCCCACTCAGTGACATTATTTACATCTCACCCTGTACTAAGACAGAGCAATTTGTTCCTCAGACAGGAAATTACTGCTTTGTGTTTGTTTCCATGTTTGTAGTAAATGATAAGTAATTGGGATGTGTACCTTTGTTCACTGTGTATCTGTATTTAACCAAAAAAAAAGAAAGAAAAATCAACTGACATTTTACCTTGGTGTCCTTTCCTATCAAATTGGGATGTGGTCTGTGCATTCCCTGAGTGGATAGTAATGGTACTTCTGTGAGTATCAGAGAAAATAGTACAGTATTTTTTAAGAGTACAGAATTGCTTGTCTTTCTTCATCTTAGATATATACAAAAATACCATTTCCCAGACTTTTTAGCTAAGGACCCTGTGGGCATCTGTCTAAATTTCACATGTCTGTCTCTATCTTTCAGAATGTATTTGTTTATCCCCTATTTCTCCAGTGTTGTTTTGTTCTTGTTTTTGGCTTTCACAAAATCTTCATTATCCTCCCTTTCTTTGCTTTCTGAATCGATAGCTCTGAGTTCTTTTCTCTTTAAAATCTTCCTTTCAGTCTCTTGTCCTTCCTTTCTTGACAGAATGTTTTATCAGTAGGACAAATGACTGTCCTCTCCACATCAGACCTAGACATTATCAAAGGAAGAGAGTGCTAAAACAAAATCTTAGAGGCTTAGAATAGAGCCAGTTTTCCTGGTCCTTATGGGACTAAAATGGGAAAAGGGTCTAGGTTATCCCATTCTTGTCCCTGGTGACATTTAAAATTTCCTAATGGTATCAGCACTCTTTAAGATAAAAAGGAAGGGTTCATGTATCTCCAAACAAAGATTGCCTGTTCTTCTGATCCAGGCATATTCTAATCCCCTTCAGTAGACTGTTACCAAAAAGATAAAGGCAGTCTTGGGTTGGGATTACTTGGAATTAATAGTAGCCATGGTCAGCTTCAGCATGCTCGATTTCCCCATGTTCCATGCCTTACTGCGTTACTAGGTTGACGTTTTAAATTATCATTGAACACCCCACGATGCACTTGCAGCCCACCTTTTTACTCTTCAGTCTTAGCTTCTTTACCCCTCCTCCCATTTCTTTTCTCTAAATAAAAACAATCGTTCCCTAATTTGAGTCCCAAGGCACCTATATGACTGCTGGTTGAAACTGAAGAGCTAGTTACCTCCCTCCACACAAGGCTGCAGGGACAACAGAACTGCCGTCTTTCCACCCTCTGACTTGTGACGTGGAGCTTGTCACGATGTGTGATTGGCACTGTCCTTGCTTCTGTTTGCCTGCCCTGACGTCTTGTTCTCACTGCGGTATGGTTCTCAAACCATACTGGCCCCTTTTTTTCATTCTACCCTGTCTCTACATTCCCCCAACCCTCCTCTGCCCCCACAAGCTTCTTATTCCTGTCTACTTGATAAACTTTCCGTTGTAAACACTTTTACTTCTCAGCCAAGTAAGGACCGTTTTCCCAGGACCTTTCATTTCAGCAGCTTGTTTCTTGCCATATTTCCTTGTAGTATCAGTCTGTGTTTATAATTTAAGAATCTTCTTTCAAACAAATTTTTATAGTTAAGAGCCATTCCACAATTACACAGCTTCAGATCTTCTCTCCACAGAATCCCCTAACTAAAGGAAGAAGATACCCTTTCACATCTTACTGTATCACTACAAAACATTTTAATACGATAACACTGAAGTTAGCTTCTACACTGTCTGTTAATACATAGTGAGTAAAAGAGCCTGAGCCCATCTCTAATAAAGAGGTCTTCCAAGTTTCTAGTTACTTAAAGTAACACACAGTTATAATAGTCTGCAGTCTGGGTCTCCTTATGTAAAACTTCAGAGACAGCTTTTAGAATGTGTGCCCCCCTCAGCCTCATGGTGTTTCCTGTGATTCATTAAATTGCTGATAGTCCTATTTATCTGCCAGAACCCACCCACTTCCAGGGTTGGCCTTTTCCTTCCTATTCCTTATGAGTATAAGGTCTGAGTCTTAGAAAGTTCTGATCAAACAAATTGTACTTGGTGTTCCTTTAAACATCAATGGTATTGTTTAGAAAACATTTAAATAAGCAGAAGCAGCTTATTTATTTCTGCTCTGAGGACTTAAACTTGTCTGGCCAATTGTAAGCTCCTTGAGAGCAGGGGACTACATCTTACTTAGTCAAATCCGTGTCCCCGTATCCTCACCCACATCACTTAGTATATATACTACCCAGCAGACACTAAGTATTCAATGTAAACATTCTAAGCGTGTGCCTCTGTGAATCATCCACATATCCAGAAAATTTTCTCAGATTTCTCCAATGCTGTTTTTTAGTATATGTGCTGCCGAAGCAGGCACTCCAGTGCTGTTTCTGATTGTCTAACCTTGATAGCACAGACCTCTTTTTTTTTTGCTTTTGCATTTTGTATATTTGATGTCAGGCCAAACTTCTCATTTGTAGACTTTTATAACATCCATTAGTCTAACATAAAACAAAATACTGATTCCTTATCACTTTTAGAATTTACATATTTATTATAGCCTAAACTATTTAAAAGCATAGATTCAGGAGTCAGACTTCTTAGATTTTTCATTCTATTCTAGTGTTTTTCAGACTTTTTTGAGATGGACACATAGTGAAAAATAGATTTTACATTGTGACTCGGGAAACACCAACACACTTGCACATACACACACTTATATTCTTTTTTTTTTAATTGATGTGTAGTTGGTTTACAATGTTTTGTCAATTTCTGATTTACAGCATAATGTTTCAGTCATACATATACATACATATATTCCTTTTCCTATTCTTTTTCATTATAGGTCACTACAAGATACTGAATATAGCTCCCAGTGCTATACAGAAGAAATGTTGTTTACCTATTTTATATATAGTTGTTGGTATCTGCAAATCTCCAGCTCCCAATTTATCCTTTTGCAACCCCCTTTCCACCCTGGTAACCATAAATTTGTGTTCTAGGTCCATGAATCTGTTTCTGTTTTGTAAATAAGTTCATGTCATTTTTTTTAGATTACACATATGAGTCATACCATACTGTATTTTTCTTTTTCTTTCTGGCTTACTCCACTTAGAATGACGATCTCCAGGTCCATACATGTTACTGCAAATGGCATTATTTTATTCTTTTTTATGGCTGAGTATTGTTCCATTGTATAAATATACCATAACTTCTTTATCCAGTCTTCTGTTGATGGACATTTGCGTTGTTTCTGTGTTTTGGCTATTGTAAATAGTGCTGCTATGAACATTGGGGTACATGTATCTTTTCAAATTAGAGTTTCCTCTGGATATATACCCAGGAGTGGGGTTGCTGGATCATAGGGTAAGTCCATTTTTAGTTTTTTAAGAAATGTCCTGTATTGTTTTCCATAATGGCTGCACAAAACTACATTCCCACCAACAGTGTAGGAGGGTTCCTTTTCTCCGTACCCTCTCTAGCATTTATCATTTGTAGACTTTTTAATGATGGCCATTCTGACTGGACACACCTATATTCTTTGCCAAAAGAAGTTTCTCGAAGTAGTAGTACAACATTCAGTGCTCTGTGATGTTTTCCATTCTGTTCTATTTCACTTTTAAGCTACTGATCAAGACCTACTAAATTGAAATTTATTCCTGGGGAAGTCCAGGGGAATATCTGCTATGTTTATTACTCATTCAGCTAATGTATTCAGCACTTACTGTATACTATTTACCATTCTTTTCCACTCCTTAAATGGCTCTGTGACCTTAGGATAGTCACATGTTAATGTTCAGTTTCTCCTATAAAATGGAGACACAGTGGTATCTACCTCCAGAGGAATGCTGTTAGGATTAGATAAGATATATGAAACACTGAGCACACTGCTCCGCAGGTAATAAGCCCTCCATTGTGAGTGCCTCCCTCGTTTTTTCTGCTCTTGTCATTACTATTAAAATTACTTTAGTTTGAACTTCCCATGTTTCTGAAACACTAGAGTATATAAAGGACATATTACATATAACTTAATTTTCCCTTTAACTATCATTATATATAGTTATATTATTAAACTAGAGATATAATTTAGATAGTGAAATGCACAGACCTCAAGTCTTCAGCTCAATAAGTTTTGACAAATGTGCACTCCATTTGACCTACCCTCCTATCAAGACATCAATATTCTCATCACACCAAAAACTTATCTTATGCCCCTTCCTGGTCACTTGTCCCCTCTGTATCCAGAGGCAATTGCTGTTCTGATTTTTTTTCACCATAGATTAGGTTTTGCCCTTTAGAACAAAGTCACACAGAGTGTATTCTTTGTGTCTAGGTGTTTTTGTTGTTCAGGATAATGATTTTCAGGTTCATCAGTGTCACTGCATGTGTCAGTAATTTATTCCTTTTTATTGCTGAGTAGTAGTCCATTATGTAAATGCATCACATTTTCTTTATCTGTTCTCTTAGTGATTGATATTTGATTGTTTCCAGTTTGGGGCTATTATGAATAAAGCTGCCGTGGACAATTGTGTAGAAGTCTTTGTAGATGTACATTTTCATTTCTTTTAGAGAAATACTTAGAAGTGGATTTGCAGGTAGGCATTTTCTAACTTTATGAGAAATTTCCAGAAAAATTTCCAAAGTAATTCTATCATTTATACTCCCACCAGCAGTATGCAGGTGTTCTAGTTGCTCCATATCCTTTCTAACATTTGATATTGTCAGTCTTTAATTTTAGCCTTTCTTATTACTGTTTTAATTTACATCTCCTTGATCACTAACAAGATGAGCACTTTTTCATGTGCTCCTTGACCATTTGTATTTTATATTTAGGTCTGTGATCCATCCCTGTTTTTTCCTGCATGGTAGGAGGTAGGTGTTGACTCTCATTCAATTTTAAGAGATGTATGGTCCCCTGAGTAAAAGAGATTCAGATCTAACGCATCATTAAAAATTATACTTTCAAATCCTTACATTCAGAGCATTAGTTTGTTTAGGTCGTGTAAAATCCTTTACACATTTTCTTCCCCACCTGAAAAAGTTATTTATGTAGAGCCAGTCCAGAATGTATATGTAACTGGTTTCAACCACATGCATAGACTTAAATAATAAAACAGAACAAAGACAAAAAAACCTCAACACAATTCAGTTTCACTAGGAGTTTTCACAGGACTCTCTGGAATTTGAATGTTGAAGCAGCTACATTATGCCATTTACCCATATTCTTATTCTGTCAACGAGCAACCTACTAGCAAGAAGTACCACACTTGCAGCTGTTTGTACTAAACTTACCATTTTTAGTCTTCAAAAGAATTTAGTGCACTGTAGTCAAATAATAAATATGATCCTCTGAACTTATGTAAATAATTACTTTTATAAATATCTATGGTTGTGAACTGACTCCACAGGGAACCTTTGAAGCTCATTCTACTTCAAAGTCAGTTTGCTAAGTATATAAATTGGTATTACCTTAAGTGATTATACTAAGTAAATCATAGATTTTACTAACAGCAAAATAAAATATTGACCTCACTAAAATGATGAGAGTAAAATACTCTAAGACATCAGGAAAGAGACTGGAAAGTAAACATCTGTTATGTGTCTTGGGCTTAAGACAAAATACAGGATATAGGAAGAAGAAAGATGTGTGATAAATGCTTTTTCCTTCAAGTCACTTGCCATCTAGGCAGGATGAAAGAAAAGACAAAAAAGTGGGAAGTGTTTAATAATAATGCAAGAGATAAATACTAATTGACCACATTACATAAAATGTCACATAGCAATTCAGGATTGATTGCTAAATGAATAGAATGTTATTGTTTATCCAGGTTCCTGATATATTTTTAGTGATGTGTTACTTTGGAGTTATCTGGGATTGGTGAATTTGATTTTGCTTCCTAGCCTGATCCAACTTAGAGAATCTTAAATCTGTGGGGTTGGGTTTAAGTTATTGGGTCTAAAACAAAGGAAAATCTATATTCTAAACTTGATTATTAAAAAAATTAATTCATATTTATAGTAGTTCCTTTGTGCCAGGTACTTTAGGAAGCATTTTATATTACTCATTTAATTTTTTCAAACATACACAATTTTTATTTGTCAATTATATCTCAATAAAGGTGGAAAAAAATTCTCACAAAATTTTCATTGCAGAGAACTTCCTGACTAAAATAATTTTAGTGCTCACAATGTGTCTAACAGGGATTGTAAGTGTTATTACTGAGAATATGTTTTTCATTTATTTTGTGTAACAAACCTATAGGTAGATTGTTACCCTCATCCTACAGATGAGGAATCTGAGGCACAGAGAAGTTAATAAGCTTGTTGCTGAAGGTAACACAGAGAAAATAGTAGTGACAGGACACGATCCCAGTTCTGTTAGACTCTAGAGCCCAAAAGTATAAAAGAAAATAAACATAGGGAAAAGGCCAGACTTGAGAATTCAGCATTTATGGTTAAGTGAAAGAAGCGCTGGGTTTCCAATAATATATTAGAAATGTTTTTTAAGTCATGAAAAATTTCCCTCTTTGCTCCCATGATAAATTTTGTGCCATTTTCCAAAAATTAAAGTTTAATTCAAATGAGGCTAAATCCTCTTTTATCAATATTGTCAAACAGTAAAATCCAGTCATCTTTTTAGCAAGTGAAAAGGAACTTCCAGAACAAAGGGCATACTTGTGATGTTGTTACCATCTTTATCCAGAATGGTTGCTTTATTTCCAGTTGCTCAGGCAGCTATTTATAGTTCATGAGGGACTCCAGAGTGTAAATGATTTGAAGATTAATAGATTCAACTTGTGTGTGAAAAGCATTCCTTTTTAACATGCTTTTGGTAGCATTAATAAAAACCATTTTGGAATCATGTTCTTTTGTTTTTCTGATCCCTGGCCTAAAGATATTCAGATATTTTTAAAGGTATGATGTTTATATTGCATATTACTTTTATTAAGTATCACTTCAGAACTGAGAATAAGTGACAAAGGTACATATCATAATCTAGTTATGGTATCTGCTTGAGTCTTAAAAATAAAACCTGGTACTTAAATGTAAGCCCTTCGGGGAGGGTATAGCTCAAGTGGTAGAGTGCATACTTAGCATGCTTAAGGTCCTGGGTTCAATCCCCAGTACCTCCTCCAAAAATAAATAAATAAATAAACCTAATTCCCCCCACAAAAAAATAAAAAAGTAAAAAAAATATATAAACCCTGAATTAAATAGGCCATTATTCTTCACCTTTATATTTGAAACCACTTTTCATGTTGCTGATTATCATCCAAAGAATAAAGAGATTGATTTCCTATTTTAAGATTGGAATATATATAAATATAATTTATGCTATTATTTACACATTGTTATTGAACTATTATTTATGTATATGATATAATATGTATTTTATATATGTATTATTATTTACAATAAATAAATTATTATTATAGAGAGAAGATAACTGCTTCATACTTCTTTTTGTAGTTTCTCGTAGCAAAGCTGAAGTTTTTGGAGTGCAAGTGTGGCAGACTCCAGGATATTATGTGGTTTTATTTTAAGCTTTCAGTAGTAGTGTGTTTCATTCAGCCTGTAACAGTAAAAATAAGTGAGTAATAGATGACTAGTATGTTTTGTCTGCTGTAGTAATAGTCTGTCATTGAATCTGGCTAACCAGCCAATTATTTTACTGTTGTCTGAAATAAAGATCATTATGTTTTCTGACAATGTAGGAATTTCTGTTCAGTTAAAATATATGTTGTCATTGAAGTGAAAATAATGAAATTGCAAGAAATTGACTGATTTTAGCTGTATCACTGAACTCCTTCTCTAAAAAGTCAAATCCAAGTCATTTTAAAGTTCTTATAAAGTAGCTGAAATAGCATTAAAATATTAAAACTCAACCTTGACAGTTTTTAGTATAGATGATTAGCCTCTAAATTGTGACCTGAGATGTAAGTGGTAGTGGTAGCATGTCTGGTCATTCACCTTGGTGTCCAGACTCCAAGATGGTCCCCAATGATCCCCTCCTGATATTCACACCTTTATGTAGTCCCCTCCCACATTTACTGGGGTTGGTCTCTGTGATTGATAGAATACATCAGAAATGATGGAAAGTCACTTCTAAGGTTAGGTTATAAAAGACACTGGGACTTCCATCTTGGCGTGTCTGAGTCTGTCTCTCTCTCAAGTCACTTGCTCTGTGGGAAGCCAGCATATGCCAGGAACCAGGCCTAACCCAACAGCCAATCTTGGAAATGGATCCTCCAGCTCTAATTGTGCCTTCAGATGACTGCAGCCCTCACCTCAGCCCCTCCCAGATTCCTGACCCTCAGAAACTGAGATAAAAAATGTTTACTAAACATTTAAATTTGGGGGTAATTTGTTATGCAGGAATAGATAACCAACACACACCTCCACTAAAGCTCTTTCATTTGTCAAATCTTAACCTCTATTTTTGGTTATTGTTGTCATTATTTGTGCTGTTAAACCTGTAATACAATTCACCTGACTGAAGCCTTAAGTTGGTTGGAAAATGCTATATTCTGTCTCCCATCTTCCAATCCGGTGTTTGATAGAATAAATACAGAATTCACTTTTCCCATGTTTGGGTCCTATATTAGAATGTACTTAAAAGAATTGTTTTGTGACAAGGAGCCTTTTTTAGATTATTCCACAGATTCTTTTCATTTATGTGTGAAGCCACCAGTTTTGTATAACTTGTAATTACTGTGCAAGTGATTATGGAATTACTTCAAGAGAAAACAGACAGCTTAACAACTATTCTTGGCGTAGTCTGCGACCTCACCAAAGAAGCTCCTCATCTATTACTTGTAACTCTGTGATGCTTATTAATTATACAGGATAATAACAGTGTGGGCTTTATAAAGTCATATTTTTAAGGATTAGTTAACTACATATTCAAACTTAAGAGACAGCTTCTCAGCAGATCTGATGTCAAGATCATGAGGTATATTCCCAGCTCTGCTCTCCTACCCCACTTTCTCCATGGTGTTCTGAAAAGGAAAAGTTCATAAAAATACTCAGGTTTACTTTTTCCTTTTTGCCCTGCTAAACCAATTTCAGTACCAGTAATCACTCCTTTTCCTAGCTAATAATATAGAAAACGTAATCATGAATAAAAGATGTGGCAGAAAAGTGAAATTTCAAGCTTAAAGAGTTTTATTTTCCTCTTGCTTCCTTTGTCTAAGTGTTTTTCTACACATGGATTTGCCTAAGGACATGAATAGCTACAAATAGATACTTTGATTGGATCTCATGTTTTTATACCTGAATTTAGAGAAATAGATGTTCTTGGGTGAAAACATTGATGAGTCCTGTGTTGCTTGACATTGCTTTAAAGATGTAACTAAAAACTAGCTCTTTTGTTTACTCTTGCTATGATTTTTAAAAATAATTATAAAAATAGCCAGTTTTGGAATTGGTCTTATCTTTCTCCATCCTAAATGAATGAAATTATTTTGAATTTTTACTGAAAATTTCCTTTTTCATTTGGAGCTGAAAAAAAGAGGATTCTGTCTTTCACATTCCTCCCCCCTTTAATTCACATGCTCACATGTGCACACACGTGTGCACTTGTAATGAGGTTAGGAGGATGGTTATCAGTAACTTAAAGGAACAAATGGATTTCACTCTTCAGATTTCCAGTATTCAGATACTATCCATGACGAATACTCCCAATAATGTTATCACTTAAGACGGTCGCAGTGAAGCCAGAAGTAAAACCCAGGGTTTCTAACTGTGCTTTGAACATTTGCCAACTGGTACCAACACAAATGTGTAGCACAAAGCTAAGTGATTCCTGGGTCTTTGAGTTGGACAGTCTCTGAAGAAGGAGGCATCAGATTTTCAGCACTGAAACGTACTTCTGTATTAAAGAAACGCTATGTTTGCTTTATTCTCTTGAGGGTTTCTGTTGTTTTTTAAGCATGCTTGTTGAATTGTGTATTTTTCTCTTCAAATGGGTTACTATTTATGGGTGGTGGTAAAAAAAAAAGCACATGGGTCCTGATGAAATAATTTTTTTTTAAATTGAGAAATAAGTAGTTTTCATAACTAGGTTTCATTTAAAAGCTTAAGTTATATAGTACTTTGCTATGGTTTTTGAGAAATTTTCGTCAACTCTGTATTAACACTTCATTTTTTTAAATTGTGAAATGTCTCAGGAAACTTTTTAATGTCTGTGTAGTAAAGTAATTGTTAATGTCATTCTGTTCACCTGCATGGAATATATGATGCTCACATGAAGTAGTGCTTCAGACCCCTCCTAGCAGAGGTAAGAAGGAAGCCTAAGAACCTCCTTCCACTCCCCTCCTGACCCCTCGACCTGACTTGGCTCCCAAGCCCAAAGCCTGAGGCCAGCCTCCAAGCACCAGCCCACATTCCTTGCTCAGGTGCTCTCTCATCCCCAAAGCTCACCAAGGGACAGAAAGGAGGATAGAGGATAGCAGCTGAGCAGAAACTAGAAGAGGGGGTGGAATTTGGCAGCAGGTAGAGGGGATTTCATCTGCACCTCTAGTGGCGAGTGCCTGCGCCTTCTTAGACCCACCAACAACTGAGTGAAGTTCTGTAGGGACAAATGGCAAATAGTCCTCAATTATAATGTAAAAAATATTATTAGTGTCATTTACTTAATCTACAGCCACCCTGTTAGGTCTCTAAGTATATAAACTCACAAAAGTATTAAGCTTACCCTATTTTAGAAATGCAAATACCATGACACAGAAAGAGAAGGTGCGATATACCTGTTAGTGGTACAAGCATTCATAAGCTAAGGCAGTAAGCGTGGTGGTTAAGGACACAGACGTTAGAGCCAGGCTGCCTGGGTTTAAATTCCAGTCCTGACAGCTTGCTAGATTAGTAACTGGAAACAAGTTATTTGACCTCTCTGTAATAGTTTTCTCATCTGCAAAATGGAGATGATAGTACTGCCTTACAGAGTTGTAAATTTTAAATAAGGCAATATGAATCTGAACACTTGGAACAATGCCTAACACATGATTAACCCTATATAAGTATGTGTTCTCCTTAATATGCTAGACCCCCTTTCTGATGTTTCTGTATTTAGATGGCCTGATCTGATTTGTAGTAAGCGGGCTACTTCATCCTGCCACCACCACTTTTAATGTCTAACTGTGAGCAAATCTCCTCCTCAGCAATATTTAAAGGAAAATGTTTATTTTTCCTTCTTTCCCAGGCGCAACACAGAGACACTTTCATTGAAGAACGCTATGGAAAATACAACATCAGTGACCCTTTAATGGCGCTCCAGAGAGACTTTGAAACACTGAAGGAGAAGAACGATGGTGAAAAGCAGCCGGTCTGCACAAACCCACTCTCGATTCTGAAGGTGGTGATGAAGCAGTGCAAGAACATGCAGGAGCGCATGCTGTCCCAGCTGGCCGCCGCTGAGAGCCGGCACCGGAAGGTGGGTTCACCTGTTGACTCGCCTGCATCACCTCCTGCGAAGATTGTATAAGTAATGCCTGGTACTTTCTTGTCTGCGTCCAGTTCTCACAGTCATTCAACTGGGAGGTCTCACAGGTGTGAGAAAGCCCCTTAGCTTACCTAGGAGCCTGGAGATGGGAAACACAGGTTATTCCAGATGTTCAGTGTAGGGCATGTGCCAGTCACATTATTTAAGACTGGCATTCCTTCTGATATGACCCTCCAAAACACTTGGTGTGTTTTTTCAACTCTTGATCATCCAAACTTTGGCAACAGACTTGGGTTTGACTCAGCCTTGTAGCTGAACAGAGCGTTCTCTATTTGCTTACTTAAGTGATAAATAAAAGATTAACAGGTATTTGGGGAATGCTGTATCAGAGAGAGAGGGAGGAAGGGAATTTACCTGGCTATAAACATACAGGCCAGTAGATTGTTTTCATTTATTTCGGTTTTGAGATTCATTGTGTTTTACTTCTCATGAAACCATTAGGAAGGTGTGTGTGTGTGTGTGTGTGTGTGTGTGTGTTCACGTACATGTACACATGTCTGGTTCCAGGTCTTAAGATTAGGCAAACCTGTGCTTTCCTCTGCCTCATCTCAATGGAATTCTTCTGGTGCTTGTGATTTCATTCCCCGACTTGTCATGCATGGCTCAGATTTGGCCTGAAGGTGATGCTTGGCTAGAATCTGCATTTTTTGAAACTATTGGTTCAGATTTATGTCAACAAGGAGGGACATCAGTGCATTTAGTAGGAACCATTTTATTCTGAAAAATTGGGTTAGCAGCTGCAGTTTGATGGACCTTAGTTTACTTCTATGGTTACCTGCTTTAGAAAAGCAACTGCTTAAAATGCATCTGATGAAGTGCTTAAGCTTGGGTCATGCCCCTGATTTTTCGTTCCCTTCACAGAGTCCAAACGAAAGGCCAGAGGGGAAGTTCTTAACCATGGATGGGTCTCAGATGTTCTATGATCCCCCAGAAAATGTACAGAATGCCAAAAGTTTATGTATTTTGTAGAAAATGAATTTTTTCCCATATCTTTACTTGAATTCTCACAGTTCTCCAAGACTCCTCCAGACTAGACTGAAGTAATCTGAACACGTTTATGCCCCAATTTAAAAGGTGTCAGTGGGTTTAAGTTAGTTACCTAAACTGGGGGGCTTTTACAAAATATTCTGGGAAGATCTTCACAGCATCCTTGTTTGACAGGCAGGCCTGTATTCTCCGTCCTACATGACGTAATTGAGCTGTGCTGAAGGGCGGGGCTGGCTGTCATGCCCATTGAAGGTTTAGTGTTGGGATGATTAGTGGCCCTAGGTGATTGGGGACAGGAAGAGTTAAGAAACTCAGAATTCCTTAATACTATATTTCCATATAAGATTGTGAGTGTTAAATATATTAAGCCAACTGCCTATCTATTCTTAGGTGTTATATCAAAGTAGATCACTGACTTTGTGAGAAATCAGATAGTACCTAGGGATTTATAATTAGGGTGTGTGCAGTCCCAGTTTGCCTGAGAGGATTCCAGCGTATGCCGACTGCCTTGGCATACTTCCTGACAACCCCCTTTGGCTCTCAGAAGTGTTAGTGGTTTGAACGCTCTGCTTATTATGAAAGTAGGGTTCCCTAATCCACCTCCTCCCATTCCCTCTCCTCCTCAATATTAGGAGACAACCACTTTCTTCTTTTAACTGTTTATTTTGGTAGCTAACTTCCATATTTCTAACTAACATACTGCTCTCTCGCTTTATCAATTTTAAACACTTATATTACTTCCTTTTATTATAGATGTGGGTTTCGTTATCTTCCTCCCCAACTCCCTTTCCTCTCCACACCTCCCATCTTTCCAAAACAAACACAATCCCTTTTCCTCATTGTCATTCTCTGTCATATCTGTTATTCCCAGATCTGGCGGCTGTCCCATTCTGTTTCTTCCGGGGACAAACATCTGGCATATTCCTGGGCAGTAGATGCCTGGCTGGGCATTCTGTGCATAGGAATCAAGTTGAGGGGGCAAAGACCTCTTCTGAAAATACAGACTTGGATCCAGTCCCCTTGTTTTCTGTCCTACATGTCACCTCGCCTCTGCAGTGCCTGCCACCTGCAGGTTCCCTAGCTCTTTGGGGCCCTGCAGGGCAGAGGAGCTTCCTCCCCCTCGTTACTGAAGTAGTTATCATTCCTCCAGCCTCTTTCTGTCTTCCAAAATATTACTAAAATTTGTCTGCCGAAGTCTCTCTTTTTGACTTTGTGGGTTTTTGGGGTTTTTTTTTTCATTCCACTTAAATAATTTTGAAGGGCTCTCGAAGAGGAGATTCTGCCACCTTTAGCCAAAAGCTTTTCTTTCTATTAAATAGAAAAAATTAATCTTTTTATTAACCAGAAGAAAGTACACCAAAATGTTTTTCTTTTTTGTATTGAAAGAGGAGTTTCATGTTCCAGAAAGTTTCCTCTGTCCATTCATAACAATCATTACTGAGGAGAAAAGATGAGAAATGACCATTGGGACCACTGCTGTGGCCTGGGGGTCTGGGCCAGGGCACCTCTGGAGCATGCGCAGAAGCTATGGAAAACTCCATAGCCCTTTGGAATATTATGCAGTTGCAGGCAGGATTATGTGGGAAAATGTCTCTTTAAATTTATATTCTTAAAATTGGCCTTAGTTTCTTGGCACCAGGATAAGTAGAGTGGGGTGGGCAGGTTGACTAAGAGGCCTTGTAAAAAACTCTGCATTAGGATCTCCATAACTGAGACTTTTCACTTGCAGGAAGACGTTCAGAGAGTCTTTTCACTTCCCATCTAAGTGTATACCAAACGCATATGTTAATCAAGCAAGGCACAGTTAGGATGTCACCTATTTGAAATGTTTTATTTCGGCTTCACTCCCTGGTACCTCCAGTGATTTGAGCATCAGGGGAGAACCTCAGTTTTCAGTGTCCCCGTGTCCTGCCTTGCTTCATCACCTACATCCGTCCCACCAAACTTCTGTTAATTCTCTGAAACCTCAGCCCCTGCAGTTCGTTAGTCACTGTCTTCGGTTTACAAGCCACTCTGTGTATACCTCAAGTAAAGTATGCATCGAATTGTTTCCTAGCGTAAAGCTTGCATGTGTTTCACCCTGCTAAACAGTGTGCTCCTTGACGGCCCTGACTAGGATTTGCTTATTTATCTATGGAATGATCTCGGGTGCTTAGACATGCACTTCGTGCTTAATTGTATTCTAGTGTGACTCCTTGATATTTGGAAATGATTTTTTTTTTAATTCCTTAAAGGTGATCCTAGACCTGGAGGAGGAAAGACAGAGGCATGCACAGGACACAGCCGAAGGAGATGATGTCACTTACATGCTAGAGAAGGAGAGGGAGCGGCTGACTCAACAGGTAATTAAGGTGGGGGGGTTCAAGCAGCATTTACCTAGAACAGCGTTTCTCAAAGATTATTCTGCAGAGTGTATATTGGTGTTGCTCAAAAAAGGGGCTTTGTGGTTAAATAATTACTAGATTAGACAAAGTTAAACAGGTTTCTAACTTCAATTTGTTAGACCCTTTAGTGTGCAGAAGCATGCCATGAGTCTTTAAGAACAAGATAGGATATTCTGAGTTTAGCAAATCAGTGTTTTCATTAAATCTTTTTTTGACATAGATCATTCACTATGGGACTATTTCATAGAACATACTTTAGGGAACACTAACTTCAAGCTCCCAAACTTTTTTGACTTAGGACTCCCAGTAAGAAATACATTTTACATCACAACCTGGTACATACACACACATATACACATGCCTGAGACAAAAATCTCAGGAAATCATACATAACCCTTAGTACTTACAATGCACCCTGATGTTTCCTCTTCTATTTCATTTTTTTAAGTTCTGATCATGGCTCACTAAATTGGTTTCACCATCCATTAATGGGCCTTAGAGTTTGAAAAACACTGAGTAAAAGGGTTCCTTCAACCCTTCCTTTCTCTTTCACTGTCTGCCTTAAATAGGGTTGGGATAATAATTAAAATAGATGGCATTTGTATAAGAAGAATGATTCAAATGCAACTACTTATGTTTGTTTGTTTTTAAGACCGGAAAGAATTATTAATGAAGCTTCAAAGATTTCATTTTCAGCAGCAGTCTCACAAAATCTGGTTTATATGGCTTTCTGCTTTCTGTTTTGATCGGTCCTAATCCTCTGAACTTGCCACAGACCTGTAACACAATGATAATTCAGATTCTCACAAATAACCCTGAGACGATATAAGGACCAGAACTGCCTCCTGAATGATCAAAGAAAGGTTTGATCATAGCGTGCACCTTTTTATGTCAGGTGTTCTAATACTTAAGAGCTATTTGATGTGAGCACAGGGCATATGTGGTGATCCTGTGTGCCGGGACACTACTTGGAAACAGCTTTTCAGTACATCTCTTTGTTTTCTTACTCTGATCAAGATATGTGCTGGCATTGTTTTCTAGTTGGAATTTGAAAAGTCCCAGGTGAAGAAGTTTGAGAAAGAGCAGAAGAAGCTCTCCAGCCAGCTGGAGGAGGAGCGCTCCCGCCACAAGCAGCTGTCGTCCATGCTGGTGCGCGAGTGCAAGAAGGCCACCAGCAAGGCAGCCGAGGAGGGCCAGAAGGCGGGCGAGCTGAGCCTGCGGCTGGAGAAGGAGAGGAGCCGGGCGAGCAGGCTGGAGGAAGAGCTGGCCGCCGAGAGGAAGCGAGGCTTGCAGACCGAGGCCCAGGTGGAAAAGCAGTTGTCCGAGTTCGACATTGAAAGAGAACAGCTGAGAGCAAAACTGACCCGAGAGGAGAAGCGGACCAGGAGCCTGAAGGAAGAGACGGAGAGTTTGAAGAGGATAGTGAAGGACCTGGAGGCTTCTCACCAGCAGAGTAGCCCCCGTGAGCAACTGAAGAAACCGGTGACCGTGTCTAAAGGCACAGCAACTGAACCTCCCGTGCTGGTGTCTGTATTTTGCCAAACAGAGAGTTTTCAGGCAGAAAGAACCCACGGGAGCAGCATCGCCAAGGTGGCCACCACTGGGCTGCCTGGTCCCACCACTCCTACTTACTCTTATGCAAAAACCAATGGCCATTTTGACCCAGAGCTGCAGACCACCAAGGAGTTGATGACAGGCAGCAGTGGGGAAAACCAAGTGCCTCCACGAGAGAAGTCAGCGGGATTGGCCCAAGAGAAGGCAGTAGAGAACGGCGGGTGTCCTGTGGGAACAGAGGTTCCAGGCCCCACGCCCGGTCACCTGCCTTCCAGTGGGAGCTCACCGTCTCCCAGCAGCACAGCCTCTTCCTCACTCACGTCCTCTCCTTGCTCCTCTCCAGTACTAACTAAGCGCTTATTGGGGTCCTCAGCTAGCAGCCCTGGCTACCAGTCATCCTACCAAGTAGGGATCAACCAGCGTTTCCATGCCGCTCGGCACAAATTTCAGTCCCAAGCAGATCAGGACCAGCAAGCTAGTGGTCTCCAGAGCCCTCCTTCCAGGGATCTGTCCCCCACCCTCATGGACAACTCGGCCGCCAAGCAGCTAGCCCGAAACACAGTCACTCAGGTGCTCTCCAGATTCACTAACCAACAAGGGCCAATCAAGCCTGTCTCTCCTAACAGCTCCCCCTTTGGCACAGACTATCGAAATCTGGCCAACACTGCCAACCCAAGAGGTGACACCAGCCATTCACCTACTCCAGGGAAAGTGTCCAGTCCTCTGAGCCCCCTGTCTCCGGGGATCAAGTCCCCTACTATCCCCAGAGCTGAGAGAGGAAACCCTCCACCCATCCCACCCAAAAAACCCGGCCTCACTCCTTCTCCATCTGCTACCGCTCCACTGACCAAAACTCATTCCCAGCCCTCCTCTTTGACCACCACAGAAGACCTTGCCAGCAACTGCTCTTCTAATGCTGTTGTAGCCAACGGCAAGGACGTTGAGCTACTTCTGCCTACCAGCAGCTAGTCTTGAGGAGGGAGTCTCCACATATGACATTCCATCAGATTTCATCCAGGAGCTCCGAATCAAACCGTTGAGTCAAATCGTGTTATTTATTTTGATAGTGACTGAAACCATCTGAGTAATACATTTAGTGTATTTCACCTTTTTCTATTTTTTTAAGTAGAAACTGAGTAGTTTGGGTTTTTATGACTCACATCTTTGTACTAAAGCTAGAAGGGCACCTCAAAGATGTCTAAGCTCCAGACACCATCATGTTATGATGGAGAAAGCTAATTGAGTACCAGGTGGTGATTTGCTGTCTATTTGGGGACGAGAATCACCCAACATTCATTTTAAATTATGCGGAAGTGGTTCATGGAGATTTTTATTCCAGATGAACATGTTTTAAAAGTGCCTGAAATTAGACTGCCATATGAATGTGATTCTGCAGCAGAAACACAAAATGGATCATTTAATTGCAAAAAATGAGATCCTCTGTGAATTCTGAATGTTACAAACCAACACTGCTTTTAATCCTCTCTGACTGTTTTTAATACAAGCTTTGTGTTCAGAAACAAGGCTGCATAAGCAGAATGGGAATCCTGAAGGTGGGTGTGAACTCGCCACAGAGCTGAGCTCTACGGAGCCCTTGAGAAACCCTCCCGGACGTGAAGCAGTTGGGGTGCTGATTTTCTTGCACTTTTGAAAACTTACATCGCTCCCAGTTTCCTGCATAGACTGAAATCACATCTCCTTCTTCAGGCATCTACTGTTGTGTAAGGAACTTCTGATTCCGACTGCTGTTACTTGAATAGGAAATGGTTATTCATTCTGTGTAAAAGGTTTGCAACAGAATGAGATCTTTAGTCTGTAATCAAAAAGCAATAACTTAAAATTCACTGTCTTTGTAATATTATGAGTCAGAATTATACAGGTTTTAAGCTAATCGTTACTCTTCTCCAAGTTACCAGCACTTGGTGTCTGTATCTGTGGAACCAAATTAACTTTTGCCTAAATGGAAGTATACATATATCTGTATAGATACACACCCCATTACGTGTTTAACATACACACACTTAAACACATGAATATTAGTGTGATTATATCTTTGGAGTTTGCAATACAGCATAAAAGAAGAGCAGAAATGCGTGTTAAGATTACCTACCAAAGCAACCAGCTGTAGTTGAGACCCAGTCAGTCAAAAGGAGGAGTCTTGTCCATGGGGAGGGGGAAATTCAAAATGAAATCAGGTCTTCAGCATCATAAAAAGACATGGCCAAACTAATGCAGTGTCACAAAGCTGGTCATAGAAATGAGTGACACAGTTCACTCACTGCAGTGACGTGTGACAGCTGGGAGGAGTAGGGGTTGTCCCAGACCTAGGCGCCCAAGCCCTGTTGAAAAGGCCACCCCTGCTGGGCCTCAGCTGCTTGTCGCCATGCCAGAATGCTCAACCGGGGTTTCCAGCTCCTCACATTTCCTCAAAATCTAAATTTTCACAAGAAACATTCTCATTTTTAGATACCAAGAACTGATTTTTAAAACTCTTCAATACCTCTGGTTGAACAAACACTTCTGCAGCTGGATTTAGCTCACAGGCTGCCAACTTGCAACCTCTTTCATTCTAGAACCTTCCGTCATTTCCATCACAGCAAGTTTGTGAGGACAAATGCCCCCAGACTTCCCAAATTGTTGGCTAGCACAGCCGACAAACCACATAGAATAATGGCTATCCTCCTCCTCCAAGCAGGACTGCCTGCAGCCCAGCTCAGACGTGGTGGTTATATGACTTTGTGTCCACAAGGATGGAGAGGCCTTGGTCCTCACATACATTCTAGCCAACATCTATCCAGCAGCCCCCGACCTCCTGCTATAGTTTAAACCTGTTTCCTGTTAATCCAATATGAGTTGCTGGGGGAAGGGCAGGTGATGGAAATCAAGGAGTGAGTCACTATGGAGTACATTGGTATCTCCACAGCTTATGGTTTGGCTAAAGCCAACACATCAAAAAAATTAAAATGCTATTAATGCCCCAGCATGCCTACTAAATGATGGAGGGGTTATCTTAAACTGTCCAAAGCAATCATGCATTTATTCCTGTCCGTAGTCAGATGAACTGTGCTGATGATAAAATAGCTGAACTTTCTAAACAGGAAAGGGGGCGATAATCCCAGAGTGTTATTACCTCTCTTGCTTTAAATGGTAATCTTAACAAGTTGCATTGTGCTCTTTTTTTGTTGTTTTGGCATAGATATATAGAGAGAGAGATACTAAAAGGAAGTTTATTTCTTAGGAAGTGCACTGAATAATGTATTTCTTTTACAGTGTAATATGGGGGTGGGGAAATGCAAAAGAAATGTGTATTTTTGCTAGTTGCCTATCTTCTGAGATGAATAAGCACAATACTGTAATGGATCCAATAACCCAGTTAGGTATTATAGATTAGTATTTAAGTTTGCTGTAGATTGTGTGTGTGCTAAGTAAAAGTTCCATGATTCACAGTTTTGGTCTTAACCCATGTTGCGAAAGCTACGTTATTTGGTCAACAGATTATGATGACGTGTAACACATAACACAAGCATTAACTAGTCATTAACACTTGTAAAGTCAGATGTACCGTGCAGAAGTCTTCATCCATTTTTATCACAGACTACATTAAAACAAGTTAAATCATACTGTCTGGGGAAAAAATAGTCTTGTTTGTACGCAGTGAAGAACGTTGCACAATAGGGCCTGTTTTGTTGGGGGAGGGGCAGATTGGTGTGCAAGAGCACTGGTTTTAAAAGACCGAACGAAGTCAGTGACCCTTCCAGGTTAGACCCCCAAAAGGAGGTGGTTTTCTTTAGAATCTTAGAGCTGAAAGAAGCCTTCACAATAGTCTGTAATTCTGTAATTTCTTCCAGTCTGTAATTTTTGAACCATTTGGGAGTTCTGGACCTTTTGAGAATCTAAGAACAGCTAGACTCTATCCCCAAAAATATGTACTTAAATGTAAAATTTGGTTGGTGACTTCGCAGTGTCCATAGACCCTGAAGCCACCCATGTATCATGTACTCTGAGTGCCTCATCTTGGCCAGCCCTCTCCTTTTACAAATGACTGAAGCATCTCTTGTCTCCTAGTCCAGTGCTGCTGCTGCTACACTGTCAGCAAATGCAAGCTGTAGCCAGACAGAAGTACACTTGGAAATCCTTTGATGTTGCCAAAGATGCTCAGACCGACCGTGTGGATGTTTACATATCTGAAGTTCCGAGCGTTTAAGCCAATTAATGATCATTTCAAAACACTCAGGTTTTACCCCTTTTCTCAAAACAGCCTCACTGTCAGCAGTGCTGCCTTGTCAATTTGTGTGTCTGTATATGTAGTTTATAAAGAGCACTTCTGGTGCCTAGCCCTTGAAACAGCTTCAAGTGTCTTTTGAAATTCCTCTTCAAGATAGGATGTGTTTTCATAATGGTGAGTCAGAGGTAGGCAGTGAGCATTGTTTGTTCCGTAGGAGTAATTGTAATTTAATTGCTATAAAACTAGTTGAGAAAACTTAGCCTATTCACTCACCTGCTCACCTGTCGATGGCCAGTTCAAAACAAAGGAGGAGAAAGGAGACTGGGGAAGTGGTTCTCAGACTGTACTGTGCTTAAGTCTAGCCTCGGACTCCTGCTGAAAATGAGGGGTCCTGGGAATTGGGCCTGTGGGCCAGCTGACGCACTTGATCTGAGGGTCACATTTTGAGAAATACCGCCCTATGGCCCTCACCTGTTCCTTCACGAGGACTTATTTGTCTCTAACCTAAGGGGAGGTCATAAGCTCTGGAATCTGTTTTGCCAGAATGTCACTGATATTCGGAGTCAAGAATGCCCATCTAAATTCCAAACACCATGTCGATGATCTCACACACACGTTGCCTTTCTGATCTTCGGGAGGGTGCTGTGAGGTCCATCGTCCCTGGTGTGCGCCTGAGGTCGTTGAGGACCAGAGATTCGAACTAGCGACCTTACTAAGTGACAGGGCCTGGATTTAAAAACCAGTACTTTGCTCTTTCCACTACCTGTTTCCCAAATAAGAATCTCCTGAGTCACTTCATACGCTAATCCAGGTCCCTCCCCCTGGAGATTCTGAGTCACTAGGCCAAGGTGGGGCTCAGGATAAGTGCGTGTTCGTAGCCCAGCCCGTGGCTTGGGGCAGGTTTAAACCCGGCAGGACACCCTGCGGTTCCTCCACCACCTCGACCATCCCTGCCCCCAGGAGTGGATTATCGGGCCTAAACGAAACCAAGAGACCTTTATCAAGTCAGGTAAATGGAACAAAAACAAAAACATCTTTCTTATTCTCCTCAAGCAACTCATGTTTCTTAGATATTTAAGATGAGACAGAAACCAAAGTAGCTATTACAGAAAACCTCGGGGTTCTCACTCATCTCATCTGGTTGGGGGGAGCACAATTTTAACACAAAATTTAAAAGAGGGAACTGAATAGAGGTTCATTAAAGGTGATACTGGCCAAAACAGCTCTTTGTGGGCAGGAAAAAGTTAACTAGAAAAAAAAAGCAAGTGTCTTCTCTCTCCAAAACATTATTTACCTGGAGCTCTGCACTGGCTCCCTGTGTTTGCCTTGCATTTCAGTTGGCTTGTCTAGTCTTGGGATGAGGTCAGAAACAGGCACAAGAAGGCCCCAAGAGCTGAGTCCTGCTTCAGGAAGACTGACGACAGTGTGGGGCTTGGGGCTGGTGTAAGAAGGAGCGCCCAGGCCACACCACTCTGTAAAACGTTCTCAAATAACCAGTAGGGAAGCCCTAGGAACTGCAAAAGGCAGGCTGAGCAAGGACCTTGTTGCCAAAATACTGCATTACCCTCAAATGTCCACTCCTACCGTCCAAATCTCTATAAGCAAGAAAAATGACAATCAAGCTTTGAAAAGATTGAAATGGGTCCTCTTGGGACACATCCAAGTGACTCCTTATTCCCTGGGAGGGATGGAAAAGCAGCTTCTGCTTTTTGCCCAGCAGTGGGAGTGTTTGTGCTGCTGTCAGGCTGGAGGGTTGTAGGGAAGGTCCCGTGGCTCTCCCCACACCGCTGTGAAGTGGTCACTCTGAGGAATTACTGGGAAGTGTCGCAACAAGATTGGCCTTCTCCCTGGGGAGTCACCTCCTTAATATGACAAGAGTCCTACGCACTCAGCATGGCAGACACTCAGGTCCCCCTTCAGGAATGAAGGATTTCTCTCCCTTGCTACAGGAATTGCTGACAGGGAACAGCCGTTGGCTATAAGCCCTTTCTGGGAATTGCCTTAACTGAAAGAAAGCAGTTTGACCACGGTCACGTCTCCGCCCATGGGCAGTTCATATCTGAAGACGGATCGACATGGAGTATAAAGGCCTGGCCCCCTTGTCGCAGATCTAGAGGGTCACCCCAGCTTCACAACCAACCCCCTGAGGGCTAGCTGAGCCCTCTGCTGAGACAGCTGCAGTTTATCTTTCCTGCCCCTCCCTGGCCCTCCCCTCGTCCCGTCCTTCCTGCAGAGCGCAGGGTACTCTCTGGTATGCCTCCTGCACCTTGGTCTCTCAGACTCGACCCTGTTCCTTCGGCTCATGATTACATCCTCTAAAGGTGGGCAGACACATTTTCTAAGTATTTTATTTGGTGTCAAGCTCTCACCAAGTATATCACATCTGTGACTTCACTTAATCAACACAACTAATGAAGGCCCAGCGAGACACAGCCCATGACTCAAGGTCCTACAGCGGAGCAGGGCTGAGACTCAGTGGCACTGCTGTGATTCAGACTGTCATTTGGCCTTAAGTCCACTCTCCTTCCAGTGGCCATACTAGAGTCAAAACGAATGATACATTTGGGGAGTTCAAAATATTAGCTTATCGTCAGTCATACACCTAAGTGTGAATCCACCGGTTCGTTGGCTTTCTTTTGAGACTCTCAGGCAGGAACAGGACACTGAGGGAGTGGGGGCATCAGCCAGGAGAAAGGAGGGACACAATTGCCTACACATGTGGAGTCACCAAAGGTTAGAGTGAGGGGGAAGCTTTAAGGCCCTTGATTCTAGCTGCCTTGTGCTGGGCGGAGAAGAGGCCCCGGCTGAAAGTCAGTCTGGCTCCCTCTTTCTGCTTCAGCCCCCTGCTTCTCCTTGAGCTGAACTGAGACCAGAATTCCTAGCCCAGCCCTGGCTGCTCCCTCAGGCACCCTGTCCTCCCCTCACCTGCTTCTCTACAAAGTCTGACTTTTGATCTTTCTCACCTGGGCTGCTCCATATCCCAGGCCTTGCCCTCTGCCTGCTGGCCTAGGGCTGCCTGCCTGCCTGCCATACTGGTGGCCACAAAAATCCTGTCGTCGTGTCCCTGAATCAGTGTGATGGCTATGGTGAGGCTGGGAGTGGGGAGGATGGTGCCTTGATCTGTAGCATCAGCTCTGGGAGGCACTTACTCATAGGCATGTCTTGCTCCTCAGGTGTGGACAAGAAGCCACTGAAACCCTGAGCATCTATCCCCTCCCTGCTTGTGTGTCTGACCTGCCACACCTGCCCGTGGGGAAGGGGCAGCTGAATGCGGGAAGGTGGGGAGAGCCACCTCCTCGCCCTGCTCCTCCTTCCCCACCTGAACTCAAACCCACAGCTCTCCCAGGAAGGGTCTTCTGCTTTCTCAAAAGGCTTACCCATCTCCCTTCTCTGTGGTGCCCACCCCTACTTCCCCCAGCTCCCCTAGCCCACCCAACCCAAATCAAAGCCTTTCAGGGCCATTCGGGCCTCAGAGCAGACAGGGTGTCCTCAGGGTGGGAGGGTGGTGGCCACAGCATACAGGCCCCTTCTTCATCCCTAGTGTGTTTTCCTCTCCTGAGTCTGGGTGAGTCAGCACCACAGGGCCACACACAAGGCTCCTATTCAGGGCTCGTTTTCCTTCTGCTCTAACTCAGATCTTGGCATCTTTCTCTCTCCCTCATTCTCTATGTGAGCCTTATTCTCGCCATGGGAAAGCTCTGCTCCCTGCCCTGTGCCTCCTCCATTCCCCAATACCCCTCCCCCACACACGCCCACATTCCTCATCCTTACCTTCTGGGAGGTTGCAGCCCCAGCTGGATACAAACAGAAAGGAGGTAGAACAAAACAGAAATGTTAAACTGTTAGATCCTCTTTCACATACTTCCGGCGGGTGTTGGTTGTTGCTGGCTCTGTGCAGGCCCTGGGCTATAAGGAGGAGGACACACCCCACACACACACCCACGTGTGCGCGCCATTTGCTGTGCCTTCCTGTCACTTATTCAGTGTACGTTTATTAAGCACTGACTCTGTGTGAGGCCTAATGCTGAAGGCTGGAATTCACACTCTGACGGGGCACAAGCCTTGCAGATGTGGCGTCTCAGGGCAGTGCTGGGCTTGATGCAGCAGGTGCCACAGTGCGTGACGGGGCCTCGATGGCCTGAGAGTTTAGCAGAGCAGGGAAATCTGTGGTTCTAGAGACACCGGATTTAAATCAACAGAAGGGAGAAGGATATTGGCTTGCGTTGATAGGGGTATGTGTGTTCTCTATGTATGGGGGACACCGAGATGCAAAAGGAGGAGCAAGAAAAGTTGTTCGAAACAGGGACTTTGCTTCTCTCTGTGTAACCTTGGACAGTCAACCTCGCTAGCCTTCATTTCAGCATCAGGGTAATGAAAACACAAGACCCTCCTTCTTAGGGCTTTGTGAGAGTTAAATGAGATAAAGCAGGCAAAGGCCTGGCACATGGTGAGCAGTCGGCAGATTACTGCACCCTTTGTGGAAAGACGCAGCGGGAGAAAGCGCGGCCCCAGGGCTGCGCGTCCAGTGGGGGAAGCTGTGAGCTTCCCCCGCAGGGCAGCGCCCGTGGTCATAAAGCTGAGTTGCTTGCGCCCCCTGGTGTTCCCGTCGCTGTGATTCTTCGTGCACCAAGGTCTGGCCTCACACCCACCTCCCTGGGAAAGGACGGTCTGCAGTCGGGGAGGGACCTACTGCTGATTCGCGGGCGTGCGCAGGGATGCGTCCCCTCTCCAGGTCCGCTCTCGGCCGCCTCCCTGGCGGCGAAGTCCGAGGCACAGCCACAGTCCCTGCCTCAGGCACGGATGGCAGCCTCTGCTGGCAAAGGGAAGAGAAGAACAGAAACCGCCTCCCAGGGTTATTGGGAGCCTGCAATGAGCAAATCTAAGACTCCAAACTAGTTAGGGCGTAAATAAGCACTCAGCAAGTGAGGGCTATTAGTGTTATTTAGCTCCTGGAACAGTGACCGGCCAACACAGGTGATCCATAACTGTTTGTTACACAGGGATCGGGATGACTCTACCAACGTTTATTTTATATTCATTCGTCCATTTAACTATGCTTCCAAAGCATCTTGCTCCTCCTATACTGCTGATGCTGGAAAAAAACAAAAACAAAATCCTTAATAAGCCAAGTAAGTGAGCAAGAGCCAGCACTCCGTGGGAGAACAAAGGGAGTTCATTCATTCGAACATCCATACAGTAGCTCCTACTAGCTGCCACTTACTGACTGAGGCACTGGGATCGGAAATAAAGGGGCTTCAGGGCTTTAAATGCCGGTGGAAGAGACACTATGAAACACGGTATTATGTGGACTATAGTAAATATATATGTGCTGTGGAGGCACAGTTAATCCCCAGTGGAGTCAGGAATGGTCTCATAGAGGAAATGATACTTGTCCTGGTCTTGAAGGAAGGGTAGATGCTCCCAGGAGCAGAAGGTGATGAAGGGTATTCCAGGTAATTGGAATAACACACGCAGTGCGCAAGCTCGGCATGGTGAGCGGTCTGGGTGGGAGTATGGATCTGGAGAAGTTAACAGGCTCAGGAAAGGGCAAGGTCTACCCGGGTGGGCCACTGGGAGCCTGAATTGAAGAGGCATCATGAGCAGAGGCAGATTTACCACGAAGTTTTACCTTCAAGGACCGTCACTGGCACAGCCCTTTCAAACCTGACGGGCCCAAGCAATGTGTTCATATGGTCATACATTTTTTAAAACTTGCAAAAGTAAGATATTTTGACTGTAATCAGTTTAGACTGCTGTCTCTTTTCACTCTGGCATCTCTATCCCACTCTCCCCCATGTTGGCCACAGCATTTTGGGAATTCAGATAATGGTGAGTTGAGTAAGGGACTGTTTTTGAGTAAAATACATTTAAGTGGTTTGCAGTCACTTTCATGTATAGTGGAGTTTCTGCTAGTGGTCCTGGTGTGAGTTTTATTTTTAGGAGCTCCACCAGGTCCTCACAGTGAACACTGAAGAAAAATCTTCCCATGGTTCCATCACAGTGAGGGGGAAAGTAACCATTCTGAAATACACCAGAGTATCTTGGGGTCTTGCCTGTGGTTTTTCCTTCCAGTTTTATTGAGATATAATTGACATACAGCACTATGTAAGTTTAAGTTGTACAGCATAATGATTTGACTTATATACATCATTAAATGATTACCACAGTAAATTTAATGAACTTCCATCAGCTCATATAGACACAAAATTAAATAGAAAAAAAGTTTTTTTCTTGTGATGAGAACTCTTAATATTTACTCTTAACTTTCATATACAACATACAGCAGTGTTAACTTATCATGTTGTACACTGCATCCCTAGTATTTAGTTATCTTATAACTGGAAGTTTGTACCTTGTCCACCTTCCTTTAATCCCCCTCCACCACCGCCACCTCTGATAACCACAAATTTGGTCTCTTTTTCTATGAGTTTGTTTGTTTTTGAAGTATAATCGACTGACAACACTTAGTTCCTGGTGCACAACATAGTGATTTGATATTTCTATGCATTTCAAAATGATCACCACAATAAGACTGGTTACCATCTGTCACCATAAAAAGACATCACATAATCACTGACTATATTCCCAGCACTGTGCATTTCATCCCACACTTGTTTATTTTGTAACTGGAAGTTGGTGCCTCTTAATCTTCCTCACCTATTTCTCTCATCACCCCACTCCTATCCCTCCCTGGCAACCACTCATTTGTTCTCTGTATCTATGACTCTGTTTCTGTTTTGTTACGGTTGTTCATTTGTTTTGGTTTTAGATTCCACATATAAGTGCTATCATACCATATTTGGCTATTGTAAGCAGTGCTGCAATGAATATAAAGATGCGTATATCTTTTCGAGTTAGTGTTTTTGGTTTTGTTTTGTTTGTTTTGGATAAATACCCAGGAGTGGAACTGGTTAGATTGTAAGGTAGTTCTATTTTTAAGTTTTTTTGAGAAACCTCCACACTGTTTTCCATAGCGGCTGCACCAATTTACATTCCCAACAACAGTGTACAAGGGTTCCCTTCTCTCCACATCCTCACCAACATTTGCTATTTATGGGTTTTTTGGCGGTAGCCATTCTGACATGTTTGAGGTGATGGCCTATTGTGGTTTTGTTTTGCATTTCTCTGAGGATTAACAATGTTGAGCATCTTTTCCTGCGCCTGTTGGCCATCGATATGTCTTCTTTGGAAAAATGTCTATTTAGGTCTTCTGCCCATTTTTTAAATCAGGTTGTTTGTTTTTTTCATTTTGAGCTGTATCAGCTGTTTAAATATATTAGGTATTAACCCCTTAACGGTCATATTTGTGAATATCTTCTCCCATTCAGTAGGTTGTCTTTTTGTTTTGTTGATGGTTTCTTTTGCTGTGCAAAAGCTTTTAAATTTAATTAGGACCTGTTTGGGTTTTTTTGCTTTTCTTTCCTGTGTCTTAGGAGAAAGATACAAAGAAATAGTGCTACAATTTGTGTCAAAGAGTAATTTGTGTCAAAGAGTGTTCTCCCTATGTTTTTTGGGGGAGTTTCATGGTTTCCAGTCTTACATTTAGATGCTCACTCCTTCAAAGCTGAATAGCCTTGCTTGGTAGAGTATTCTTGGTTATAGTTTTCTCCCTTTCATCAGGCACTTTAAACATAGCGTGCCACTCCCTTCTGGCCTGCAGAGCTATATGCCCTAGGGGTGCCCTCTGTGTGAGCTTCTTGGCTCCTTCTGTTGTGGTGCGCTGACTACTATGAGTGTGCTGGTAGGCATGGCTGGATCCTGGCCCGGCTGATTGTCAGGCTCTGCCTAGTGCAGAGGATTCTGGCTGCTGGTGGTCAGGGCTGGGTCCTAGCCCAGCTAGCTGCATGGCCTGGGGAGTCCCAGTCCTGGTACAGGCCCACTGGTGGCAGGGCCAGTTCACAAGGTGGCTGGCTGTGGAGGCCCAGGGGGTCCTAGGGCTAGGGTCAGCCCACTGGTGGGTAAAGCTGGGTCTCAGAATTGGTGTCAGCCTGCTGATGGGCAGGGCCAGATGCCAAGAGCTGGCTGCAAGGTCTCAGGGGTCCCATGGCTAGTGCCAGCTCACTGGTGGGTGGGACAGTGTCCTGACTCCTCTGGTGGGTGTAGCTGCATCCTGGGGTGGCTGCAGGTTCAGGGGGGGCCTAGGACAGCCAGCCTGCTTGTGGGTCGGGCTGCACCACCCAGCTAGTTGATTGTCCTGGGACTCCCCAGGGCTGGAGCCAACAGACTGCTGGGCATCAGGTTCCTGTATTCATTAGCTAGAGGGAGGATTCGAGAATGGTGTTTCCTAGCACCAGTGTCCTTGTAATGGAATGAGCTCCCCAAAATGGCTGCCACCAGTATCTTTGTCCCCAGAGTGAGCCCCAGTTGCCTCCTGCCTCTCCAGGAGGCTCTTCAAGATTAGCAAGTGTGTCTGACCCAGGCTCCTTTCAAATTATTGCTTCTGCCCTGTGTCTTGGAGCATGTGAGATGTTCTGTATGCCCTTTAAGAGTGAATTCTGTTTCCTACTGCCCTCTGGCTCTCCGAAAAGCAAGCCCCACTGCCTTTAAAGCCAACCTTTCTTGGGGCTTGTGTTCCCAGTGCAGGACCCCTGGGCGGGAGACCGGATATGGTGCTTGGACCCCTTGTTCCTTGGAGAGAATCTCAGCAATTGTCATTATCTTCCCATTTGGGGGTTGCCTATTGGAGCACGTAGGTCTTGACTCTACTGTGTCTCTGCCCCTCCTACCCATCCTCTGGTGGTTCTTTCTTTATTTTTGTTTGTTTGTTTGTTTTGTTTTTGGGGTGGAGGTAATTAGATTTTTTAATTTATTTGTTGATTTATTTATATGGAGGTACTAGGGATTGAACCCAGGACCCCGTGGATGCTAAGCATGCACTGTAGCAATAAGCTATACCCTCCCCCACTTTCTTGATATCTTTGGTTGTAGAAGATCGTTTCTGCTAGTCTTCAGGTCATTCTCATTGATAGCTGCTCTGTAAGTAGTTATTGCGTGCCTATGGAGGAGGGGGGCACAGGTCTTCTGACTTCAACATCTTGGCCACACCCTTCAGAGCATTCTGTTTTTAACAAGTTTCTCCTGCCCTCAGGAGAAACTGTTTCACTTGAGCCTAAACTATTGGTGTTTTTCAGAGCCTAACTGAACAGGGGAAAAGGACATGTGCAACTCTGTCCACTCCAGTCTTCCATATGGAAAAAGAGAGGTACCCAACTCTGGCTCACTCTACTCATTCTTTCCCATGCAATGGGGTGGAGAGTGGTTCTGAGAAGCACTTGGGAATTTCACAGTTAACAGGTACAGCTTATTAAAAATCTGAGACCTAATCTTGGTCTATCGAATGTTTCCTCTCCCTCCACATCTTACCACCACATTGCTAAAAGCCTCTTTACCAAAGTTCTTTTTTACCCAGTACATCATGCCCAACTATCAAGAAAAAATTACAAGACATACTAAAAGGTAAACAAAAACACAGTTTGAAGAGACAGAAAGCATCAAAAAGAGACTCAGATATGGCAGAGACGCTGGAAGTACCAGACCAGGAGTTTAAAACAACTATGACTAAGTACTAAGTACTCTAATGGACAAAATGGCATGCAAGAACAGATAACGTAATGTAAGCAGAGAGCTGGAAATTCTAATAAAGAATCAAAAGGAAATATTAGAGATCAAGGCACTGTGACAGAAATGAAGAATGCCTTTGATGGGCTTATTAGTAGACACGACACAACTGAGGAAAGAATCTCTGAACTTAAGGATATCTCAATAGAAATTTCCAAAACTAAAAAAAAAAAAAAAAAAGATGGAGAAAAAAACCAGAAAAGAATATCCAAGAAATGTGGAAAACTACAAAAAGTGTAACATATACTTAACAGGAATACCAGAAAGAAAAGAGAGAAAGGAACAGAATATTTGAAGCAATAATGACTGAGAATTTCCCCAAATTAATGTCAGATACCAAGCCACAGATCCAGGAAGCTCAGAGAACACTAAACAGGATAAACAGTAAAATATCTATGCAGGCATACCTTGGAGATATTGAGGGTTTTGTTCCAGACCACCACAATAAAGCAAATATCTCAACAGAGAGTCACATGAATGTTTTGCTTTCCCAGTACATATAAAAGCTATGTTTATATTATATTGTAGCCTATAAAGTGTGCAAAAATGTTATGTTTAAGAAAATGTACATACCTTAATAAAAATATTTTATTCCTAAAAATGCTAACCATCATCTGACAATGCAGGGTTACCATAAACCTTCAATTTGCAAAAAATGCAACATCTGCAAAGCACAATGCGGTGAAGCACAATAAGGAGTTATGCCTGTGTATTACACCTACGTGTATCTTATTCAAACTGAAGAAAATCAAAAATAAAAATTTTGAAAGAAACCAGAGGGAAAAACACCTTACCTGTAGAAGAGCAAAGATAAAAATTACATCTGACTTTTCCTCAGAAACTATGTAAGCAAGAAGAGAGTAGAGCAGAATATTTACTACGTGTTGAGAGAAAAACCCTACCAACCTAAATGTACCTGTGATATCATCTTCGAAAGTGAAGGAGGGGGTGGAGGTATAGCTCAGTGGTAGAACACGTGCTTAGCACACATGGAGTCCAGGGTCTAATCCCCAGCACCTCCATTAAAAATAAATAAATACCCCTAATTACCTCCTCCTCCAAACAGAAAACAAGAAAAAAAAATTTTTTTAAGTGAAGGAGAAATAAAGACTTCCTTAGAAAAAACAAAAATTGAGAGAATCTGTTGCCAGTAGAACAGCACAGCCTTGCAAGAAATACTAGAAGAAGATCTTCAGAGAAGGAATATGATATAGGTCAGAAACTTAGATCTATATAAAGAAGAGTACAGGCATACTCTATTTTATTGCATTTTGCTTTATTATACTTCCCGGATATTGCATTTTTAACAAAATTGAAGGTTCTGGAAACCCTGTAGTGTCAGACAATGGTTAGGATTTTTTAGCAATAAAATGTTTTTTCATTAAGATATGCACTTTTTAGACATAATGCTATTGTACATTTAATAGACTACAGTATAGTGTAAACGTAACTTTTATATGCACTGAGAAACCAAAAAATTCATGTGTCTCACTTCATTGTGACATTTGCTTTATCTCAGCGGTCCAGAACCAAACCTGAAATATCACTGAGATCTGACTGTATCAGAAAAATAACAGATGAAGGCAAAGTAAAAAGTTTTATTTCTTCTATTAATTGATCTAACAGAAAACAGTTTGTTCAAAATAATAATAGCAATGATGTATTCAGTAATGTGTGCTTAAGTGTATACATGTATCTATGTATAAAAGAAATGAATGACACACTGATACAAGGAACAGGAGGGAGGAATTATGATTATTTTTGTTATTGGAAGGTACTCACACTGCCTGTGAAGCAGGATAGTGTTATTTGAAAATGAACTTGGATTAGTTATAAATGTACATTGCAAACTCTAGGGCAACCACTAACAAAAGTTTTAAAAGCATTATAATTGATATACTAAGGTGAGAAAATAGAATCATATAATATGCTCAATTAAAACCATAAAAGGCAAAAAAAAAAAAAAAGAATGAAAGACAAAAATAGGAACAAAGAACAGGGGCAATGAATAGAAAACAGAAACAAATATGGTAGATATCAATCCAATTTTATCAATAATCACTTTAAAGACAATGATCTAAATATACCAATTAAAAGATAGAGATTGTCAGGGTGGATCAAAAAACAAGACCCATGTATGTTGTATGTTGTCTACATGAAATACATTTTAAATATAAAGACACATATATATTAAAAGTAAATGAATGAAGAAAGATATATGATGCTAACATTAATCATTAAGAAAGCAGGAGCAACTATGTTGCATGCTGGAAATTAACATAATATTGCAAGTCAACTATCCTTCAATAAAGTTTTTAAAATACAAAAGATGTATATTAATTTCAGACAGCAGACTTCAAAGTAAGGAAAGTTATCAGCAATAAAGAGGGGCATTACACAATTAAAAAGGAGTCAATTCTCTCAGAAGACTTATCAATCCCTAATGTGCGTACCTAACAACGGAGCATCAAAATACCTGAGGGAAAAAATGGATAGAACTGCAAAGAGAAATAGATGAATCCACTATTACAGCTGAAGAATTCGACATCCCTCTATCAGAAATGGTGCTGACCAAACATCTACAGCTAATATCATACTTAATGATGATAAACTAGAATCTTTTCTGCTAAGATCAGGAACAAGGCAAAGATGTTCCTTCTCATCATTTCTTTTCAACATCATACTGGTTGTCCTAGCTAATGCAATAAAACAAGAAAAGGAAATAAAAGGTATACTGACTGGGAAGAAAAACATAAAACTGTCTTTGCTCACAGAAAACATGATCATCTATACAGAAAACCTGAAAGAATCAGCAACAAAAAAACCTTCTTGAACTAATAGGGAATTACAGCAAGGTTACAAGATACAAGGTTAATATACACAAGTCAATAGCTTTTTTATGTATCATCAATGAACAAGTGGTATTTGACATTACAAACACAATGCCATTTACATTAGCACCCCCTGAAAATGACATACTTAGGGATAAATCTAACAAAATATGTACAAGAGCCAAATGAGGAAAACTACAAAACACTGATGAATGAGATCAATAAATAAATGGAGATATAGTCCATGTTCATGGATAGAAAGACTCAATATTGTCAAAAGGCCAGTTCTTCCCACATGATCTTCCAAAACTTGGAAGCAACCATTGGAATGGAACCAATCGATTCAGCAAGTGAAGTGATAAACAAAATGTGGTACATCTAGACAATGAAATATTACTCAGCACTAAAAAGAAATGAGCTATCAAGACCTGGAAGAATCTTAAGTACAAATTACTAAATGAAATAAGCTAATCTGAAAAGGCTACATACTATATGATTCCAATTATATGACATTCTGGAAAAAGTAAAATATGGAAACAGTAAAAGCATCAGTGATTACCAGGTGTCTGAGGGGAGAGAGTGAGCAGAGGGTTTTTAAGACAGGGAAACTGTTCTATATGATACTATAATAGTGGATACATGTCATTGTATATTTGTCAAAACTCATAAAATGTACAACACCAAGAATAAACACTAATGTAAACTATGGACTTTGAGTAATAATGATGTGTCAAAGTAGGTACATAGATTGTAACATATGCACCACTGTGATATAGGATTTTGATAGTAGGGAAAGCTGTACATATGTAGGGGCAAGGGATACATGGGAAATCTCTGCACTTTCCTCTCAATTTTTCTGTGAACCTGAAACTGCTCTAAAAAATAAAGTATTTTTTAAAATGGCACTCAAAATGGGCAAAGGCTATGTGGAGACAATTCTCAGAACTATAAACGTCTATTAAACGTTGGTAATCAGGGAAATATGGAATAATAAGGTACTACTTAATTGCCCACAAAATTGGAAAAAAATAAAATGTTTATGTCCAAATTTGGTGAAGTTATAGGGAAACTGGCAATAATATACTGTCAAAACTGTAAAGTGGTGCAATCTTTTCAAAGGACGTTACGGCGATATGTATCAAAACTTAAAACAGGCATGCCCTTTGACCTAGCAGTTTCACTTCTTGAGGAATATTCACATATGGCTCCAAGTTATACGTGTAATACGGATTGTACCATAAGTCTGGACATAACCTAGATGTTCATCAATAGAATAGTTAAGTAAATTATGATATATGCACAGCTTGGAACATTACATGGCAACTACAAAGAATAGCAAATAAGGAAAACCGAAGTATGTTGTGAAGGGAATAATATGAGTAGTTTATGCCAATTCTATGAAAATAATTGTATAGACTTTAAGACAGTAAGTGCATAACGGTATCTGAAAGGAAATAATTATGCTTAACTCTAA
Organism: Camelus ferus; assembly: GCF_009834535.1. Taxonomy (NCBI): domain Eukaryota; kingdom Metazoa; phylum Chordata; class Mammalia; order Artiodactyla; family Camelidae; genus Camelus; species Camelus ferus. The sequence continues at coordinate 80,069,962 of NC_045704.1, forward strand.
GAAGGGGTATGGATGGAGGATAAGGTGGTAAAAGGGATTTTCACTTTTTACTACATGTATGTGGCTGTATTTTTTCTACATAAATGCATTACTTTTATGATTTAAAAACAACAAAAGGAAAAATAAATCAGCTAAAATAAAACCTTCTAAGAGTTGAAGAAGCATAGAGCATGTTCAGAGCAAAAAATGAGAAGTGCCTTGAAATGCTGTCAGCAAGATGTCAGAGTGGAAGATACCAGCCTTCATCTCAATACAAAAATTAAACAGCTATCCACGAAATCAAATAGACCTGGGAAAACTCAAGCTTCCAGTTAAGAATCTCCAGCAACATAGCAGAGCGAAAAATGGAGAGTAACCACACAAAAAAAGATTGCTAGGGAGGCTGGCTTAGCAGAGATATCTGGAAACAGCTGAGAACAAAGAAGAAAGTTGAGGGTTATCAGTCTAGCTAGACAGCAGATGCAAGCACAGAGCAGTCCCCAGAGCAGCAGCCTGCTCTGCTTTGCAGCTGAGCGTGCAAACAGCCCCCTCGACAGTCATGGACTCCCTGCAGCTTTCACAGTGCTAGACTCTGTCGTGGTTGACAATGCAGATCCCAGTGGCCTGCTCCACAGAGGACACTGGCAACTTTCACTACTGAGATAACCAACAGCCATTGCCCATCACAGACCCCCAGGGAGGAAGATGCTGCCACATCTCTCCACCAGAAGGAGCTGCTGTTACACTGCCCAAGGGCCAGGGCTGCCAGCCCCTCCCCTGTCGTCCAACCCCCACCACACACACACACACACACACACACACACCACTTCAACACTGTGCAAGACAAAGACCTCAACAAAGAATTCAAAATACTTGTTTTAAGGAAGTTCAGCAAGCTACAAGAGAATACAGATAAACAGTTCAGCAAAATCAGGAAAACAATATATGAACAAAATAAGAAGTTCAACAAGAAATACTGATTAGTAAAATGAAAAAATATGAAAGTTTTTATAAAACTCACTAGTAAGTATATTGGCAAATTTGGAATACTCCACTGAAATGATAGTGTTCAAATCACTTAACTCCACTATAAAGATTAAAAGACAAAATTATTTACAAAATAACTAACACTACAATAATTTGTTAATGGTACAAAATATAAAAATATGTAAATTGTGGCATCAAAAACATAAAGTGAGAGAGGAGTAAAAGGGTAGAATTTTTGCACGTGATCTAAGTTTTTATCAGTATAAAATAGACATAACTATAAGATGTTTTATGGTAAGCACAAAGCAAAAACCTATAATAAATACACAAAACATAAAGAGAAAGGAATCAAGGCATACCACTACAGAAAATCATCAAATGACAAAGAAAGATATCAAGAGAGGAATAGAGGAACTACAAAATACCCAGAAAACAATGAGAAAGTAAGAAGGCAATCTCATTTACAGCAGCATCAAAAACAAAATTATGAATAAATTTAACCAAGAAGGTGGAAGACCTATATGCTGAAAACTATCAGACATTGATGAAAGAAATTGAAGATGACACAAATAAATAGCTATTTTATGTTCTTGGATTGGACGAATTAAAATTGTTTAAATGTCCTTACCACCCAAAATGATCTACAGATTCAATGCAATTTCTATCAAAATTCCAACAGCATTTTTCATAGAAATAGAAAAAACAATTCTAAAATGTATGAAACCATAAAAGACCCTGAATAGCCAAAGGAATCTTGAGAAAAAACAAAGATGGAGCCATTACACTACCTGACTTCAAACTATATTACAAAGCTATAGTAGTCCAAACAGTGTACTAGCATAAAGATAGACATGTAAACCAATGGAACACACTAGAGAGTCCAGAAATAAACCCTATACATATGCAGCCAACTATTCTTTGACAAGGGCACCAAGACCACACTGGGGAAAGGGTAGGCCCCTCAACAAATGGTAATGGGAAAACTAAATATCCACATACAAAGGAATGAAACTGGATCCCTATCTTACCCATTCACAAAAATTAAAATGCATTAAAGACTTAAATGTAATATCTGAAACTGTAAAACTCCTAGAAGAAAACATAAGGGAAAAGCTCTTTGATACTGGTCTTGACAATGATTTTTTTGTTAAGATGCCAAAAGCATAGGCAACAGAAATAAAATTAAACAAGTCGGACCCCATCAAAATAAAAAGCTTCTACACAGCAGAGGAAACAGTCAACAAAATGAAAAGGCAGCCCACAGAATGGGAGAAAATATTTGGAAACCATATATTTGATCAAGGGTTAATGTCTAAAATATATAAGGAACTCATAACTCAATAGCAAAAAAGAAACAAAAGCAAATAATCCAATTAAAAATTGGGCAAGGGAGCTGAATAGAACTTTGTCCAAAGAAGACAAACAGATGGCCAAGAGGTTCATGAAAAGGTGTTCAACATCATTAATCATCAGTGAAGTGCAATGAGGTACCACTTCACACCTGTTAGGATGGCTACCATCAAAAGGATAATAGATAAGAAATGTTGGCGAGGATGTGGACCAAGGGTTACCCTGTACACTGCTGGTGGGAAAGTAAACCGGTACAGCCACTATGGAAAACAGTATGGAGGTTCCTCAAAAAAGTAAAAAGAGAACTGCCATATGTTCCAGCAATTCCATTTCTGGAAATATATCTAAAGGAAGCAAAATCAGTATCTCAAAGAGATACCTGCACTACCACATTCATTACAGCATTATTCACGACAGCCAAGATATGAAAGCCACCTAAGTATCCATCAACAGGTGAATGGTTAAAGAAAATGCGGTGTACAATGGAGTATTATTTAACCATAAAAAACAAGAAATCCTCCCACTTGTGACAACATGGATGAAACTTGAGGGCATTATGCTAAGTGAAATAAACCAGACAGACAAATACTGTATGGTATCACTTATACGTGGAATCGAAGAAAAAAGTCAAACTCATAGAAAAAGAGTAGAATGGTGGTTACCAGGAGCTGAGGGTTGGGGGAAATGGGAAGAGTTTGATCAAAGGGTACAAACGGACAGTTATAAGAGGAATAAGTTTTGAGGCTCCAATGTTCAGCATGGTGACTATAGTTAATAATACTGTATTGTATACTTGAAATTTGCTAAGAGAGTAGATTGTAAATGTTCTCACACACAAAAAAAGGGGACTATATGAAGTGATGGATATGTTTATTGTGAGGATCATTGCATAATGTGTTTGTACATCCAATCATTTATGTTGTACATTTTAAATATATACAATTTTATTTGTCAAGTATAACTCAATTTAAAAAAAAAAGAGCACAGAATGAATGCCTTTGTGGCTAAAGCAGAGCCTTTACAAAGGGGGACAGCAGTGACAGACAAAACAGTGAAGTGAAGTGAAGTGAAGTGAAGTGAAGTGAAGTGAAGTGAAGTGAAGTGAAGGCTGATTGTCTGAAGGCTTAGATAACAGGCTGGGGGAGTTTCTATGTCACCATTCAGGCAGTGGGGAGCCAGTGAAGCTTTCTAATGAGGGAGCAATGTGATGAAGGCAGACATTTGGGGAGAAGAGCCTGCAGGTTGAGTAGAACCAGTGGGGGTTTCTTTAATAGCTCAGGTATGAGGGTCTAAGGACTGCTTGAGGGCAGCGGTTCTGGGAACAGAATAGTAGATGGGAGAGACATTAAAAAAATGGCAGTGTGCAGTCATGATAAAAGACAAGGCACAAAAATTTACAAGATGACTCAGAAAATGACAGTGATATCTGGATCATCTGGGAGACCGAAGCTCCAAGAACTACTTGCTCAGAGTGGCCCAACAGTGCTCATTATTTGGTTGACAGGATGGCAGCCCTTGTGGCTTGTGAATAGCATTCTGTGGTGGAAGCATCTCTGCTGAAATTGAATGCCCCAAACCAACATTCTGAAGTCAGGAAGCTACCCTAAAAATGTATCCCTTGGCCAAATTGGGTTTACCTGGCTATGGAATGAGAGAAACTAATCTTTGCTAAATAAAGCAAAGCAAAGATCAAACTTACTAAATTACAGACTGTTATCATTCATGGTGGAAACTCAGGCTATTGCAGGGGCAAGAGAGACAAAGAAAGTGCTCTGTTTCCAGAATTGTCTATAGTCATCCAACAATCATTTATTAAGCATTTGACATTTTAAGGGTTGTGACATTTCTCAGCTGTTTAGGAAAAATGAGAGGGGCGACTGTCCCATTACGAAATAATTTTGCACAATGGGAAGGAAGCACAGTGTTTTTTGTACATTAATTTCACAGACTGGAGGAGTGATGATCATGTTGACATGGAGTGGGAAGTGTTGAAAGGGTAGATGATTGAGGGTGGGGGGAAGGCGAGTGATGACAAACATGACTGAAGAACTCAGTAGAGATGTTTCAGAGCTAGGGATTTCAAATTGGGAATCCAGAATCACAATAATGGATGAGATCACTAAAGTAGCAGCTCTCAAAGAGGTTTATAGTAATACTAAGATGTTATTTGACCATCTCACACTCATTCTCTTTTAAGTATAGAGTGTTTTCCAGAGGCTATAAGACCTGCACTATCACAACAGATTGAATGTAGAAGCAAATATAAGAATCCTGCTATTAAGCCAGACCTTAAAGATAATTGCAAAAATGTTACATAATGCCACTCTTCTCACTGTTTTTGTCTGGGAAATTATAGTTATTTCTCATAAAACATTACAATATTGGCAAGTATTGGATTTATTATTGTTAATTTTAAAGTAATTAAAATATATAAATGTTTTGAAATATTTTAATCTTTTAAAATAAACTTTCTTCTTTAAAACAGTTTTAGATTTACGGAAAAATTACAAAGACAGTACACAGTGCCCACATACCCCACATCCAGTTTCCCCTATTATTAACATCTTACTTACATTACAAATGTGTGGTGCATTTGTCAGAATTAATGAACCAATATTGCTGCATTATTATTATTTACGAAAGTCCATACTTTACTCAGATTTCCTCAGTTTTTCCCTAATGTCCTTTTTCTTTTCCAGGGTCCCACCCAGGATACAACATTACATTTAGTTGTCATGACTCCTTAGGTGCCTCTTGGCTGTGACAGTTTCTCAGACTTTCCTTGTTTTTGAATGACCTTGACAGTTTTGAGGAGTTCTTACTGGTCAGGTATTTTGCAGAATGTCCCTCTGATGGAATTTGTGTGATGTTTTTCTTATAATTAGACTTGGGTTATGGGGAGGAAAACCACAGAGGTGAAGTGTCATTTTCATCACATATCAAGGATATACACACTATCAACCTGACTTACCACTGTTGATGTTGACCTTGATCACCTGACTGAGGTCTGTCAGGTTTCTCCACGTAAAGTTATTCCCTCGCCACACACACACACACACACACTCCTCAGAAGTCACAACCTGTAGCCCACACTTAAGAAATGGGGAGTTAAGACTCTACCTCCTTAAGGGCATTATTTGGAATTCTTCTGTATGAGAGATTTGTCTCTTCTCCTCATATATTTATTTACTCAGTCATTTATTTATATTAGCATGGACTCATGCATAACTCATGCATATTTATTTCATACTTTGCGTTATCATCCAAAACTATTTTGTTGCTCAAATTGTCCAGTTTTGGCCACTGGGAGCACTTTGAGTTTGGCTCCTGCGTTTGTTTTTAGTATGGATATATATAACCACATAAATAAAACTCTTTGGGCTTCTCGATAATTTTTAAGAGTGTAAAGGGATACTGAGACCAAAACGTCTGAGAACCACTGCTCTAACAGACCCCACCTGACCCCCCTACACCAGGTGTGGGCGTGGTTCTTCCGCAGGAAGAGGCTGCAGACAGGGCAGAGGCAAAGCGGGCCGCGCTGCCCGCACCCAAGAGGACACCCACTTTTTGGTGCCATACACCCCCTCCTAAGGTTTTCTTCCAGTCTGAAACGCACGAGTCCCCACGAAGTCGAAGCTCGCCCTGCCATGCTTTTCCAGGAAACGCCACTGCGGGGCGCACGGCCCACGGCCCACAGAGTGAGTCTCCCACCCGGGAGTCGGGAAGGGGCCGGCATCTTGACTCCGGCTCAGCGTTTTCCTCCGCGGAGCCGGGACCCTGGCCTGGCCTGCTTGGCCTTGTCCCCACTTCAGGCTCTGCTGGCTCGCCCTCCTGGGCCACATCAGGCGTGCAGGTGTGCCGCCCACGTAAAAGAGCGCTCCCGCAGCAGTGGCGGGTCGCGCGAGGCGGAGCTGGCCGGCTCTCCAAACCCCTCAAGGGCACCCCGGATGCCCTCGATCTGCCCGATCCCTGCTGAAAGCCGCCGGACAGCTCCCCGGGCCTCGGCCTTGCTCCCCGCCCTCCCCTCGCTGGCCGGGCTGGCGGGGCCGGGCAGACCCTTTTTTCTGCAGGCGCACGACGACAGACAGAGATAAACGGCTGCAGCTGGAGACCAGGCTAATTGATACAATAAGTTCTATAATTGCCTCGAAAATAAGGTAATGATTTGGCAGAGGGAATGCTTTGATCTTATCAGACAAGAAAGACCTCTCCAAATGAAACTGCAGAGAGGGGCTGGAGGCCTCCAACTTCAAGTGTGAAGTGCGGTGACTGCCTAGCTCCTCTTCTCCCCCACTGTCCCCTGTTCCCTGCCTGACACACCCAGGCTTTTCTGGAAGGGATAGAAAGACCATTCTCCTGAAATGGCTGGAGAAGAATACATGCTCATATGCCATAGGTTATGTGTGGAGGAGGGGTGGTTTCTGGGCTGTTCAGGAACAGGGGGATAGCTGGAATGATTCCTCCAGCCCTAGAGAGGCTGTAGAAAGGGAGATGGGGCGGGGAGGGGAGAAACAGACTGGGATTATGAAAAAAGCCTGATTTGCTCAAGCCTGATGAGATTTCTTACACAGTGAGGGCTTGATTTGGGCTTTTCGGGCAGGAGGGGTAGCAGAGGGAGGAGAACCTTGGTCCTGCCTTCTCCAAGAATCTGTACACACACTCACACACACACACCCTCTCTCTGCGCTGTGGGTGTCCCTGCCTGGCAGAGGCCCCAGCACAAAGAGGATTAGAGAGATGAGCTAATCTGGTTTGTATCCCAGACATGGCCCCAGAAAGGGACCTCATCTACCCTGATGTTTAAGAGGGTAAAGGAGTGAGGAGTTCTCCTTTGGGGGCCTGCTGGCTGATAGTAACAGAGATCCCTTCCCACTGGGGTCTGAAGGAGGTTAGAGTCCTAACTTCAGGGTCAAATTTAGGAAGCAGAGAAGCAGAAGACTTGGACAACAGGGTGGGATAAAGACAAAAAGAGGCCAAACAGAGGGAAATAGACACCCACTCTACTTGTCTCACCAGTGAGGAAACTGAGGCCAGGAGTGGGAAAGTGATTTACAGAGTCATGAAAATTGTGCATGGTTGAGCTGGGGGTAAAAAACTGATTTCTTTCAGTCCAGTGCACTGTGCACTGTGTTGGAGAGAGTGCAGGAGAAGGTGTAAGACAGGGCAAGAGAGAGACAGACACAGAGTAACAAAGATACACACGGAGGTGATTAGAGAGGAACACAGACACACAGGGACAAAGAGAATCAGAAAAGACATGGAGAGAGAGAGAGATGAGGAGAGTGAAAGAAGAATGAGAAAGAAAGTCATACAGATTCACAAAAGAAAAAGCTGGAGAGAAAGAGAGATACACATCAAGAGACGAGGCGTGACAGAATGATAGGGAGACAGAGGTTCCGCCAGAGGAGGAAAGGCTGGCAGATATAGACACACAGAGAGATAAATGAAGACAGAGAGACAGAAACAAGAGAGAGGAGCAGACACAGAATGACAGAAATATGAGCCAGAGACAGACTCAGAGAGACGGAGACACAGGAAAGAGACTCGGGAAGAGTGAGAGGCAGAGTGAACTGAGGAAGGCAGAGCAGGAGGGAGGCAGACAGTGGGCTCTGCAGATTGTTGTCCAGTGGAAGCAAATCTCACTTCCAGATTGTTCTGGGGCCCTGAACAGGTGGTGGGGAGAGAGAGCTCAGTGCTTAGCCTATCTGATATAGGCAGATTGTGAGAGGGGGGCTGGGGGCAAAGTGGGACCACCCTCCCTTGGGGTTAGGCTGGTCAGTGACCACCCAGGATCCCAGCAGCACACCCACTGGCCTCACACAGAACCTGGGCCACCCGCCCAGGATGGCTGTCAGCCCGCCCACCGCCTGGCTCCAGTCTGATTACAGCCAAAGTGCTAAAAGGCTCCAGACCCCCATGCCCCGCCCCCGTGGTCCCGCCTCCCCAGCCCTCCTCTTTCCCCTTCTCCCTTAGCTCCCTCTTTTCCTTTCTCCAGGACCCCTTGGGGAGCAGTCTACCCTCCACCCAATTGAGCCACTGGCTGAGAGGAAGAGGGTTTCTGCCACTAGCCCTGCCCCACTGAGTCCCCTTCCCTGGTTAGGGGCTGGATGCTCCTTCCCTCTAAAGCCCTCTTGGCCTGGCCTCTTTGAGACATGTTCCATGCCTCGCCTGGGAGCTCATAAATACCAAGGAGAGGCCGGTCAGGCTGTGTACAAAGCATAGATCTCCACCCCACCCCCTTTAAAAGTCCCTGGGTTCTTCCCATGCTCCCTACTCTTCCATAGATACCTGCCTGGTGTGGCTGGGGAGGAAGAGACGGGGCAGGGGGCACTAGAGGCCTGGGTGAACCTGGCCCCATTTCAAATGAGACTTGCCTTGGTTTGCAAAGAACTCTCAGGAAAGGCGTCTCAGGGCCCCTTGTGCAAGCAGCAGGCTCAGGAATTCCTTGACTCCTATCCAAACCTCCCCCCAGCCCCTTCTCGGCCTTTCTCCCTTCTCTCCGCTCGTTACCATCCACACCACCTCCCACCCACCGGGAAAGAGAGAAGGTCATCGCCAAAGGGGCCCAGGGAAGGGGGGGCCTCCAAAGGGGGTAGACCCGGGTGGAGTAAGAGCTGTTTACTCACCCCCCAGCTCCCCTTAGCTCATCTCCACTCACTTCCAAGGGCCAGGAAAAATTCAAAATCATTCAGCCACACACAGCTGAGAATGGAGTGAAAAAAAGATAGATTTTAGCTCTGAGTGGCCCCATGTGGGAGCAGAACATGAAGTGAGACCCAGGGGTGAGGGAGACCCTTTTCCTTGGGGCACCGACTTTTGAGAGGGCAGGAGGCTGTGGTGCCACCTTGAGGAAGAAGGGAGGCCTAGCTCTGCTGGCGCCCCAGAGAATCTAGAGGCCTTGGTGGGGGGGCGGGGGGCTCTGGGATTCTTCCTCGGGCCTCTTCTGTCTGTCAGCCCTCAGGTGGTTTTACTGTATTTGCATGAAAATGCCTTGGGGGTAAGTCCCTTTCTCTCCTTCTGTGTTATTTAGGATGCCCTGGCCAGTGCCAGGCAGATAACAGACCCTCCGTAAGTGCCAACCTGACTCTAGGCAGGGCCCTCCAGACCAGAACTTGACTCCCTAGTCAGTGACTTCTCCCTGCCCGCCTCCACGTACGGTGGACAGGAGTGAGGGATGGGAGGGAGGAGCAGGTCAGGCGCTAGCCTGAGCTCTGGCCTTGACCCTCTGCCTGGAAGCCCCACAACAGGCCCTTGCGTGAGGAGCTGAGCTCTCCAGTAGAGTCTAGGACCTTGAGACTGGAAGTTTATTTTGAGATTTGAAGTCCAAAGTGGCAGATCCCAGAAAACCTCTTCTCTGGCTCCGTATTTGTTCTCTAGTTAAGTGGCTGAGTGCAGCTCTTGCAGTCAGCTGGCTCCTGCAGCCCGGGATTCCTCCTGGGGAGCGGGGGGGGGAGGGGGGGCTCAGAGGGGAGGGGAAGAAGGACCAAAACCCCATCCTGGGTTGTCCACTTTTGGGCAGAGGTAGCCTGACAGCACTGGGGAGCGGTCTTGTCCCCTCACCCACTGCCCTCCCTCTTGGAGTTGCTGATGGTTCTGGAGGGCCCCTCAGCTCAGCAACATGCTTTAATAGTTGAGCATCTATGTTGTGCCAAGACACGGTCCCACTTGACTTTGAAGACAGCTGAAGCCAAAGAAGGGGCCTCGTTAGTGAGTCTGGGGCCCATGTGGGCGAGTCCACCCAAGGTTGGGGCTGATGTGATCATCTCTAGCTCCCCACCCCGCGACCTCAGGCCCATATGTAGAAATGAACACAGGGCCAGAGTCACACCCAGGCCTACGCACGTGGGGAGTCTGGGAGAGGCTGCCAGAGCTTGCAGAACTTGCGGACTGCTGCCCGGCATCAGGGTGGGACTGGGCTGGGCGGAGGAGAAAGAGTGGTCCAAGGAAAGGGGCCTGTCCGGGAATGAGCCTGGGCCCACTCCTTTCTCACCTGCTCCTCTCAGGGAAGCTCAGCCTAGATCTGCCTCTTTTGGAGCAAATAGTAGGGTTGACTGGAGCCTCCCAGTCTGAGACAGGAGAAGGGGATGGGAAGGGTCAGGTTGGCAGGGAGGGATATGGCCAGCATGTGGACCCTGCTTGGTCTCTGTATTCAACCCTCACTCACTCCCATTGGACTCCAGGTCACCTTCTCCCCTGCATGACTTGGACCACTCCTGTTAGGTATCTGAACTCTTCTGCTCCCTAGCTCACTCTGCTCCAGCTGGCCGGCCCCGCTAGCTAGCTTCTGCACATCAGCCCACTCCCAACTTAGAGTCTCTGCTGGCTGTTCCCTCTGCTCGGGATGCTCTTCACCAATAATCTGCCTGGCTTATCCCCTCGCCTTCTTCAAGTCTTTGCTTGAATGTCACCTTAATGAGATCTACCCCGATCAGCCTACTTACAACTCTGTTGCTTCCCACTGTACTTACCACTTTCTAACATACTAGGTTTTACTTATGACGTTTACTGTTTATTGTCTATCTTCTCCCAATAGAAGGTAAACTTTGTGATGGCACAAATCATTCATTTTGCTTTGTTCATTGATGTGTCCTCAGTGCCTAGCACAGTCTGGCACATGACAGGAACTAAATATTTGTTGAATTAATGAATTCACTCTGCTCCCTGCCACAGAAAGTGAGGTAAAGTAGTAAGAGATGGAGAGGGGATAAAGGTCTCTCTGAGCCCTTCTCCTTCATATCTGCCTCTGGGATGTCTGCAGCCTCTCTGCAGCCAGCTGCGCCCTGTCCGCTCACACTCCGGAGTCTAACACAGACCCCCCACCCCCCAACCAAGAACTGACAGTGAGTTTGGGGTTGAAGAGGGTGGGCAGTTTCCAGAGCGTTGTTTACACCAGGGCTTTATAGTTTAGATAAATCATGGGGAGAGGCACGAAAGACACCTGGGAATGAGGGGCTAGGCAGGAGAAACTGAGGCTAGAGAAGGGGTTGGAGCCAGACCCCTGGAGGACTTTTAAAGTTGGAAGACTCGGGGTTTTAAAAAGAATTTTTACATCTCAGTTAAGGGCCACCCCGCCTCCAGAAGTTCTACCTGCCAGCCTGGGAAGTGCGGACGGAAGAGGAGAGTCAGTTTCCACAGCAAGCACCTCTCCACCTCTTCCCATTTTACCACGCCTCCCCCCCTTCCCCCGGCGGTGGGGGTGGGCAGTGGAGAGGAGGATGGGTGGAAAGGCGAAGGAGAGAAATGGCTCCGGGGCTTCCACTCTCTCAGCAGGACCCCCACCCTGGCCTCTGGTTCGGGAAGGCTGCCCAGCTGTTTCTGATTCTTTCGTACTCGCAGCCCCGCCCGAAGGGGTGGGGGACCGAGGCAACGGGGAAGCCGGGAGAGAGTAAGCTCAGCCGAGCCCGCGCGGGGAAGGGAGGGGAGTCCGCGTTGGGTCCGCAGGTGTGCCCCTCCGCTTCGCCATCGATTCCCGTTCCGAACACGGGAGGGAAGCGTCGGGTCCAGGCAGGCGGGTGGGAGCCACGTCTAAAAGTTATGTGTAGGGGGCGGGGGGGGGGGGGTGCGGTGAGCAGCGGGTCGGAGGAACCCGGGGCAGCGATATCAGATGTGAGAAGCCCCTACCTGAAGTCTGCTGCCCGTGGGGCCCCTGTTGGCAGCGTTGAAAAAGGAATTAAAAGAGTCTCCTGCAACTCCCCGTGGCAGATTCTACCCATTTCACAGAAGTGCCAGAACGAAGAGAGGACCCGAAGAAGTGGCTGCATCCTTTGTGGCTTGCTCCAGTGTCACTGTAGGTTAGATGACAGGGTAAAGTGTTTACCCCCTCACTCGGCACTCCTGACCATCACCCACGACGGCTGGGGTTACCGAATGAAGGGCTCTAGGACCCGGTGGCGCGGCGTCGGCAGGGACCGGGCTCTTCGAGCTCTGAAGGGCGCTGCTGCACCCTGTCGCGTCCCTAGCGAGCAGGTGGGGGCGCGGCGCGGTGCTTGGGGCGCCGAGGGGCGGAGGCTGCAGCCACACCTAGGGCGCCGCAGAGCGCTCGGGGCTGGCGCGGGCGGAGCCGCCCTGAGGGCCGCGCGTGTCCCCGGCCTCGGCCCCGCCCCGCGCCGTCCAATGAGAGCCCGCGGCCGGAGGGGCTGTCCGCACACTCTGTCCGCAGCCCCACTCGGCGCCGCCGACCCCCTGACACCGCATCCCAGCCTGGGCAGCGCACCCCAGACCCCGAGCTCGGCGCGCCGTCGTCGGCTTCCGGACACCGCTCCCTGCGCCCCTCTCCGGGACCTGGCGCCCCGGCTCCTGGACTCTAGGTGCCCCTAGGTCCCCAGCCGCCAGCAAGCCCTATGGCCCCCCAGGGGGTGAAGTAGGAGCAGCCTGAGTACCCTCAGCCGGTGCCCTCCACGCCCCTCCGGGCCGCGTGGCGGGAGTCTTCGGGGAGCTATGCTGAGGCCGAGTGGTGCGGAGGAAGCCGCGCAGCTCCCCTCTCGGCGCGCCCGCGCCCCTGTCCCCGCGCCCGCGCCTAGACCCACGGCCCTCGACGGCTCTCGGGCTTCGGCCCGCTTGAGTCTTGCCTGCCTTCTGCTGCTGCTGCTGCTGATGCTGCCGGCCCGCGTAGACACGTCCTGGTGGTGAGTGCGGCTCTTAGGGATGAGAGGGTGAGGCGCTGGGTTAGAAAGGCCGAACGCGCCAGAAAGGAATATAGCTCCCGGCATCCGCGCGGCTCAGGAGACTAGTTTGTCGCTTTGACCAAGTAAGAGACGATCCGGATGGCGGAGGGGGGCGGGGATGGGGGTAGTTGATAAGGGGGCGCCCCTCCTTCCCTGTTGGGTGATGTGAGCGCTGGGTATTTGGAGTAAGGACGGCCGGTCGTTGAGGCTTCCCAGACCCACTCTATTTCAGCTCAATCCTCTTAGGGCAAAACTACTATCCGAGTTTCTCTCAGGATGGATTCAAGGAACCAATCGTCCATCTAGGGGCCTTCCGTGGCCGTCCAAAAGGACACCCTGATCGCCTAAAGTTGCCCCCACCCAGAGGTGGAGAATGGGACAGCTGCCAAGGGCGGGCGAGCCTCTCGCTAGTCTACCCCCACCCGATAACGCAGGAAGGTTTTGGTGAGGCAGCAGTACCCAGCGCAAGGTTTAGAAATGGAATCGAGGCAAAAAACTACTCCATTAACTCCCACAATTAAAACAAACAAAATACTTGGGTTTGCATACTTTAGGCATTTTGTCTTCAATCTGTTTTGAGGTTCACTTCGAACCTTGATATCTTCCTCCTTTCTTCCTGTTCTGCTCTAGATGGTCCCATCTCCCATCTCTCCCCTCCAAGAACTAGAGGCTTCTGGAGTCCCAAAGCATTAAGAGATCCTCTCCTAAGATTTCTTGCAGTCTTTAGACTCCAGACACTTCTAAGACGGCAGATGAGGCAAAAAGCATTAAAAATCCACTGGATATCTGTTCTCTTCTGATCTCCCACCCTCAAGCTCTGGATGGCACTCATCTTTTTCTCCCAGGAGAACGAGCTGCTCTCTCTCTGCCCCCACCTTCTAGGGGCTGGGCAGGGAGAGAGTTGAACTGAGAAATGACTCCGTCTTCTCATCTTTCCTTTTCACCCCCCAGTCAAACTGGCCTCTTGGACTGGGCTATTGCCCCTCTCTACCCATGCAGTGCCCCACGCTTCCTTTCCTTATTCTGCCCCTCCCCCCAAGCCTCCCTCTACCCCACAAAGTGTGGTCTCTTCTCCCCTTGCACCCTGTGGCTTCTCTCCTCAGGACTTGGAATCTTGGCTGGAAGGGCTGAGGGGCCAGCAAGCTTGAGCTGCAGATTCCTATCATTTCAAGATGCGTCTTTCTCCAACCCCATTTACCACCCCCCCACCCCCACTCCCACCCCACCCCGTTTTCCTGTTTCAGAAAAATCTCTCCTTTGGATCTTTTTTATTTCTGCAGTGTTGGGGAAGGCAAGGAGGGGGGTTCTGGATGGGGGAACAGGGAGGCCCATATCTTACATCTGGCTTAAAACATTCCTTCAGAAAGGGAAAAGGAAGAAAATGATGAGGAGAGAAACCTTTCAAAGTTCAGAGTGAGATCAAAGCCACCCTTTACTTTTTCGGGCTCAGTTTGGCTGGGGACTTTTGTCTTCAGTGACTTTGTATAGAGAAGATAAAGTGCCACTGCCCATCCCAGATGGCAGTTTGCTTTTAGGGACTCTTGATTGCTTCTTACCAATTTTGGAGGCAGTCTTGTTCCACTTGGTGTTTAAATGAGGAAGTGTCACTGTAAATTCAGCACCCTGGTGGTGGTTCCTAAGACCCAACTAGGGTCTTTTTGTCCATTTTGTCCCCTTGGCTACTCCCCCTCCATTTTCTCTTCTCCCTCTATTACTCTCCCCCCATGTGGTTCATATTAAAGATTTTGGAAAAACTCCTAGGTGGAAGAGCTAGTATGGAGGGCGGCAGGCGGGTGATACAGAGGGATTCAGCCATCCCTGTGAAATGGAGGGGCTAGGATGGGCAGTGAGTACAGAGGTCATTTCAGTCTCCTTGCCTCACACAGGTCATAACTGCAGGCCTCAGTGGTCATCACTTCTGGGATAAAGAAGAAAGCTGCTTCCTAAAGGCAGGTCAGGCCCCCAAGGTGATTACCTCTCTTTCCCTTAGGAAAAAAACCCCAGCAAAGTTGATATTCTGTACAACTCCCTGAAGAGATGCCTGTTGACTCTGTGTATCCGTGTTCCACTCATCACTATCACCAGCTAACAGTCTGATCTTCCTCACAACTCTTCCCCCTACTCTCCAACCACTCCTTCCCTCTTCAGACCTTTAACTGCAGAAGGAAATGGATGCTCTGTACTTAATCTATGAAAAATAGAACAAGAAACAGGGATCTCCTGGCATGTGCCCCCCTGTTCCATTTTGCTTTCTGCAGGGGGTTGGATGTAGGGAATCACAAGAGCAGGACTGTGTTCATGGATGCACAGAGAGGGGAACATTAACATTATTGTTATCAGTAACAGCTGCCACTTAATGAACCCTTACTAAGTTCTAGACACTATGGCTAAGCACCTATAAGCATTATCTTCTTCAGTCCCCCAAATAATCCAGTGAAGCAGATACTATTATTATCCCCATTTCACACATGAGGAAAGTGAGGGATAGGAGGGGAGTGGCGAGAAACTCAAGTTCACACCAATTTTGGAACCAGAGTGGTCTACTCCTGGTTAAGTACTGTGTGTCTCTCTCATGCCTGGAATTGAAAATGAGCTTGGACTTTGGAATCAGATGTCCTTGGTTCACCCCACTTCTCCTCGGACTAGCCTTGATGGACAGACCTGGGTATTATTAATCTCCCTGAACATCAGTTTCTTCACCTGTGAAATGGAGATCTCTCTCTCTCTCTCACGTAGGATTTTTGTGTAGAAAAATGTTTCGTGAACTATAAAGTGCCATGTAAATGATATTGTTATTAAGATATTCAGGGAAGGTCATAGTTTTATCCCTGTGTTCAAAGCCCTATATGGCCTGGGCTAAACCATGTACATACACTAAGGACTGTAAAAGAAAAGAGGTAAATAAAAATAGGATCCCTGGCCTCATTAGAGAGGCAAACCTAAAACATCTGCAGATAGGCCAGCAATGTTGATAAAGAATAAAGCTATAATTGAAATGAGGTTTATAGCTAGCTAGGGGGAGAAGGGAGGGAAATCAGACAGGTTAGGTATTTATTCAACAAGTAGTTATTGAGTCCCTGCTTTGTGCCAGACATTGTTCTAGGTACTGGGGATACTGAAGTGAACAAAACAGAGAAAACCCTGTGCCTTTGTAGAGCCGCAGGTCCTACATCAGCTGGGGATACTGATAAAATGCAAGCTCAGTGGGTCTGGAATGAGGCCTTGGGCTCTGCATTTCTAACAGATTCCCAGGAGATGCTGATACTGTGGTTCTCGGGACCACACCTTGAGTAGTAAGGAGCTAGAGTAGGGTATGAGCTGTTCTGTCAAAGGAGGCAGGTGAAGAGAGCATTGTGTGGCAGGAAATTGGGAAGGAAGTAAAAACTTCTGGAAGGGAAACACAGCTACAAAGTCAGAGGCATCTCACCCATCTACCAGCCCATCAGCTGGGAGATGCCTTAAACATCTTTGTGCCCCTAACGGCTGAGCTCAGTGCTTGGCACATGGTAGGCATTTTGCAGGCATCTGCTGAATTGAGAGGAGGATGGGCTGGGTCTCAGGCTGTTTCACTGGAGGCCCCCACACTGACTACAAGGGGCTGACTGCTGGTCAGGAGGCAAGTGCCCTGCTTTGCAGAATCTTGAAGCAGCTACTTAGTGGGGTAACGGTGATAGTAGAGAAACTTAATTATCTTCCTGTCTTAGACACTGAACAATGTTCCCACGCTCAGTGAGGATGTAACAAGAAGGACCAATGTGGGCTGCAGCAGCATGGAGTTAAGTCAGACCACAGGAAGGACTTTTTACCAGAGTTTGGCCTGCCCCACTCCAGACTGTCTCATGAGGGCTGGATTACTGGTCTCCCATTCCCATCCAACCCCCCTCTTCCCAAGCCCCAGTAAAAAAAACAAACACCCATTGCCTAGAGCAGTACTTGGGCTGAACTGGGGAAGCAGAATGGTGGTGAGACAGGGACAGGCTCCAACTCCAACTGTCTTGATTCTCCAAACAAAGCACCGCGGCAGTGGGTGTAACTCCCGGCTGTGCGTCAGGCAGCCCTTTCCGGCCTGGCCCAGTCTGGGGTGTTTATTTTGTTTGTTCCTGGAAGCTGTTGCCCTGATGGACAGTGCTGGGGACACTGATTCCATGGGATTTGTTAGTGGTGGACCAGCCCTCTCACCCCTTCCCCCGGGACAGATGGGCCCCATCAGCCCTGCTGAGTTCCAGAAGAGGCAAGCATCAGCCCTCCTTGTGTTTGTTTGAGTTGGTGTCACCAGCGGTGATCCAGTCTGTGGGTGAGGGCCGAGTGTGCGAATGTGGGGGGGTGGGGACGGGTTACAGAGGACATACAGCCAGGACAGTCCGGCTTTTCCCTTCTCCCCACTGGCCACCCTCCCTTCTCCTCACCCACTTCTAGGCCCATTTTGAGGCCTTTCCCAAACCACAGGCTCATTCACAGCCCAAACCAAATCTTTTCTGTCTGGAGCAGCAACTGCCCTCATGGCCCCCACCTGTTCAGAAGAGGGGAGAGGAGGAGTCCCTTTGATGTGTTAGGAGAACAGAGAATTCTCAGCAAATCAAGGAAGGCGCTGGGGGTGTTGGAGAGAGAGAAGGGGATTGTGGAGTGGGTGTATGGGTCAGATCTCACTTGGTGGCCTTCTGGGGAGAAAAGGGGATGATGCACTCCTGTCTGCTCTCTGAAGTGTTCTTTCTGAGGCTTGTGGCGGAGTCCAGGGCTTAAAGTATTTAAATGAAGGAAAAATATTGCCTTGAGAAAACTGAGAATGACTCGAGCAACCCAGTTAGCTTTTAGTACCCCGCTCAATTGATCTCCGTATAACTGTTCACGTTGGGCAGACTGGGGACTGGAACATAGGGAGGAGCGTTACTCTGTTACTCTAGATCTTGGCCTTTGGCTTCCCACTGCAAACAGCCCTCTGCCCATCCATTCGGGACATCATGCCCTGTAAGCTGGGAAGGATGATTTTGAAAGACTCATTAGTTAAGAAAGGCAGTGGGGCCTGGAAGCAAAGGGTATGGAGAGGAGAGTTGGGGTGGAGTGTTCTCCAGACCTCCCGACTGGAAATGTAGACTTTTAGCTACATGGTTCTGACTACAGCTGTAAACATTACTCAAAATTGCCCAGTATATCTCTTCCCACTCGCCCCTCCCTGTCTCCATCCTTCTTCCCCCAGCCATATCTTTCTGGACCAGCCATGCAGGACATGCCTCTTACGTGTGGGTGTAACAGTGTTGTCTCAGACTCCTGTGTTGTTAGTTTATTTTTCCGTGAGGCTCTTAATGTTTATTAAACAAACAGGCAATGGGTTTGTGTGATATGCCCACAGCTTCTGTGTATGTGACACATGCCTGGCCTGTGTTCTGGGAGGGTGTGTCACTTTGGCCTTTCGTTGGGGAAGCTGGTAATGGTGGGAGACCACTCAATTACTCTCTCTGCAACTGCTTAACTATTTCTTCAGAGCTTGTGGGGATTGCTTCTACTCATTGGCCTTGGGGAATACGGGCTGGGGGAAGAGGAAGGATCCTCTCCAAGGTCTGAATGCCAAACTTTCCCCTCCTTATTCCCCTCCTAATGCAGAAAAAAAGCCGGGATGCTCTGACAAGGCCATCTCCACCTTGCAGGTACATTGGGGCACTGGGGGCCCGAGTGATCTGTGACAATATCCCTGGTCTGGTGAGCCGGCAGCGGCAGCTGTGCCAGCGTTACCCAGACATCATGCGCTCAGTGGGTGAGGGTGCCCGAGAATGGATCCGAGAGTGTCAGCACCAGTTCCGCCACCACCGCTGGAACTGCACCACCCTGGACCGGGACCACACTGTCTTCGGCCGAGTCATGCTCAGAAGTAGGGGCCTCTTCCACCCTGCCCTAGCTCCTTCCTTTTCAATGCCTGGGGTGGTGAGTGGGGAGCCATGATCCCTTCTCTCCCCTCCCACACACTACTTCATAATCAGAGAAAGAATTGTGGGTAGAGCCCACGATACAGCTGGGTACAGACCCTCAGTACCTTAGATATGTGGGCAGTGGCCCCTCTAATCTCGGTGGTCTTGGATGATGGAACAAAGTAACAGCATTCCCTAGTACCTCCATCTTTCTTCCTACCTTTACCTTCCCCCGCCGAACCCCTAGCCTGCAGGTTTCCATGCACTGTAAGGCTGATGACTGGGAATGGCTGCTCTGTTCTTACCAACACCATCGCTGCCCTCACCCCAACAGTCCCAACACTATAGTAATGGGAGCAAGGGATAAACAGAAAGGTGATATGTAAATATTTGGAGAGTCAGCGGCTTGGACCAGGCTCAGCGAAAAAGCTAAGGAGAGCTAAACAGTAAACTAGGAGAAAGGGGATGAGATGAGAATCTGGAGGTGTCAGAAGGACAAGAGCGATGATTCATCAATCCCCAAGAGCAGAGAGGAAAGAAAGCAGGCTGGGGAAAGTAGCATGTCTCTCATGTCTCTCCAAATAGGATGACCTCTGGGATGGGGTCTCCACTGCAGGGGAACTGTCCAGCAGAGTGGGCCTGAAAAGGCCTGGATGTGGACCAAGGCAGGCTTCACTAAGCCAGGGTTGGCACTCAGTGGGAGGGAATGATTCACTGTGAAACTCTTCAATGGATGGAACCAGGGAGTTTGGAAGGAAGAAGTACAGGTCAGCCAAAGAGGTCAGATATACAAAGAAGTGGATAGAGAGCTGTGAGGGCTGGGGGAAGAGGTCAGATACTCTGGGGAATGCTCTTGCAAGAGAAGGGTACCTTGAATAAAGGAGGTGCAGAGGTTGCCCTGGGAAGAAAAGGGGAACAGGTTTCAGAGAGGGAGGTTGTGTGGGCTGATGACATACAGGGGCCTCTTTCCTAAAACACGCTTCTACCTTTCTCTCCAGGTAGCCGGGAGGCAGCATTTGTATATGCCATCTCTTCAGCAGGAGTGGTCCATGCTATCACTCGGGCCTGTAGCCAGGGTGAACTGAGTGTGTGCAGCTGTGACCCCTATACCCGTGGCCGACACCATGACCAACGTGGGGACTTTGACTGGGGTGGTTGCAGTGACAACATTCACTATGGTGTTCGCTTTGCCAAGGCCTTCGTGGATGCCAAGGAGAAGAGGCTTAAGGATGCCCGGGCTCTCATGAACTTACATAACAACCGCTGTGGTCGCACGGTCAGTACTCATGTCTGCGCGTGTACATTCATATTTACTGGGGGTGACCAGTTTGTGTGATCATGGACTGAATGTGAAGGTGGAAGCACTGAAGGCTTCTCGATCGCCTCCAAAAGCCCCAACCCCTGGAACAGGAACAGAGAATACAAGGTACCTTAGGAATGCCTAGGTTCAACCTGGTGCATAGAGAGTCTTCACATAGGTGGAAAGTAGGGAAAGGTGGAGAAAAGAAGGGAAATAACTTAAGAAGGAAAAGAACTGCCTCCATAAAAGTGGGGTGGATAAGAGCTTATTTAGTCAGTTCACTGGTCTTTGAGTACCTCCTAATGCTTAGTACTGTGCTGGACAATAACATGCAACAAAAGCAGAAGGCAAGGTGCCTTGACTCTAAAACACGTGAAAACTAAAGCATGTGCCAGCGTACCGTAACAGTGAAACAGAATCCTGGGGCTTTAAAGTTAAAGTGGGCTTTGGTGAAACGGAAAGCACTGTTGGTCCAGGAAGGTTTCTTGGGAGAAGAGGTTCTTGAGTTTGAGCCGGAATAAAGGGTGGGATCCGACTAGGGAGAGACCAACCAGTGGCTCCACTGGCCATCCAGGGCCAGGACCAGCAGACCTCAGCGCACTCATGCTTTTAGTCCTGGGGATGACATAAAGTACCTTGACTGGCTGCCTCTCCCTTACCTGCCACCCCACCTCCCAGGCTGTGCGGCGGTTTCTGAAGCTGGAATGTAAGTGCCACGGCGTGAGTGGCTCCTGTACTCTGCGCACCTGCTGGCGTGCTCTCTCAGACTTCCGCCGCACAGGTGATTACCTGCGGCGGCGCTATGACGGGGCCGTGCAGGTGACGGCCACCCAGGATGGTGCCAACTTCACAGCAGCCCGCCAAGGCTATCGCCGTGCCACCCGGACTGACCTTGTCTACTTTGACAACTCCCCAGACTACTGTGTTTTGGACAAGGCTGCAGGTGAGTAAGGAAAGCAGGTAGGAACGTGAAGCCCCAGTTCTTAGCGCAGCACCTCCAGTTAGTTGTGGTCTGTTCCGCCTCAGGAGTTAGGGAAAGAGGAGCCACTGGAGGAATCAGTCAGACATTTAAACCTTGTCAGATTGCTGATTTATGCCCAGTCTGCCAGGCCCGAATCTGCCCAGAGAGGAGGCTAGACTCAGCACCATGCGGCCTGAGATGACACCACTCCTTTATATCCCCAGCATCTAGGGTACAGTACGTGCTACTCAGTGAATGTTTAAATGAATCACCCATTTTCAGTACCAAGCAATGTATGGGCTAGGCAGAAGCATAAGATGGAGTCTATGTTTTGGCTTTTCACAGTCTAGCTAAAGAAATGAGATATAACAGGCAGACAAATGCAACTGCAAAAGACAAAAATCAAGAAAAGTTTATTGGAAAGTGTGACATTTGTTTCTCAAAGTGTGGGGATTATCTGGGTAGCCAGAGAGAACAGGCGGGTATCCTCTGCACGTGAGTTGAGCGGTAGGTGGGAGAGCACGTGATCTGTTCCAGGAATGGAGAGCTGAATATGCTGATTGAATGAAGGTTTTGGGGAAGGGAGATTAAACGTAGACAGACAGGTTGGAAATAGACCATGGATGACCTTGGAAGGGTTTAGCCAGTGTGCTGCTACTGAAGATTCTAAAATGGGGTTGGGGAAGCAAGGAAGAGATCTCTACCAAAGGCTAACCCCTGGCAGAAAGCAGCAAATCAGTTTTTAATCTGTTCAGATATCTGTGGTTGAATTCTTGGGAATGCTGGAAGGTGATATGGTATCCCACCAAAAGAGTGGAAGTTACTATCCTGGCTCATGTTTCAGGCTCAGAAAGGTTAAACTAGGAACACCCTGCGACGCAACAGAACTGCTCTTCCCCTGGTTACTGTCATGGGCTCTCAGGCTCTTCTCTGCAGACTTAGCAGTCCGGACTTGGGTGAGGGGAAGTCAGAAATCTCGGCTGTCCTTCATACTATTTGCTTTCATGCATCACTGTCTTTCCTGGAGAGGCAACTGGCTTGGAGCAAAACTGGGCACAGACACAGGGTGGGACTCCACCCAAGTAACAGAGAAAGTAGTTTGTGTACTTTGAAGGGTGCTAGGAGAAAAAAGGTTGAGAAAGCACTTCTGATTCTCTTAGTGATTTCCTGCCACTCAGTTTGTTTTCTTCCCATGTGGTGTAATTCAGAGGGCTACTCTCTAAATGCCTAGAAATAATTCCACAACATCCGAGGCTGTGCTATTCAAGCCTATGCTATCATCCTAAAATGCACCTTTGGGGAAGGATCTTCGGAGTTAGGATGGAGCATGAGTCATATGTGTGTTGGTTTTTCTCAAGAGGCATAAAATTAGATCTCATAAAACCCAAAGTGGGGCCTGGAATTCAAAGGGTACGAGTCATCCCAGAAGGGAGTGTGGAGCCAGTACGCCAAAGCAGTGCTGTCCCACTGAACTTTCTACGATGATAGAAGTGTTCTCCCTTTGTGCTCTCCAGTACAGTAGCCACCTAGTCACGTGTGATTACTGAGCACTTGAAATATAGATAGTATAACTGAGGAGCTAAGTATTAACATTTATTTAATTTTAATTGACTTAAATCTAAATGACTGCATTTGGCTAGTGGCTGCTACATTGGACAGCTCAGCTCCAGAATGTAGAAGAGGCTTTTGGTGCACAAGAGACATGACTTAAGACCCAGCCCTTGAAGGTAAGAGAGTAACATATGTAGTAGACCTCGTCAGCCCACTCTCTAGAGCAGTGGTCTCCTAACATTTTGGCTTGTATACTCCTATCATTAAAAAAAAAATTTGCACACATACTCCAAAAAATGTATATTTACTGATGAATTGTATCTATGTCCCACTATACTGATGTGTGCATTATAAAGCATACATACAAAATAGATATTTTAAATTGATGGGATAAAAAACAAATACAGAAGTACTAGCATGTTCCGTCCACGTCCAGTGGCACGTGGAGACTACTGCTATAGAAATCAGTTAATTTATTTCCCCTCTTCAGCCCCCAGGCTAGTCACTTTCCCTCTGGGACAGGGTTGAAGTAGATATTCTCTAGGATCCATCCCATCCAAAATTCTATGATTTTGTCATCTGTTGGCAGTATCTCTTTTGCATAAATCAGTCAGAATGAGGTTGTGAGTAATATCTGTTCAGAGGGATGACACCATCTCTACCCTTCAAGAGTTCCTACCATGAGGTAAGGCAAGGGATATTCTTTAGCAATTCCTTAGAGATATGCCTCCTGCCAGTAATGCTAATCAGTTCCCCTCCTCAGTTGAACAGAGATTATAGACATAACAATCTGCTGGGTAGGTGCTACTATTATGCCTCTTTTCTTAGGAGAAAACGAAAGCCCAGAGAGATTAACTTGCTAGATCACACAGCTAAGAAGCGAAGACCTGGATTTTAAACCTAAACAATCTGACATCAGGCTCATGCTTTTAATGGTCATGCGATACTACTTCCCTGTTTAGTACAACTTAATGAAATATAAACTAAGGACCAAAATACTCACAAATGGTAGCTGGATTAGAGTTGTAGCAAAACCTCTTAGAAAAAGGAAATTATAGGCTGTTTTAAAAATTTTTTTTTATTATGGAAAATTTCACACATAAAATAGGGAGCCCTCACCCAGTCTGAACAATTACGGTATTTAAGGCTAGGCTTTGAATGGGGATATGAAGATGTATATTGGCAGGGAAGGCACTGCAGGAAGAGTCAGTGGTCTTTGGGGAGCCTTGCTGATGGTAAGAAACAAGCCTGGTGCACAGGGCAGTGAGGAGATGATCATTTTGGCTAGTGGGTATATTTTCAGGAAAAGGGATTCTTTATGGTTTCCTCATGAGGATGTGGGTAAGGGAACCAGAGCGGCTGGACTAAGAGGTAACTTGGTTCTCACTCTCTCTCTTCCCTGACCCAGGTTCCCTAGGCACTGCAGGCCGTGTCTGCAGCAAGACATCTAAAGGGACAGACGGTTGTGAAATCATGTGCTGCGGCCGAGGGTATGACACAACTCGAGTTACCCGCGTCACCCAGTGTGAGTGCAAATTCCACTGGTGCTGTGCTGTGCGCTGCAAGGAATGCAGAAACACTGTGGACGTCCATACTTGCAAGGCCCCCAAGAAGGCAGAGTGGCTGGATCAGACCTGAATACATAAATACCTCACTCATCCCTCCACTTCAAACCTCCTGACTCAAAAGCACAAGATCTTTGCATGCACACCTTCCTCCACCCTCAACCCTGGGCTGCTACAGCTTCTATTTAAGGACTTGGGAGAGTAATGCAGAGGGCCTCTCGGGTCCTGGCTGGTTCCTTAGCCCTGGGAATGAGTTGATAGGGGATGTAAAAAAACGAGCTGCTCCCTGACTCCCCACTCTGGAGGTTAGAAGGGAGAGTGGAAGAGGCAGGGGGACTTCAGAGTGATAGGAGTTGGCACTGAAGCACATGGTCAAGGCTCGTTTTTCCTTTCCCTTGCACTGGCTTCCTGACACTTCTTGTGTGTGCAAGAGAAAGGGTACCTGGGGAGAACTTCTTTTTTCCTACCTGGCTGAGGGTAAATGGGACAGAGATGAAACTACGTATCTCTTCCCTGGGTCAGTTTGAGCAGACTGCCTGGTACCCTAAAAGGAACTCTTCGGCTACAACATTCTTTCATTATCAAGAGCCTGGATTGCTAGATAAGAGTTAGCCATAGTTGACAAGGTTCCATTCACATGCTCATATGTTTATAAACTGCTGTGTTTTGTAGGAGAAAAAAAATTACATAACTATACAAACATACATTCTCTACCAATCTGTCCTTTTCGACCTGTATCAGCCAGCACTGCCCCTTTTGCTCACTTTCTGCCTGTTCAAACTGAGCAGCATGCAGTGTCAGGCCATGCCTAGTACATCGTTAGAATACCCTGGAACACTCCTAAGAAAGGGTGATTTAGTAGGTCTACCTAGGCCTTGGGCTTTTTACTTTTTAAAACTTTTCATTCATTATTCTGGTGGTCAGCCAGGTTTGAAAAACACTAAATAAAAGGTATGTGACTCATGGAAGGTGGGAGAAGGTAACAAGCCTGATCTCAAGGCCCCACATAAATCATCAATGTATACTAGGCAGGTAGAGATCTCTGGCTTTGGCAACTTTTAGGAGAGGATCCTAGCCTTTGAAGCTGGGAGCGGGAGCCAGTGGTTACAGAGGGAAGGAGAGCTGGGGCTTGGGGCCAAAGTGGTAAAAAGCTTAGAAAGCAGCGTTTCCCCATTTATTCAACAAGTCTTTATTTAGTGACTCTTCAAGCCCTGGTGATTATTATCCTTCGCCCCATGTTTTGCTTAAACAGGGGCGCTCCTTCTGTGCTCCTACCCACTGCCTAATGAAGCCTGCAGTGGTGGAGTTTCCAGAGACAGCAGGCTTAGTAAGCCAGAGGGTAGGACAGAGAGTCCCAGAAACCATGATGTCCTATTTTTATGTGACTGGGACAGTGGTCATCTCTTACCTGTTGATATTTTAAAGAAGCAGAATGGTGCAGAAATCTGCAGTTACGACAGAGCAGGGTTCTGAAATCTCAGCTGTGCCAGTTAACTGTGTTTGATATTTTGAGCAAGATAACCCAACTTCTCTGAGCCTCTATCTTCTCATCTCTAAAATGAGAGTATGAACTTATCTCAGACATTGAGTTTTAATTATGCCCCAAACTCCAGCTAACAGACCCTCTTACTGAAGCCCCTCACTGGTCTAGCTCATCATTACTTTTCTCAGAATCTTCAATTTGGGACTACAGAGTATTGACAGCAGGCTGTAGATTAAGGCGCCTACACAAGAAATTCTGAATGCAGGCCCCCTCCTTTCCCGAATTCCTCTCCAGCACCCCTTGGGGTCCTCCCATGTTTGTGGAGCAGCTTTACTCCGCACAGGCAGCAAGAGGATGGGGGAGCCATAGCTCTGGGCCATGGGGGCAGATTTATTTGGATGATAGGACTAATATTTGTGTAACCTGCTGAGACCTGTGTGGGAGAGTTTAGGGTGGTTTTTCTCTTGGTGAGGGGGTTTGCTCCGGTTTCACATCCATTAACACAAAACATGAGCTAGTCAGGGCCCTTGTGGTCTGCGGTGAGGGGATTCCTGTGGAGAAACGGGACTGAGTGAGTCAGGCCAGGGGAATGTCTTCCTTGCAGAGTGGAGTCAACTGGATAACTGATGAGCCAATGGTGGGGTTAGGGAGGGGGAAATGGGAGGGGAAAAGAAGAGTTTCTGACATCTTGAGCTGGGATTAAGAGGAGGAAAGCTCTAGGGTAGTGGGAAAGTAAGGGGGTCATAGTCAGTCTAAACTCAAGAATCGGGTTGAAAGAATTACAAGAGGGTGCTGTCTTGTACGCTGGGCCACTGGGAGGAGCCTCAGGTGCCAGTTAGCTCCAGCTCTCACAAGAACATCCAGGTTAGAACATAAATGACAGCCTAGGCCTGCCATGGCAAATCAACCTGAGCTAAGTCCACCTGTGTTCTAGTATCTTATTCTCTGTTGGTTCTTACCCTGTGGAAGGAAGTGGGCCTCTGCTGGCATCTCATACTGCTCTGTGCTTTTCCCTGGGCTCCAAATTCTAGTTCATAAAGGCCCAAGTTTTGCAATTTCCTATAAATGGTTAAGAGAAGAGCAAGCTATCCAGAGTGAGAGATCTGAAAAGTGAGGTGGATAGTGAGAGAAAAGAGGTCTATGTAAGCCCCGCTATAGAGGCTATGTGGCTCCAAAAAGGAGGGGCGGCCAAGCAATTAATTTTTCCTCTTCTTCCTTAGCTTGCCTCTGCATTCTGATTGGGTTTAAACAACTGACGTCCATTCTACATTATACAAACAGAAACTAATTCCTTTGGAAGAAGCAACAATATAAGAACTTTATTTGGTGCAGTCAAGGCCCCACTTACTTCTGCTGCTACTCACTCACTGTCCCTGGTCTCTCCCGCTCCCATCTCCTCAGTTCAATAGAGCTCAGTCCCTGGGATCAGCAGTCTCTTCGCCTGCCTCCTCTCCTTGCTGTCGGTCTTCATTTCTTTTAGCTTTGAATATTTAGGTATAATGCATTGCAGAAAGTGCTGTTTGGATACCAGGTTAACCTGAAAGACATTATCCTTTAAGGATCTTAGAATCTTTCAGAGAAGGCACATGACTTAAGTACCTCAGCTGCATAGCCTATAGCCAATTTCTCTTATGTAAAAGCAAGAATGCCAGCCTTAACAGAGCCCTGCAGATAAGGGCCAGCTTGTATCATTGCTAGCCTTGAATAATAACATGAATCCATACTCTTCCTTACAATGATGCTGGAAAAGTGAAATCAGGGACTTCAGATTATTTAAAAGGATCAAACATTGCCTGGCCCTAAGGGTCTGTTAAAAGTCTTGTAGGTCTGACTCATGACCACTCACTGCCTCATTTCTCTTCCTCCCTGTTACAGAGAGTAGTTTCTTCTCCTTTCTCTCACCTCCCTTAGCAAGACCACCAACCACTAAGTCCTTTGCCAAATTCTCAGACCCACTCAGGACATTGGTTTCTACATGGGTTAATATAAGACAGATAATAAGGATTTTTTTTCCCTCAGTCTTTCTGAGGTTTTATTTAAATGTCCTCTGTGGTCATAGGGCAGAAGCCCAAGGGAGGACGCCAGGGAGCGTATGTTTCTCTTCCCTGGGAGGCCGTCAGCCTAGCTCCTGCAGCCAAATTACAGCACCAGAGAACAATGTAATGCATTCCTGGGCAGGTCGGTGGGACCCTGGGCGCCTGGGCCTTGTGGAGAGAGGTGCCAGACACAGAGCTCTCCGTAAGCAATCCTGCAGAGCCGCCCCCTGGGTGCAGAAATGAAATACGGGAGAGCTTCACATTACACAGAGACCTATAGCTCACACCTGGTTATTGATGGCCTTGGTGGAGGCCTCTGCCCCCACCCTCCACTTGGGAACTGCCTGCTACTACGGGGGTTGGGCATCTTTGAAGGATTGTTGGAAAACAAGAAATAGATGCTTCCGTTTCACTCTTTGCCCTCCCTGTCAGCTTGCACACAACTGCGAGGATACACACACACATCTGCAGATACATGGACATACACATAGCTTCTCTCAAGCTGCATAAGAGTTCTAGTCATCTCCCCTCTACCCAACAATAAAAAAACAAACCAACCTGATTTCAATCAAACCCTTCAAAAATCAAACCAATGACAGAGGTTCAGTTATAACCAAGGAATATTTTAAAATTATCAACATGCAGGCAGCTGTTTGGTTTGGGGACAGGTACTCCTCTGGGAGGTGGCAGGAGAAGGATGCGGAAAGAGCATGGGGAGAAGAGATCACTAGTGCACAGTTCCCACCCAAGCAAAGTGGCTGACACTGCAGAACTTCTCCTGGCTGGTTCACGTCGGAGAGAGTGCAATTAGTACTGCATATGCTGTGGATGATGGGGCGGTCTCTTATGACTGCACGAGGTATGATTGCCAAGCCTGCTGCTCATAACCTGTTGCTGTTTTTAACTCTTACTAGGTTAGAAAACAGGATAGCTTTGGGTTCCAGAGATGATTTCCACAAGAGAAAGGCACTGGAGAGGAGCAAGCAGTGGTTTACTAGGGTAAATATGTCACAGTTGCTGCATTAGGCTGAGCTTTCCCAGAAGCTGTCATTCTCTTTGGGGGGCTGGCAGGTTTCAGGCAATAGCCAGCGGGGTGTCAGTGATACGCCTGTCCCTGACCGAAAAGGTCAAAGGGATAGAAGAGGGGGTTCTATAGGCGTATTTTTCCACTTCCCACTCATGGCTTAAATGATTTCTGAGCATCTCTGTGGTTATTCCTCATTTACTTAAGGTGTTTTAGTCACCCTGGATTTCAGAAAGCAAGGTAAGCATTCTCCCCTTGGCCCCCTAACTCTGAACAATTCTGGCTTAAAATCTGCCTTTGCTCACTTCCATTCTGTCTATGAGTCTCTGGCTGAAGCAGCTCGGCATGGGAGTTCTCTTTGGCCAAAAGAAGCCGAAATCTGGTGACTTGACTTCAGCACCACCAGCCCCTGTAAGCACACTTGAACAAATAGAAAAGCTAAGCTGAATGAATAAAAAAGGAAGACAGTTTAATCCACAGCTATTCTATCTGACAACTTTCAAGGGGGGGCTTCCCCAAGAATAACTGTGATGTTTATAAAAAGGTTTTTATGTATAAACACTTTAGCTTACACGTAACTGTCTCGCCAACCCTGTGAGGTCGGAGTTACACTCACTGTACAGGTTCAGAGAGGTTCTGTGACTTGTCCAAAGTCCTGTAAATATTGAGTGGCTCAGCTAGAACTTAAACTGAGGGCTTTGGACTTCAAATCCTGTGTTTTCTCCTCAAAGACTACGGATGCTTAGGCCTGGAGGCACCCAGAACCCCAGCACCTTTAGAACAGATATTGATACAAAGTATCCTAGAAGAGTATGTATGAGCAGAATTTACATAAGAAACAGCTTAGGCCTGCCTTTTAACCTTACCAGTGAATGCCCTTTATGCCATTTCTGCCACCACCACCACCTCCAGGAAATGATCACTATACTAAATAGTCCATGTTTAATCAGCTCTGGCTCCTAATTCTTTCTGTTCCTTTTTTCTTTTTTCAGATTAACACTTAAAATTTTGTTTCAGTTTTATCTAGTCCCTTTAAAGTGATGCTAAACATGTAGACAGAGTAGAAGTAATCATGAGAAGTCACGAGAGGAAGTTATTAAGGCTTTGGGCCTTTAAAGTATGTATTAGAATTTCCTTTGAGACTTCAATCTTTTAAAAAATGCTGTCAACCCCTGGGCTAGGAAAATAAGAACAGGGAAAGAGAGTGCTAAAAAACCGTCCTATCCCAGGCGAGATGCCTACTCACAGCCTAGCAAGGGTCCTGGGACCTTTAGCCGAGACAAGCAATTTATCTACACCAAGGCAAGGAGTATCTACCCTGCAGAGAAACCCCTGCAAGATGAGGCAGACAACAGATTTTCACTTGATCAAAAACTTTTGCTGCTGTCAACCCCTCCCCACCCTCATTCAAAATTCGGACTTCTGTTTAGGTCCGAGACAGTGAGACAAAGCAGCTCCAACAGATGCTGTGTGCAAGGGGAACCCTTCCCTGTTCAACCTTGGAATGCATTCCATTAGAGACAGCATAAGCCCTCACATACCCTACCTATCACTCTCCTGCACCCCAACTGTGAAGGCTGAAGGGAAAACTGTAGAAACACAATGTTCATCAATCATAGATCTAGGATGCTACAGCTCCCGTACCTGGGGCCCCACTTGGGCTAGGAGACGAACACCTCATGAAAACAGTCTACCTAAATTCAGGCTTTCTCCCAGAGCAAACCTTACTTTTTGGTCCATCGATCTTGGCGCTCACTGTTCTCCCTGCTTCCCACCCCCACTGCCTCCGCATGTGGGCTCAGAAGTCATCATCTAAAGAATTCCATTGCTCACCTCCTGCATAGCAGCACAGCCCCATGAGGCCGCACACCAGATGGAGGGGATAAAAGTACAAGGTCATGGCTTCTAGCAAGAGGCTTTTTCTTAAACTAACCCTGACTCCTGGAAAAGAGGCAGAGCAGGAGAGTGTCGAGTGAGCTGCTGACGACAGCAGCTTCAGAGGTCTTGTATAAAAAGGAAGGAAAAAGCTAACTTGGCTTTCAGGGGAAATTTCCCTACTTCTGGGCTCACATCTACTTCTTGAAGGTGTCTAAGTAGAATGCAGATTGTCAAACCAAAGGGTTAAATCCTTCCCAATTGTAGGTACCTACTCAGCAGGCTGCCATCCACATGCTGAGCTGGAGGCTAAACCCTGAACACATGCCCTGTTTCTCCAGGAATGTAACTGTGAATACAGAGAGTATGGAAGGTGGACTAGAACTCTGGGGAAATTGAAAAGGTTGTCAATAGCCTTCAAAATGTTTGTGTATAATACACAAAGATGGGGGATGGAGGAGGATCATCCTTCCTAGAATCATTATGCTTGTTGGGTGACTATAGAGAAGCGACAATTACAAAGAAAACAGTTTAGGTAACAGACTGAGAAACAGACGTCTCAGAATAAAAGGAATCTGGTGAATGAGATTAATTAGGCTTTCTATAGGAGGTGGCTTTTGAGCTGGATTTTGAAAAGATAAGGTATGTCCTGGTTGAGGGCAGTCAGAAGAAGGCATTCTAAATAGAAGGGACTGGTTTATGCTGAAACTTAGAAGCAAGAATGTGCAAGCAATATATTAGGAATTTCAAGAAAGTACATATTATATACACTGGGGAATACAGAGAAATTAGAATGCTGAGATCAGGGCTTAAATAATGTGAGGTGACTGCATGTGCCCAGACTGTCAGATGGCTCAGAGTCCCCTACAGAGCCACACAGCATCTTGATCTATGTCAGTAAACACCAGGGCACCTATGGGAAAACACAAGGATGATTCCATTTGTTACAGATACAGGAATCGGAAGACAGCTACACTGTAAAGCCCACAGAGTGCTAAGTATCAACTATAGGTCCCTATCATTTGAGATTCTGGGCTAAATAAGAGACATCAAATATCCCATCCAGAACTGTGATGCATTAATGTAGGCCTCTTGGCCCAGAACCTGGCATAAATCAAGCCAACTCTTAAGAAATTAGAATGTAAAAGAGTAATTCTTTAAAATAGAAAATACATGTTTTTTTCCCTGACTCGCAAGCTTACAACTTGACTGGTCCCTTATATACCATCTGGCACATTGGACTTTCAAGGCTAGCACATTCATTATAGCTGAGGCCACAGTGAATGGGAAGAGAACTACAAAATAGCTTTGGGGACTGGGAAATTAGTTCACTGATAAGCAAGAGGACAGTTCTTGTGCACTACAGGCTGCTAGAGGAACAGCCAAAGACAAGATACAAATTCTGATTTCGTAACTTTGAATTAGGTCTCTGGCTTCTTGCATTTGTTGAAGGTAAAAACAGAGCTATTTATCGAGCTTCTGTCATGCTTCCTAACTGAACTTCCCTAACCTCTGAGGACAAAAACCACAAAGGCAACCCTGTTCTTCTACGGCAGTTCCCTGGCCCTGCTTTCAAAAACAGAACACTGAAGTGTATGTGTGTGTTTATATATGTATTTATATACATACATGTATATGTATAAATTATATTTATGAACACTGAATAAGTCAAAAGGTGAGCAGCATCCTAAGTTTCTGCTTTACTTAACTGGCACAGTTTGGTGCTGGAAGGGAGGCAGCCACTTAACAGTGATAGCATGTATTGGTATCATCTTAGTTTTTTCCTCCTCCCCTAGGGCAATTTATAAAAGGTGATTTCTGAAACCCTTCACAATAGAAAAGCTCAAGGGTTTTACATTCAACTGTGACACCACTATGAATTCATTAAGAAGCATGTTTCAGGTTGCACTATAATTTCCCTATGTAACATAAACCCATGGAATCTGACATAAGCTGAATGCTCATGCTGGTTATTTTATTTACATTTCTGAATGGAAGGGATTTCAATACTCATAAAATATCTAACTGACTTATTATTTTTCATCTGTTCTCCCAGAGGATCTATTATAAAACAGGCACAGAGACAGAAGGCTCAACTTGTATGACTGGTTAAGCAACAAGGGAAAAGTTATTGCTCAAAAGCAATTTTTAAAAAAATAACTCAACATGGGGCTTGAGGCCAAACAAGAGATATCATTAGTCTCAATGCCATCTGAAAGATGAAAGTTAAAAAAAAAGTAACTTTATTCATTATCTTCATTAAAGTCCTATGGGAGAAAAAGGGAGTTCACAGAAACTGAGGGAGCCTGGAGTTTATACTTAAGTCTTCCTTTAGAGACTTAATGTTAGCAGACACAGTCTAGCACAAATGGGAACACAGGTGAATGGATGAGTGGGCTCCTTACAACCCAGAATATCAATGTGCCTCCTTACCAGCATGTTACAATCAGACTTCTGAATTGGAAGATGCCATCATGCATCTAACTCACTATTTGGAGATGTATATTCTGTTCATCTACCCAAAGAATAATAATTTCTGCTTATTCCAGCAGATACAGCAAGCTCAGATAAATTGCAAGAGAAGTAACAGTCACCAGTAAATGCCAAAGTCTGACCTGTGGTCTTCTGCCTCTAAGTCTTTGTTCAAATCATCCCACTTCTCTTCTGATGCCACACTGAGTTAAATCAGTACACCCTGTGATCCTCTAGTACAACTTGGGCCTCTTTTCTACTCAATATACTTTCATCATGTTACCATTTTATTGATTACATGCCTAACAGTATAAATTCCCCAAGGACAGGTTCTGTGCCTATTTTGAAATATGTATCCCAAGATCATATTCCCAGTGATCCAGTTAGTGCATACACTTGACTGAGCCCAGTAAAGATAGGAAATATTTTCAGTTGCTTAGAGAGAAAATCCCGGCAATTCACCCTGTAAAAAGGTAGAACTGTCTAGAATTAAGAATTGATCAGCAAAATTCAGCTTGAAAGAGAGGGAAAAAGCAACTTACTTTAGTACCTTAGTACCTAATCCAATTTCCTTTTATTATTTTTCTTAATTAACATGATATATCTTCAGAATCAGTGACTGGAGGATGCAGCTTTGACATTAACAGTAGGCTCTGGGAAATTCTGAGTGGTTCTTTCCCTTTCTTTCTCACACGTCCACAAAGCCAAGTAATTTTAGTCCAAATTCTTGGCTATCCCATTCTGCTTCACAATGACATCATACTGTTTCATTTTCTAAATTAGGGTGGTCCTTAGCCCTTATTAATCTGGTGTTATTAGGAATGAGAGGATATAAAAAGAGAAAGATAAAAATCAATGAGTGCAGTAGGCTTTAGTTTTATGGCAACTACTATGTGAATCTGAGGGGTGACATTTCTTATTTCAATCTTGAATTGTGGAGCACTTCAGTTTTTGATAAATTCTAAACTATTCAGATGAATATAATGAATATCACTGTTTAACAAAAACATGAACTTCATCAGTTAGGTATAAAGATGAAAGTCTTCCATGTCTCATATTTGGAGAAGAATAAAATAAAGAGACCTCCTTCTATTTCCTCTTGTTTGAAGGAAAGGAATCCTGACCAAATAAATTCTTCAAAAAGGAAAAAGACTCCATGAGTCTAGATTGACTTTTTGGGTCACTACATCTTATGTGAGGCATGTGAAAATAACTCATCAGTCACTTCTACTCAAACGAATAAATATGCAAGGATGAACTAATCTACTGTTGCAGCAGTAGCCTCTGTCTTACACAAATACATCCCTTGCCCACCTTAAACCCTCTACCATTAGACTATAAACTTGTGAATAGGCATTGAGTATAAAATACTTCACCAAGGTGCCAAATAAATATCTGTTCACTGAGTGAATGAATGAACAAATTCATTAGCAGTAACATCTTAATACAATGAATTCAAACATCAAAAACTTACAGTATGTTACAGGACAATCATTACCATACTATAGCATGTTATAGAACAATAGTTAACATATTTTTAAATGCTGAGGCTCTTTAAAAACTAAACTTTGAAAACAAATTAAGATAAGCCCTGTTGGAGTCTTTTCATTCAGTAAGCCAATACTAAAAAAAAAAATCTTTTCGGGGTATCCAGGGCTCTGAACTACATGTTCCAGCGCAGTTTTTTGTTTTTGTTTTTGTTTTTCTAAAGGCAGTATTACAACAGCTAAAATACACCACAAGCAAATTAATAAGAAAAGTCTACCCAGCTAGGACTTTGTTGAGTTAGAATCCCTAGGTTCCCAATAAGGGCTAAATCCCAAAGGGATCAGAGTCAAGTAAATAAAAAATCCATCTGAATTTTATCAGAGGGCAAAGTTTCAACTCTGAATACCCCAGCAACCAAGGATGAATTATGTATAAGATTAGTAAAGTGCCTTCATCCACACCCCAGTCAGAGAACATTCTTCTATCTCACTGTGACTGAAGGAAAAACAGCAATGTGTTTGCCTGCCAAGAATAGTTGTGGCTATACTCTAGATAGGAGTTAACAACAATGAGGGATTAAAACTTAACTTGTAAAGCTGCTGCTACCTGGGAGTAAAGGCTTGATCTCTGGCTTCAGAAAGAAATTGGGACTCCAGCAGATTGAATAGATGAAAACAAGAGCTGGCGTGTTCCTAACAAAGAGTATGAGAATATGTTCCCTTCTTAAATTCTTCCCAAACTGCTTCTTTCTCTGTATATCCTATTGGTAACATGCAAGAGTGCTCAGTGGGACTATAGCCCTTTTCTGCACTTTTGAATAGTACAGATATACACATTTCATCTCCAGAATGCCTGAAATTACAGGATGAGGTTAAAGGGCGATTATGTGGTCTCAATTCTCTGAATATCAGTACTCTTAATTTTGCTGAGCATTACTTGAAGCCCAAATAATTTCTTTTCTTGAAGCTGGCTGTCAAAATTGACCTAAGGCAGTAATAATTAATATTATTACAGAACTAAAAGAGAGAAATTTAGTTTTTCCTCAAATTTAGACAGAATACCATTAACATCCAATCTTTATTGAGACCTCATCAGCATTAAGGAACACACTCAAGTTTCCTATGTATTGTTACAACTACTATAAGTACATCTGTTATCTAAAATTCCCACTTTAGCAAAGCAAACAAACAAAATAAAAACCCACAACCTCTGCCAACAAGTTATGTTATTTTAGACCAAAAGTTTATTCTGTTCAGTTAAACTTGCCCTCACAATCCTTCACAAACTTACCCTTTGACTTTGAAAGAAGAATGATGTTGAAACATAAGATACACATTTGTACTTTATATTAATTTTTTTTTTTTACCTTTTCAGAGAGTTAAATCCCCTCTAAATCATTACAAATGAGTGCTACTCCTTCTTCAGTATTACTGTACGTTTCAGGCAGTGAGAAAGGCTGCAGTTTTTTTATACAGTTGTGTGAGTATGTGATGTAAATGACCAAACAGCGTTGCTTCTTAAGTGGCCTACTAGTAAGAACAGGAGTGAAATCAGAGTGAATCAGTTTGAAGACAGAAAAGCGTTTTTTTTATTTTAAAACATCAGAGTTCATCAAATAGGCTTATACTATGAAGGATTTTCCAGGAAGCTTATTTGTCTACTTATGTCTTTGCAATAAGCATTTCTGCAATCTAAATGCCCTTTCTATTTTCTGACAATCCACACTAGCCTTTTTATTTAAAACTCTTCTCCAGATTCATCTCCTATAAGAAGACATTAGCAAAACCACTTTATTATCAACCAAGCCATCATTCTATACTCACTCAGCATTACTATATTTGGTTTGAAGTTTATTCTTTTGTACTTGTTTTGGAGTAGGTTGTAAAGTGACATATTTTTGAAACTAAACATATATAACATGACTAAAGGACTATCTATTGTTTGATTTCAAAGAACTCTTTTAACTTTTAATGGCTCAAAATTCCTCATCTGTAATATTGGAAGATCACAATCTGTCCACCAATGCCTCTGGTAAGAATAAATGAGAATATAAGCATAAACTCTTAAAAAAAGAAAATAACTAATAAAGTCCATGTTACTCTTGGTTTAGAATTATAATATATTAAGTAGTCACACTAATTTAGTTCTTTTGAGCATTAGAAATTTGATTGGTAGGGGAAGGAGAAAAATTCCACTCAAGAAAAAAGCTAAAAACTATTCAAGATTTTAATCTCCCTCTGTATCCCATTATTCTCCCCATTTAGAGGACTATTCTGGGTCTGCAAAACACAAAGAAGTTTTCTAGAACAAAAATCAGTAAGTTTCCTAAAGTGAACTCTTATACCACTGGTGTAATGAGTCTGGAATGAGTGATTGACATCAATATCTAGGCACAGCTCTCTAACAACTGCTATGCAGTCCATCTGCCCCAAGTACTGACGATTAATAATAAATATATTAGTAGCAGTTAGTGACAGGGTATCCTAGACTTTGGCACTGAGACTTTCACTTTGAGGGGGAAAAGATGATTAAATACACTGCTAAAGAAATTCAGGGAGAGCTTTTGTGAACTTCGTATTATCAGGCAGATGTTATAGGGAAAGAGAATGCTTTCCACAAACTTCAAAACTGAATTAAATACTGCAGAAGGGGTACAGACATGGATTAAAAAGTACATTTTCCTAACTTTTATTCTTTTTTTTTTTTTGCCTTTGAAAAGAAGAATTCAATACTTAGAAAATTTGGATAAAGAAGAATATTAGTAATTTCATAAATTTCTCACTCTGGTTCTTTTGGAAGGAGAACAATGAGGATAAAGCAGGAGAAATTACCCTTTAAAAAGTACAGAACAACTTTTCTCTTGCTACAAATATCCCAGTTAATTAAGAAAATAAAAAATGGAATATGCCAGACTGCCCAATAGACTTCAGCAGCACTAACAGTGGAACAAAAGTGTGAGCATTTAAAATTTTTGACTAGTCACACAACAGGCTCATTTTATTATCAGGATAGTCTCTGGGATAGATCTCAGATATATTACTGTGGAAATAGCATAGTTACAGAATAATATTTCACAGGAATATAAGCTTAGTTATAATTCAAAATGTTTTTAAAACTGTATCAGTTCTTAGGAACTAAAGAAGTCTCACAGCTTTGAAAAATAATCCATTTTCAAACAAAATGAAGAAACATTTTAGTTGACAGTTTAATTTCTGAATGGAGCCCTATGTATTTAATAAAAAAGAATGCAACTCTTACAGGTTTTTAGTATTATTAAAGTTAGATAGAGAATATACCAAAAAAATCTTTCACCTTTGAGCAGATTTCACATCACTAGCTATGATAATGGAAAATTAAGAACCTTTAAAAATATTTTTTCTACTGGTATATATCAGTATATGGTTATAATTGTTTATCAACTCCCCTAGTTATGAAGACAATCTTGCCCTAGAAAAAATGGTAATAGTGGACAAACCTTCTTAAAAGTTCTAGTCACTATTCAGTAAAAGACAGTTGGCATTTATATCTGCTTATTATTTTTTTAAATGTAATTTAGGAAGAAAAATGTTCATTATTTTTGGGAAGGGGCTGAAGAAATCCCAGTGAGACGTTCTGTAGAGAGGTCTTTTGTTAGTGTAACATCTGACCTTCTATATCTTTGGAAATCATGCAACTTGGCTAATGTAGTCCTTAAAGAATTAATCAAGCAGATTGTTAGGCCCTAGTTACAGTGGAGCCAGCCAATTATGAGTTGCTCAGAAATTCATCACTGGCATGTCCAACCACATTTTCCCACATAAAGATTAGTAGAAATATGTGGAAACAGGGCCCATTCCCACCCCACCCCAACTATATGTGTTCAGTGAAACAAATTTTAACCAAGTTTTGCCTTAGTGAAACAAACAATCTATTTGGGAATCTTTTTGATTTCTGTCTTTACCTGTAACACTTTTTCTGCCAACATTTCAAAGGCTTCCCTATTTA
Organism: Camelus ferus; assembly: GCF_009834535.1. Lineage (NCBI taxonomy): Eukaryota > Metazoa > Chordata > Mammalia > Artiodactyla > Camelidae > Camelus > Camelus ferus. Next base: position 80,108,581 of record NC_045704.1, read on the forward strand.
GTTAAAACCCAACTAGGGATTTTTATATTCAAACACATTTGTGAATTTAAAGCATTAAAGTCACATGCCACAAGCCTGAATTTATGAGTAAGTTAATGAAATCCCCAAAGACCATCTTCAGTCTTTTCACTGTTGTAATAACGCCCTCCCAAGGCTTACTAAGAAGAAAGCTTTTCTTGCAAAGAGAAATGAAAGGGGCCAGAGTAGATGAAGACTGGTTCTCTAAGGAGAGGGCATTGCTGCTCTTAAATAAAGAAGCTCCTTTCAGATAAGCAGAATCAGATTCCAGTTCATTTGGTTTGCTGGCTACCCTTACTTTGAACTCTCATATTTAACCCAGCAGGCTTCAAAGCAGGTGAGAAAATGACCTACCACTTAAAAGCAATTTTTCCTTTTTCAGGAATTCTGGCCTTAGAGAATATCAGCTCTGATATCAGCACATTCCACATCTCCAGGGATTTATGCGATTTTTTTTTCATTGCTCTATGTCTAATGTCAGACTAGGTTTTCATCTCAGCCAGGAGAAAAATCAGAGGGAAAAAAAGTCCTAACTTGCTGCAAATGAAGGCTTATTCCACAAGGCTTTACATCATGCAAAAGGAGAAGGGGCACTAAAACCACTGAACATTCTAGTTTGTTCCCTTCCACTTATCTAAACCTGATGTTCAGTGAGGAATATTAAAAACCATAATCCCTAGTGCCTTGCTTCACAAAAAAGCAATTTTTGTAAGAAATGCGTTTTAACAAATTCAAACTGAATTTACTCTAGCGTGTGAGCTAATACAAAAATGAGGAACAGACAATGGTAAAGGAAGAAATTTAGGAAATTTTCTTAAACTGCTTCACCTTACTAAATAGAAGAAAAAGTATGTTTCAAAGATTCTTCACTGACTTCTACTGTACTTGGCTATCAAGTATCTGACTTAACTGAAAAATTTAACATAGGCAGGCAACTTACCAATAGGTTCTGCTCTACAAGGCAATTTGCCAGGGCCTAGAATTTGAAACATTTCTCCACTTTCTGTGGTTCACATACACATAATGTACCAGAAGTATACTACTCGTAGTATTGTTTAAATGATGCCTGGCCACTATTTCTACTACAATTTCCATGAAAAAATGCTTTTTGAGTTTACTAGTAGAACACAGTGCCTCCAAACATGAAGGGGATAGGGTTTCCCACTATAGCTGCACTTGGGTGATGTTGACAATGATGATGGTGACAACAGCTAACACCTAGTTTTTACTACTGGCAGACACAGTTCTAAACACTTGACATATTTTAAACTCACTTAATGCTCACAAAAACCCAGTAGGTAGTACTATTCTCATTTTACAATGAGGGAGAGAAAAGGTTAAGTAACTTACCCCAGGTTGCACAGCCAATAAGTGTCAGGGCTGGAATTCAAAGCAAAGCAGTCTGGCTCCAGAGCTGATGCTCATAACCACTCTACAATGCTGCCCCCTCTCCACCTTGATAAGATGGCACTCTCCATGCATTCTAAATTCCTCTTATTGGGGGTAGAGTAGAGAAGGGCTTCTCCAGTGTTCACTGTGTATATAGGATCACCTGAAGATCTTGTTAATATGCAGATTCAGGAGTGCTGGAGTAGTGCCTGAGGTTCTGCATTTCTAACAAGTTCCTGGGTGATGGTAATGCTCCTGGGGCACAGACCACACTACATTAAGTGGTGTAGAAGCAGAATTTGAGCCTCTAGTTCCCTTGTTGTCTGTCTGTTGAGGTATTTATATGTTGAGTTTAGAAGCCGGAGCCTGCCCATACTATAATCATTTCCCATTAATTCTTAAATGGAAACTGCCCTTGGAACTGCTTTGCAGGTACTTTCAGTAAATACCTAGCTTTTAGGAACTTAAAATATACATGTAAAGGTCACAGGGGTAAAATGCGGCTGTAAATACAGGTTTGCTGTCAGCCACATTTTTAACACTATGGATCACCAACTATACAAACACCAAAAGACAGTGAACAAATGCCTGCTTACTGTTTATCAAGTAGAATCACAATAAACTAATAACTTTTGGTCTTAAAAAGAAGCTTCCACTTTAAAACATGTAATTATTCATTCTTGGACTCGGCTGGAGAAGTGCTAAGGAGCTTGTGCTGACATCTTTAAGGCTCTGTATCAGAGATCTCTTAGGTCAATGGAGACACTACATACTGACATCAGTCAATACAGGAGTATCCTCCACATTAACATTAGCCAGTACCTCACGAAATTACACTACTAACACCTGTTACACCTCCATTCCCAATTCTCCATCTCCCTCCTTTATTTCACCTCCTTCCCACTGCTCTGAGAGAAACCTAAAAACCATCTCTCCCACTGCTTGCCTGTGATCTCAAATACACAGCTGCATATTTTTTCCCAGCTGTTGAATGGACGGGATTTCCCTTCTAGTCCATTTTTTTCCATGCCAGATTACATAGTAAATTCATTCCAGTTTGAGACACACTCACTCCCCAATCAGCACCACTGCAAGCAAGAGTTACAGTATGATCACTAAGCTTCCTTTTTATACTAAAAGGAAATAGAAGAGTCAGTCTCCAAACCAAACATCTATACTCCCTGAACAACAGTGGAAAGTCATTCTTCTTGAAGCTTGACCCAGAATCAAGTGCAGTCTCAGAATCCTAGGCCTACAGCCAGTGGCAACTTAACACATTATACAGTTGACCTTCAGGGAAAAAGAGAAACCAGTGCTCTTGCTACTGGTGCCAGAAGAAAACCAACTGATCTTTAAGGCACAAAATAAACTATTCTTAAGGCAGGAAAAGAAAGTGTAAGGAAACAGGGAGTTAGAACGGAGGCACATAGAAAGATAGAAATTACATTACCAAGTAAGGGCTAGTGTTTCTATGGTTCTCAGAGCTTTTCTACTTGGGAATATAACAAATCAACATTTTCTTTCTAGGTTTGAGAACTTATTCCTTGGTAAAAATGCAAAGATGTACAAGACACACCTTTTTAAAGGCTAAGAGACTTAAAGGGACTTATCTTTGGCAATTTTGCTTTGAGCCAGTGACGTTAATTAATAGGTTTGTAGGGAGGAGTAAATAATCATGGGATACTCTCTCTAACGTCAGTCCTCAAGCACTTACTGGACCTGCATTAGGAAATGGGGAAGCAGTTCAAAACTAAAGGGTAAAAATGAAAATAAAGTTCTGTACATGGTTCTACACCCAAGGTTGGAAAGGTCAATAAGAACATGCAGATATAATAACAAGGAGAACTTGTGAGTAAAGCAGTACATACTGTACCCAGGGCAAATGTCCCAGAAGTCCCATCTTAGCTACTTACTCTCCATCCTAGTTGCATTCTTGAATTTAACCTTCAGCAAATCCTTAGAATTAATGATTTCATTTAAATGGAAAAATCAAAAGGCTTGTTTACAAAATAGGGTTTTTTTTAAAAATGCCAAAGAAAATACATTTAAAGGAAGTGGATTATTCTTTAGCTAGTAACAAGTTGTATGTTTACCACTAAAAGTGATCTACAGAGACCAACTTTATAATATTACGCCATTGTATTTCTTTCAATTTTAAGCAACAAAAATATATCTTAAATCACCAGAAACTTATGTCTGACATATTTACGGCAGCAAGTTGACAAATCAATTCCTGTAATTTACCATAACAAATATCTTCCACTACTCAACTGGTTTAGCACAAACAGATCAGAGATGGTTTCTTGTGTGTTTTACAAATACTCTACACAAGTCCTTGAGATCATACTTACAGCTTTAGCAAAAACACCCATGATTTCTGGAAACTGGTGTGTGAGAAGAGCTATCATTGCTGTAGAAGAACACAGTCCTGCTGTGAAATGGATGAAAAAAGGAAGCTCTTTCTTTGGGTAAACAGAAACATGATGAAACGCTACAAGGGAGAAAACATAGAAATGGGATTTTATTTCAGAAGACAGTATAAGCCAGTTTTAATATTTTCAAATGAAATCTATTTTTAAAAACTAAAAAGGAAAATGTTTTTTTAAAAGAACGCGAAGTCTCTGGTCAAGCAAGGTAGAAGGAAGTTATCCATTATTTACTCTAGCATCAACAGCCTATCAACATAGCCAAAAGACTGCTGGGAACCGGGAACAGGATAGAATCGTGGGAAAGAACATTAATTGTAGTCATGCTGAGGTAGTTTTGAAAAAGAGCTTTGTCATTTATTAGCTGTGTGATTTTGAGTAAGTTGCTAAACCCTCTAGAAGTTGCTACGGAGTTGTTAAGATGGACACGGTAAGCCCTTTATAAATGTGTTGTTATAATTCTTGCTCTTTGGGGCTCAGAGATGAGTATAGAGATCAAGAGAAAGACATATGGTTGAAGATTTCTCAGAACAATCAGCTAATAATTTTATCCAGTTATTAATAAATGTCCTATATGTGGCATTTCATCAAACACTGTAAAAATCTAACCAGAACAGCAAAGCCCTAGGATTCTGAACATAAAGTCCCTTGTCATACTTTACCACAGTAAGTTACACATTTTCTCAGGTATCATTTTTCTAGCAATTGGCTATTTTATTACCAACAGTATTTAACTGTTTATATCTTATTTGAAATTTGAAAATACTTGAATAACAATACTGAGAGCAGCCTACTACAATGCTTGGCACAAAGTAGGTGCACAATAAATGAGAATTGAACTGCTAAACTGAGAGTTATTCTGGTACTTCATGTGTTCAGGAAGCTGACCACTCAGGGCTGGAGAAAAACCCAGGAATTACTGATGTAATATCCTGCTTAGGTAAGGAATGACTAATTCAGTGCTGAATCAAGGTCAGCTATAAATTTAACCTTTTTTAAACAATGATTCACAGAGAATATTACAGCTAAGTTTCCCTTCAGTGGCCATAATATTTTTATGTCTTATACTATCTTCTGAAAGCATATACCAAAAAGCAAATTCAATAAAAATCCAGAAAATTTCCAGAGAGACAGATAGTATTATTCCTACTTTGTAAGGTAGAAAACTATATAGCTTTAGTAAGATAATTTCCTAAAACACGGAATTTTTATACTGCAGGAGAAATCCAATTATTTCTTTTTGGATTGCTTTCTGTAGATTCATTTGTCAGTCAACATTTGGCTAATACATCAAAATAATGGATGACTAGTACAGAAACACTCCCTTGGAAGTGAAGTTCAAATTTCATCACTGGCTTGTAGAGAAAAAATTATCAGGAGGCATAAAAGACAACTAAATAGCTATGTGAACTAAGGGAATAGTTCAAGCCTGAACTTATGAGATTCATAAGCAAATTCCAGAATGTTGTAAGTCATATCAAGGTTGAAGGAGAATTAAAAACAAAAAACATTAAGTACTCCTGGGAATTAGAACTCCACATTACTAAAATTTTGTTCATTCTACACAGAGACAGAAAATATACTCTAAGAACATACAATATAATCAAACAACCCCTGCCAAACGCCAGAATAACCCTCCTCTCCTACCTCCTAGAATTTGCAAATGAGTAGCATCCTAGAAATAATAAAGGCCTGACAAAAAGCAAACTGTCTGTTCTTACAGCCTATGGCCCTGATAATACATGATAATAACCCTGATTTTATTCATATTACTATGAAAGTTGGCCTTATGTCAGGCAACTTTTGTAATGATTTGGAGGGCATTACTTTAAGCTAAATGTATTACTTTAATATAATATACTTCTGCACACTGATGTTCCACAAAGATTCATTCCTTTGCCTTAAATACCCTTTTTCCCATTAAAATGAAAACACAATAAAATAACTATTATCACTACCATCCTAGGAAAGAAAATAAAATTTCTAACACTACTGACCTTCTAAATGCCAAAGTCAATGAATTCTCCTCAGTAATTACCTTACTTAATACTTCAGATACTCCTCCTCACTTGGAAATTTTTTCCTCCTTTTAGTTTCTAGGATATCTAGTTCTGGTTCTTGTCCTGTCTCTCTGACCACTCCTTCACTGAATCTTTTGGACTCCTTATCAGCCACTCATTCCTTAGACATTTTTGTGCCCCCATGGTTCATCCTTAGTTTATTTCTCACACTTTATACAGTTTCCCTTAGTGATCTCATTCATGCCTAGAAAATGATGATTCCCAAGCCAGTTCTGTGATGTAGAGAGATGTAGAGAGAAACAGCTATCAGCACCACTGGCAATTTTGCTTTCACAACCTGATCCTGTCCCTAGGCCGCAGCTGACCAGACCAGGGATGAACACCTGAGTAAATCTGATTTCCTCTCCCAGAAGTTTTAAAAGTGGGGTTGAGATTGATAGTGGGATTCTTTATTCTCTATTATTGGCCTGAACTGACGACATGTGAAGTCAGAGCTTTATGGGGCCTCAAGTTTGGCTACATGAATAACAAGGGAAAGCCAAACTGCAAAGAGAAAGATATAAAAATGAAGCAGATACACTGAGAGAAGCAGAAATGAGAGATCATACAAAGAAAAGTTAGAGTTGGCAAAGGAAACAAAGAAAGTGAGAGTAGGAGAGACTGAAAAAGGCAGCCAGAGACAGAAATATACAGCCAAATGACTCTGGGAAATCTTAACAGCCTTCTAGTTCCTGGTTCTAGTCTCTTCTGAGATGCAACTGTAGCTGTTACCTTTGGATTCTCTGAGACAATCCAGTCTTCCAACAAATTCTCTTTATGTTTAGGCTACTTTGAAGTGGTTCTCTATTACTTATACCCAAAGAACGCCTATAGCATTTACTATTTATGTAATATACATTTTAAAATAATATACGTATTATATACCTATAACTTACAAAGATATCTTAGCCCCATATATTATTTAGAGGTATAAAATATAAAGACTATGTATGTATATGTGTTAAAAAGATTACACAACAAAATATTTAAGCATATATATATTCATATATATACACACACACACATATATAAATGTACACACACATGTATGTGTAATTGGGTGAGAGGTTACACATGCAACATATGCAAAGCTTGAAATTATTTACTTCTCCCACTCCTATTCCCAAACCTGCTCCTCCTGCTGTATGATGGATTTACCATTCTTCAAATCACCTAAGTCAGATTTGGGAATCATCCCTCACCTTGGAGAGATAGGCACTCTCAACTCCAGCTTCCTTATAATCTATTGCGTACATGTAGCTCTTAACACATTGTTTATATATCTTTCTGTTAACCTATGAGCAGTTTAAGAGTTCAGAGCAGGGTAAGGAGGAAAAGTTACTAACATTTAACTTTTTTTTGAGTACTTACAAAGTACCTGGCATGTTTATAAGGATAAATTAATCACTCTGACTAATTCAAGTTATATTTATTTATTGTAAGTTTTTATGGTGAACATTATAGAGATATATAGAGGGTCAATAAAGAGAATCCTGGCCTTTAATAAGTTTACAATCTAGAAGGGAGAGATTTAGCATACAAAGCATTTTGTGAGTTCAAAGAAAGAAGAGATAACTTATCTAAGATGACAGAGGAAAATAAAAAAACCCTGGGAGAAAAATAACAGCATACTCAACTTCTACGATCTCTCCTAAATTTTCTGCTATCTGTTTGAACTTTCCAGCTCATTAAGTCTCATGTTGTAAAATTGCAACTTTCCTTCTTATACTTCAGTTCTAATGGTCCCAGAATTGAAAAACCTGTAGCACAGATTTATGTCATAAGAAGAAACAAGTGTTTATAAACTTCAGCATGCTTGCTTATTGGTTAAATCATAAAAAGGAGTTAAAAAGAAATTTACCAGTTCATAGAGAAAGAGAGTGAGTGGATAATAAGGCAGCTAAGATAAAAAGTATTATATTATATTATATTATATTAATTATATTATTTTTTAAGAAGTTTCGCCTCCTGAAAGCAGGAACTAGATGGAAACACTCTCAGCAATCATAATCCTACATATTTCTGGTTCTTCTCCCAACTCTGACTGCTTTTTTTTTAAATTTGCAAGTGAAGTCCCTCTATCTTCATTCCTCTTTATAAAGATTGTTTTGGCACTTCTGGGTTCTTTACCTTTCCATATTAATTTTGAGATCAGCTTGTTAATTTGTAGGAATTGTATTGAATTTATAGATCAATGTGAAGAGAGTTGTCATATAAATAATATTGGGTCTTCCAATCCATAAACATGGAATGTCTCTCCATTTATTTAGATTTTCTTTAATTTCTCTCAGCAATATTTTATAGATTTTAGTGTACAAGTCTTGTACTGGCTTCGTTAAACTTACTTCTAAATCATTTGTTATATTAATGCTACTGTGATTGGAATTGTTTTCTAATTTCCATATTGGATTGTTATTTGCTAGCATTGCTATATAAATATGAGTTTTGTATATTAATATTATATCCTGCAACCTTGTTGAACTTATTAGTTCTAATAGTATTTTTACGGATTTCTTATACAGAAAATCATGTCACCTATGAATAAAGACAGTTTTAACTTCTTTCTTTCGAATATTAATGTCTTTTTTTTTTTTTTTGCTTGCTTGATGGCACTAAGCAGAATCTCCAGTACAGTGCTGAACAGAAGACAGCAGACACCCTTGCCTTATTCCTGATCTTAGGAGGAAAGCATTCAGTCTTTCACCATTTAGTATGATGTTAACTGTGGGTTTTTGGTAGCTGCTCTTTATCAGGTTCAGGAAGTTCTTTTTTATTCCTAGTTTGTTTATAATTTTTATCATGAATGGGTGTTGGATTTTTGACAAATGCTTTTCTGCATCTATTGTCCTTTATTCTATTACATTTTCAGATGTTAAACCAATCTTGCATTTGTGAGATAAATTCCACTTGATCATGGAGTATGATCTTTTCTACATGTTGCTGGATTCAGTTTGCTAATACCTTGTTAAAGAAATTTTTGTCTATATTCATGAGAGATATTGTTCTATAGTTTTCTTTTTTGGGGGGGGTAATTAGTTTTATTTATTTTTAGAGGAGGTACTGGGGATTGAACCCAGGACCTTCTGCATATTAAGCATGTGCTCTACTACTTGAGCTATACCCTCCCCCTTGTTCTATAGTTTTCTTGTAATGCCTTTATTTGATTTTGGTGTCAGGGAAATGCTACTCTCACAGAATGTATTGGGGGATGCTATTTCCTCCTTTATTTCCTGAAAAGAGTTTGTGAAGGACTGAAATTAGTTTTTGTTTAAATGCTTGTAAGATGGATGCTCTTTTTAATATCTTCAATCTTTGTTAATTCATTGCATAGGGTTTCACCAAAAAAAAATTCAAGAATGAACTGAATTATACAACTACATCCAAGAAATGGCTAAAATAGTATTTAACAGTATCCTGAATTTCAATCAAAGGCACTTTTAAAATGGGAGAATACTATGAAAAACAATCTTACAATTAATTTTAAGTTTAGGAAAATGCACACATTTACTTACTAGGTAATAGCTCTCTATCAGCAGTCTCTGTGCAGCTGGGATAAGGGTAAAATAGATGGCCTTTCTCTAATGGGTATGGAATCATTCTAAAAGCTGAGGGAAAAAAAATATGTTGACATTCAATTCAATCTCATTTTCATCCTTTACTACAATCAAAGCTATTTTGGAGACATATTTTTATTAAATTTTCATATAGCATTTTATTTTCTGTTTTAGATAGACATTTTAGATGAAAGAAACAAAGTATGCAAAAGAGTGAATAAGGGGAAGAATAAGATTTATTTAGAGAATAGTCACAGTCTGCTGGAATAAAACTAACAGGAGTAGTGGAGGATAAGACTGGCTGTGCCCTTGTTGCCTCAGTCTCCTCATTACAACACAACAGACTTAACTCTCCAGGTATGAATTCCACTTTTTAGGTGAATCACATATAACTGTTGAGGTCATAACTGTTGGCAACCTAGAAGAGTTCTCAATGGCTCCTAATTTCATATGGGAGCTGTCACCAAAGTTTTCTACGAACTGAGCTTAATCTAGATCAGGGGTCACCGAAGTATCTAAATTAACTATCTAAAGGGGTAACCCTTGGCTAGACCTGGCCCACTATCTGCTTTTATAAATAAAATTGTATTAGAATACAGCCATGCCTGTTTATTTATGTATTATGTAAGGCTGCTTTCATGCTATAAGAGTTGGGCAGTTGTGACAGAGACTATGGCCCACAAGGACTAAATATTTACCATCTGGCCCTTTACAGAAAAAGTTTACCAATCCCTCACCTAGATTATATTACCAACTCTTGCAGACTTCTTAAAGAAGAAATCCTTATTGATCTACTCGGCTAGCTGATTACTCATTGAAAACTGTGATAAGGTTATCATTTTTCCCTTAGTACTTGGCTCTATAAACTTCTGTCAAATATGGATTTTATATTGCTAAAATAAAACATAGTGATTTGTCCTAAGTCACAGAGCAAATCAGTGATAACACTAGGAAACCATTCACAAGATAATTATCTGTGAAATACAGATTAAATAATATACTTATTGAAAGCCTGCACGTGCCAAGCAGAACTCTAGGCAATGAAGACACCTACAAGGTGAAGAGATACAGTACCTGGTTTTGAGGAGCCTATACACTACTGAGAAAAAAGCAAAAGGAAGTCCCAAAACAGTCAGCATTTCAGTCTTAGTAATCCCAGTTTCATTAATCTGTATATTGTCAATGTCAAGCACAGTGCCTGGCCATCAGCAAAATGTTAATGCAGAGATTCCCAAATGTTCTTGCTTCAAGGACACATAGTGCCCTTCACGTCTTAGTAATTTGCTATGATGCCCCTATGCTGAAAGAAATATCTAACAATTCCACTTAAGTAGTGGGTCTGAACAACTTTAAAAGTTTATGGTCCAACCACTGACCAGCGACCTGAAAAAAACCTCCATATAAATTGAAGGAAAAAAATAATAATTTCATTTTTAAATAACCATAATTTCTTCCTAATGGGATGTATGAGCCTGTTGGGATTACATAACTTCTCAACCCTTGTAATCACAATGAACACCACATCCTCATTTCCTGCTCCACACTGTTTTTGTTTGGTACTTGTTTTAATTATAGCAACTAACAAAAACCCAACTTTGCAAAGCTATGAGAACACCGAAAGAAACAGACAATGGAGAGCCATCTAATGTTGAAACTGTGAACTATCTAGAGCTAACAGCTTGAATGGTATCTGACAGATGTTGAGTACTGCTATGTTTCCCCTGAAAATTGAAAATATCCCATGGCACTTTTGTGAATTTGCTATTAATACCTCAACATGCCTCAGTGCAAAGTCTGAGAACTGAGGGGTTAGCCAATTTTAGTAAATGAGCACTGCATTTTTTTTTTTGAATTTTCCTTGATAGGTGATTTTAAAAAGTTATATATAAGAGATCTGGTAGTTAGCTGAAAATAGTCCAGTTCTCCAAAGAAATGTACAAATGGCCAATTCACACATAAAAAGATGTTCAACATTACTAATTATTAGGGAAATGCAAATAAAAATCAAAATGAGATACTACTTCACACCCCTTAGGATGGCTATTCTCAAAAAACAGAAAATAACAAGTGTTGACAAGGACACAGAGAAAGTGAAATTCTTGTGCACTGCCAGTAGAATGTAAAATGGTGCAGCTGCTATAGAAAATAGTACGGTGGTTCCTCAAAAAAATTAAACATAGAATTATATGATCTAGTAATTTCACTTCTAAGTAGATACCCAAAAGAACTGAGAGCAGGAACTTGAACAGATATTTATGTACCTGCGTTCATAGCAGCACTATTCACAACACTCAGAAGGGAAAACAACCCAAATATCCATTGATGGATGAATGGATAAACAAAATATTGTATATACTTACAATGGAACATTATTCAGCCTTAAAAAGGAATAAAATTCTGACACATGCTACAACATATATGCTAAGTAAAATAAGCCACATACAAAAGGACAAATATGAGTCCACTTATATGAAATACCTAGAGTAGTCAAACTCATAGAAATGGAAAACAGGATGGTTACCAGGGGGCTGGCAAGGAGAGAAGAATGGGGAGTTATTTTTTAATGGGTATAGAACTTCAGTTTGGGGTGATGAAAAAATTCTGGGGATGGATGATGATGGCTGCACAACAATGTCAATGTACATAATGTCATTGAACTGTACCTTTAAAAATGTTTAAGATAGTAATTTTTATCTTTTACTTATATTTTACCACAATTAAAAACTCTGCTAAAGAATTGAGTTGATACCAGTAATCAGGCAAACAGTTTCATGTTGTATACATATCAAAACAAAACCAAAAAACAAGTCCAATTTTAAAAATATTACAATAGCTTAACCACATTAAAAAACTTATAAACCAAGGGATATCAGTTTTCATTTTCTTTCCTTATAAATACATAATTTAAATGAACATGTAGCAGAATACCCTAACAGTTTCTAATTCTGCTTTTCCTAAATGCGGCATCAATATAAGCACATTACATATTTCTTCTACCAATAGACCAATAAATACCACCAAATCCACTTTGAAACCAATCTGAACAATAAATCCTTAAGGAAACTCAATCTCATTAAAAAAGACTGCCTGTGAATGCAAAGAACAGTGAGAGATTAGTGTTGCATTTGGAAAAGAATACTTACTGCCTTCCCATGTACACTGTAACAGATTAAGAGCACCTTCTATTCGCTTCCAGTGCTGAAGATGAAAGAACGCATAGGCAATTGCTTCACTATCACCCCGTTTCAGAATGTGTTCTGGAGGTAAAATGAGACTTTTCATTTCTAGCAAATACTAGAAAAATAACACACACACATAGACACAACACAGTAAAAAAGAAAAATTAAATTATGTTAGATTCAAATATCCACAAAAATGTAGATTCAAATTTTATAAAGTTTGATTTAAAAAATCAAATTTTATAAAGTTGATTTAAAAAACAAACATTAAGCTAGTTGAAATGACATGGGGGAGCCTACTGAAAACATATATAAAATACTCATATATAAATATGCAAATTCCAAAGATCAGAATATTCCTATAAGTAAAAATAAGGTGATAAGTGCTTTATGTGCAACTTGGCTAAACACAAAATGGAAACTCAAGCTGAAGAAATAATGTGAGAGTAAATTATGTATTTTTCCAAAAAAGAATAAGTGTAAAAAATTATAAAACACAATTTTGGAACAACATGTTATGGTAACATTAAATTTTTTTTCTTTATTCCCATTTTACAGTGAAGGAACTTAATCGTTAAGAAGTTCAAGTAAATTAATATTTACTGAGCACAAAGCACTATGCTTGCTAGGGAATACCAAAACACTACTCTCTGGAGCTTCCTAATGTAATCAGAAAGATAGATTCCTCAAGTTAATAATTATAACCAGACTATGGTAAGAACTTCATGAGAGGTATAAATACATATAGGAATATGCATAGGTGGTATTCATTTTTTAGTTTTTAAATAACCACTTTATTGAGATATAACTCACATACTTTACAATTCACCCATTTAAAGTATACAATTTATGCGAGAGGGTATAGCTCAGTGGTAGAATGGGTGCTTGGCATGTACAAGGTCTCATGTTCAGTCCCTGGCACCTCCACCAAAAGTAATAAATGTAAATAAATAGATAAACCTAATTACCCCCTCACACACAAAAACAAAACAAAACAAAACAAAATTAAAGTACACAATCCAATGGTTTTTAGGATATTCACAGGTGCAACCATCACAATTTTTGAACATTTTCATCACTTCAAAAGGAAACTCTGTACTCCTCAGTTATCAGCCTCTACCCCCATTCCCCTAAACTCTAAGCAACCACTAATATACTTTCTGTCTCTATAGATTTGCCTATTCCAGATATTTCATGCAAGCAGAATTACATAATCTATGGTCTTTTTTGACTGGTTTCTTTCACTAAGCATACATCCATGTTGTAGAATCTATCAGTACCCCAATTCTTTTTGTGGCTGAATAAATACTCCATTGTATGGATAGACCACATTTGTTTATCCATTCATCACTTGATGTACATTTGGTTATTTTCACCTTTTGGCTATTATGAATAATGCTGTAAGAAACATTCATGTATGAATTTTTATGTGAATATAGGTTTTCATCTCTCTTGGGTATATACCTAGGAGCAGAACTGCTAGGTCATATGGTAACTCCATGTTTAAGAGGTATTAATAATGATTTAAACCACCTGATGGAATTTGGGATTTGAGCTGATAAATAAAGATAGGTGGAATATGGATGAGCAGATTGGGGAGTGTGGTGGGGACAAGAACAGGGGGACATATTCAATGTACAGGGACAACTTAAACAAAGACACTGAGCCAGGAGAGCACAGTGCAAGATGCATTTAAGCGATTAGTGAGCATGCCTGTTAAAGAAGTTTCAGCCTATCAATTCTTATTCACATATGAAATTAAATTTTACCTTAAACTCTTGAAGAAAATACTTGCCTTAATATTACAGTCCATAACAAAAGCAGCATAATCAGTTATTGCACCAATCAAATGTACTAATCACATGAAGAAAGATGCAAAATTTACCACTTTTACATCAACTTTTTTATGAAAGTGGTCAACCTCAAACAAAATCTTTTAAAAATAGTTAGCTAACTACTTCTTCCAAAGACTTAAGCCAGAGTACACCTCCCCTACTAGACTAGGTTTGAAACGACCTCTTGGGTTCTCAATAATTTGATACCAAATTATGCATCATAAGGTCCAAACCACATTAACTTCTATTATAAAATATAAAAAGAGAACTATTTCAAAGGTGTCTTAAAAGATATATTCTTATATCTTAAATTCTAAGTTCTTCAGGTTGTTACACAAACTAATGAGATAAAACCACATGAATAGCTGAATTTGTGAAACACTTTGCAGAACTGCTACAAACAGGAAATATTCTAAAAACAAAAAATTGCAGTGGCTTCAAATGTTAAGCCTTAGGTTATTAATCAATACATATGTACTCTTGGTATTAATACACCTAAAGTAATTTTTCTTTTTTGTTTATGGAATATGCCTTTTTAACACTTACTAAGCTTAATACCCATCTTTAATTACTCTTTCTCCTATAGTCCAATAAAGTTGAAATTAAAAAGCAAAGAGATAAAAGAATTATTACTCTTAATCTTGATGTCTGGCCCTCTCCTCAAAGTGTAAGAATGCAGTCTGCTCATCAATTTATTTTAGCAGATGTCACAAGCTATGAGATTATTTACTAATCCAGTTTGGGGACTTAACATTTCCCATTCAGTTTCTTAAAGGAATGCAGCAGAGGTTGTGTCCTGGTCAAGCAAAGCCCATTTGCTGCCTGGCTGGGTTCTCTCCCCTTAGTGCCTTGGGCCTATATTCAGGAGGGTAATATTCTTTCTAATCCTCTTTAATCCTTGCCCATTTTTTTAAAACACAGTAAAAGATCACTCGCACCAGGCGGCTGTGGGAAAATGGACTCAAATAGCTGACCTCTGACATGACTCCTTATGCTCTTTGCAAGTGCACTAAGGGCTTCTTCAGTAGGAAGTAAAGAAAATGCAGCAATCACAGTGGAATCTCCATCATAAAAAGAATATTTTATTTTCAGAGAGGTTTAATACTTAAACCAAGTCCTTTCTATTAAAATTCTGCTTTATTTTAAAGATTAAAATATCTTAAATTATTTTCAATGAGTTTGAGAATTCTGAAGCATTAAACTAAATAAATCCCATCTTGGTAGCCACTTAGCAAATGGTAAGCAAAGATATTAAGTTAACAATTATTCAGTAAAACTTATATGATAAAAAAGTATCAACTTAATATTTCTAAAAAATATACTTTTGAATAGCAACTGTATATATTTTTCTGCTGTGTAATAATCTAAGTGACAATTCAGATAATTAACAGTAATCAAACAGGTATGACACATTTATTAGCAAATGATACTTCAGGATTTTATATTAAAAAAACTTTGCTATTTAATAATTTAAAAATCTTCCTTATGCTACTTTATTTTTTATCATGTTTTACCTACCAGCAAATGTCCTTTCCAATTTGACTTTAAAGCAATTCTTATTTTTCAGTTTCTAATATAACACGAAAATAAAATTTCACCCTCAAAATAAAAAGGGTATTTTTCAGTTTAAGGAAAATGTACTTAAAGTAGGTAATTATGGGATCATTACTTATTTTATTTCCTCAACAAAGTGCTACTGAGGAATTTCTGCTACCCAGAATAAGCTGTAGGTTACTGCACAACAGAAACTGTATCCTTCATTCTACTTCAGCATCTAGCATATTACACTACCCAAAGTAGGCACTAAAATAATTATAAAATAATTACAGCTAAAATGTCCTCAAACTCCTAACTATATTTCAAATTTTTACTTAAATATATTTTCTAGTTCTCTGCACAACCTAAAAACAAAACAAAAACAAAAAAATTCCGCTAGCAAGACTTTACTTTTTTATGAAGAATATGAAAAGTTAAAAACTGAGGAGTGGTTTGTTTTATTTTTGGTCCTTTTTTTGCTTATGAGAGTACATGCTCACAGTACGAATATGCAAACATTGCAGAGTTACATGGAAAATAATTTATTACAAGATTGGAGAATAAATGAATAAAGATAATAATTTGTTTTATGTTTGTCTGGATTTTTTTTTAAGCACAATATACTGACTCTACTTTTCTTAAAAAGAGAATCAAACTGTTAAGCAACTCACTTTTTACTTCACAATATATCTTGTGTATCTCTTTCTGTCTCTATAGAGATCTAACTCATCATTTAAAAATACTGTATAGTAGTCCATTAAAAGCTGAGTTATTTTTTAAGAAATAAGGTCATGCTGAAATTGTACTACTGTCCTCAAAAGGCCCAAGGTGATATAATTTACCAAACTCACAAAATGTTAAGTGGATTAAAAATTACAAAATGAGGTGGGATCTAAAATTTTATTTTCTTTAACTTAGGTCTTTATTGTAATGCAGATCTAAACTACAGACATGTCTATTTACCAAACACTTATTAAATGCCTGTTATTTGCTAAGCAGAGTATCAGACATAAAATGATGAGTAAGACAAGAGTCCTGCTTTTTAAAAATCTCACAAGGAACTAAGGGAGACACACACAAACAGACAAAAAAAAAAAAAAAAAAAAGAGAGAGAGAGAGATAATGAAGAAACAGAAGAGAGAGCCATTACCTCCTGGTTGGGAAAAATGGGAAAGACACTTCTATGAAGGAGGCAACAGATGAGCAAGATCTTGAAAAACAAGCAGAAACTTGCCAAGTGGAGAAGAGACTGACCATGTGTACATAGGTAAGGAGTCATAATGATACATGGCCAATCTAGGGAATAGTAGCACTGGGGATAAGGTGCGAGGCAGAAGTGGCAAGGAGTGAGGTTGGAGGCAGATACTGGACCCAGACTGTGAAGGTTTCTATAATGCAATACTAAGGTTGGTCCTTATCCCATAGGCAACAGGATACAAGCAGAGCTCTTTAAGGCAATGGCCAGAGTAGAGAGGGGTTGATGGCAGGGAGACCACTGAAGATCTATTTTAATAGTCCAAGCAAAAGATGATAAAGTATTTGTGATTGCTGTATTTTTATACGTATATCTGTATATTTAAAAATGCACAGAAAGTGTTTGGAAATAAATACATCAAACATAAACAGTGGTTACTTGAAAGAAGTAGAATTGGAAGAGAAAAAACAGGAAAATTTTACTTTATAAACTTCTAAAGGCTCTGAATTTTCTAAAAAGCACTCATTTTATAATAATAATAATCTTTCAAAAGAACAAGTAGTGAAGGTG
Source organism: Camelus ferus (assembly GCF_009834535.1). Classification (NCBI taxonomy): domain Eukaryota; kingdom Metazoa; phylum Chordata; class Mammalia; order Artiodactyla; family Camelidae; genus Camelus; species Camelus ferus. The sequence goes on from NC_045704.1 coordinate 80,126,343, forward strand.
CACAATGGACAGTGACAGCAGAGATGGAATAGATGGCTAGATCTGAAAGACATTTCAAAGGTTATAATATGAATTGGTAATTTGGAAAAGGCAGAAGTAAGGATTCATTAGAGAAGAGTATAATAAAGCCATAAATCAAAAATATAGAAATAAGGAAGGAGAGGCAAGTTGGAGAACAGTCTTAAAAATAAATTTTTTTTAAATTCAGTTTGAGACACATTAAAGTGTCAGGGGTACCCAACATACATCCAGTTAAAAATTTCCACTACTAGATACAAATGCAAGTCTGCAGATGAGGAAGGAAGCTAGAGTTAAAAGACACAGATTTGGAAATTATCAGCAAATAAAATATAGTCAAAGACATAAACCAAGGCTGGTACCTATTATGCGTTGCAGGATCTTCCATATTACTTTCAAATCACCTTACTGTTATATGTGGAATAAATCAGAAATTGCTTGGGCCAATTTTAACTAGTATTCAACTATGGACAATATATGCAAATAATTACTCAAGTCTCTTGCTTTTCAGTAAAAATATTAAAAATTAAGGCTACCTTGGAAGATATAGTTAAAAAGACATAATGATGTATGGTCTGATGGTTTCTTTTATAACTCTAAACCCATACCTATGCTTACACTCAAATTCACTTTAATTTTGAATTGCTTTGATCTTTATCATTTATCTTTAGATTACTTTGTTTCTATTACTTTGTAAATCTTACAACAGCTTTTGACCAAAAGCAATATAATTCTGACCTCAAGTAATGATAATGCTTTATAATCTTCCTCTTAAAAGCAGAGGTTAAAGAAAAATCTCTCTGAAGGCATCTGAAATTAAGGTACTTTGCTCTTGATCAGTCATGCACACCAAGAGCCAATTTATCTCTGCAATTAGTTTTCTCAGTGCACATTCTATGAGATTGGACAGGCAGGCCGAATGCAGAGAGTCCACATGGAGGTGTATTTGGGGGGAGACTAGAAACAGTTCCCAGACAGAAAGTAAACAGAACTACTGTATGGATACACTGAAAAAACATAATACTACCTAAGAGTCTCAGGAGCAAAGGGAAAGTGATCTTACATTGAAAGGAGAAAAAAAAGGAGGCTAAACAGGGCATGTGCCTTAGGAAAATTTCTTTCACATCACCCTACACGGCAGCACCTCAAGAGATAAGCATTTCATATCTCAACCCTTCCACCTGGGCCACAGTACAATATAATGGAAAGACAAATGCCTCACTATGCTCTTAAGTTTGGGTCACAGACTTTAACACCACTTTCCTTTTCTCCCTATACTCCTATTATGCCACCAGAAGCTTAATCGAGGGCCCATTTCCCTCGTCTTTTATATATACTTCTTTAATATAGATAGTTTGGCCAAAGAGATGTAAGCTGGCTGCCAAAGAGCCAGTAGTATCTTCTCTGATGGATGGGGCTCATAACATCCTCAGGCTTCAATTTCTGATCAACCAGAATGGATTTAACCTTTATTTATTTTATCTTTATTTGTTATTTATTTTTAAAATTCCCCTTGTACTTATAAAAATCTCCTGGCATGGCCTACTTTCTCAGGAGTACAATACCAAAAACAATTTTATTGTAAAATGAGAAATAATAATTTTTAAAAGCTACAGATAACATATTCCTAAACGTGTACTCAAGTTGTAGAGATTTACTAAACGAGTTTTTATTATTGTTTTGCTTTTAAATGTTCTGCTTTACTCTTCCCCCAAGGGCTTCTTCTGTATGACACAAATAAATTGTCTTCAGGTATTAAGCATTTCAAATTAGTTACTTCCTAACTGTCTCAATATCTTCACCTCATCTCAACAAAGGAATCCCTATATCTTAAATATTCTAAAGTACTAAAATAATATTCACAAGGGAAGAGTACATAATGGAACAGCTTAAACAGGAAAAAAAATGGTAATAGAGCAATAAAGCAATGGTAACCATAACAATCAACACTGTTGCCTGACACTCAGACATTGTGTTAAGCACTTCACATGTATCATCTCATTTAATTACAAGGCATGATACTTTTGGACAGTGCTTTCCATGCTGAGTCAGATTCTTTTTTTTTTTTATTGAGGTATAACTTAAAAATAGTAAAATGCACATATCTTAAGTATGCAGTTAAATGAGTTTTGAAAAATGTACATAAGCAACACCATCACGTCAAAAAGTTGTCCTTTCCAGTTAATCCCCCTACCCTGACCACCTGAGGCAACTATATCCTAATTTCTAGCACAATAGATCGCTTTTGTTTTGCTGTGTTTTATTTTTGCATTCTGCTATTCTCTTTTATTTATTTTTTAACAACTTTATTATGGTATGATTTCTGTATAGTAAACTACACATATGTCAGATGTACAATTTGATGAATTTTAATACATGTATACACTAATGAAACCACCACCACAATCAAGATAGCTAACATTTCATCACTCCCCAAGAGGAGCAAATTTCAAATTTCCAATTTATCCCTTCCTGCCCCTTTACCCTCAGTAACCGTAAGTTTGTTCTCCATGTCTGTGAGTCTGTTTCTGTTTTGTAGTAAGTTCATTTGTGTCCTTTCTTTTAGATTCCATATACACTTTTGCCTTTTCTTGAACATCACATAAATGAAATCATTTATTACATACTCTTGAGATTCATCTACTTTTTGCTGTATCAGTACTTCTTTTCCTTTTATTGCTAAATGAATTTTTATTTTCTTGGGTGTATACCTTGGAGTAGAACTTCTGGGTCACAGGGTGAAGTATATGTTTAACTTTATAAGAAATTGCCAAACAGTTTTCCAAAGTGGTTGTATCACTTTATATTCTTAGCAGCAATGTATTAGAGTCCTAAATGTTCCACATTCTTACCAGCATTTTATCAGTCTTTTCAATTATAGCCATTCTGATAGACATGATACTGTGTTATAATTTTATATTGCATTTCCCTGATAACCAAGGATGGTGAGCATCTCTATATGTGTTTATTGGACATTCTAATATCTTTTTTAAAAAAAAATTTAGAGCTTTAGCTTTTTAAACTTACATAGTTATCAAAGGAATAAAGCCAACCACACAATAAGAATCAACAGAATGCAATAATCCGATCATAAAGGACAGTCAAATGTACTTACACATATTCAAGAAATCAATCATCTAAGTTATAAATAATAAGTAGTTCATTTGTGTCCTTTTGTTTTTTTTTTTAGATTTAGCAACATCATATGGCATTTTTCTTTCTCTTTTTGGCTTACTTCACTTAGAATGACGACCTCCAGGTCCATACACGTTGCTGCAAATGGCATTGTTTAATTCTTTTTTATGAGTAGTATTCCATTTATATATATATATATATAAATAAATATATATATATATATATATATAATATATATATATATATATATATATATATATATATATATATATATATATATACACACACACATATATATATATATCCCACAACTTCTTTATCCAGTCACCTGTTAATGGACACTTGGGTTGTTTCCATGTCTTGGCTATTGTAAATAGTGCTGCTATGAGCACTGGGGTGCATGTGTCTTTTCTAATTATATTTTCCTCTGGGTACATGCCCAGGAATGGGATTGCTGGATCATATGGTAAGTCTATTTTTAGTTTTAAGGAATCTCCATACTGTCCTAGATAGTGGCTGCACCAATTTACATTCCCACCACAGTGTAGGAGGGTTCCTTTTTCTCCACACTCTCTCCAGCTTTCATTGTTTGTAGACTTTTTGATGATGGCCATTCTGACTGGTGTGAAGTGATATCTCATTGTAGGTTTGATTTTCATTTCTCTAACAATTAGTGATGTTGAGCATATTTTCATGTGCTGTTGGTCATCTGGATGTTTTCTTTGGAGAGATGTCTATTTAGGTCTTCTGCCCATTTTTTGATTGGGTTGCTTATTTTTTTGATATTAAGGTGTATGAGCTGTTTGTATATTTGGAAATTAGTCCCTTGTTAGTCTCATTATTTGCAAATATCTTCTTCCATTCTGTAGGTCTTTTTGTTCCTTAGCTGTGCAAAAGCTTTTAAGTTTAATTAGATCCCATTTGTTTATTTTTGCTTTTATTTCCATTACTCCAGGAGCTGGTTCAAAAAATACACTGCTGCAATTTAGGACATTCTAATATCTTCTTTTCTGAAGTAACTGTTCAAGGCTTTTGACCATTTTTCATATTAAGTTGTCATTTTGTATTTATACATTCTGGATATGAGTCCTCTGACAAATTGCAAAAAGTTTTTTCCCTGTTTGTGGCTTGCCTTTTCATTTTCTTAACACTGTCATCAGTGAGAATGAGGAGTGACTACTAATAGTACAATTTTCTTTTGGGGGTCATAAATATGTTCCAGAATTAGACAGTGGTGATGATTGTATAACTGTGAGAATATACTAAAACCCACTGAACTATATACTTTAAAAGGATGAATTATATGGTATGTGAATTATATCAAGTTAAAAAAAAGAATATCTTTTATAAAACACCTTGATAGTTGGATAATAAAAAATATGAGACATGAGAATGACTGAAACAGGATGCTATGGAATATTTAAAATACATGAAATATTTTCTATTATAAAATTTTCAAAACTGATAATTTCTGTATAGTAGCTGAAAGATACACAGTATTTTTCTTGTTTGGCGACTAAAACAAAATGTTTGTTGAACCAAAGTCATACTTAGGTAATGAAGAACAAGTCAGAAAACATGAAAACATGCTGTTCTAATTTTTTACTGTCACTATCATAGTTACTGTACACTGAAATTCACTCAGTAGATTTAAAAAATCTGTATAAGCAATCAATATTGATGAAATATCTAAAGCAAATTCATAGTCTGAAGAGATTTATGTGATCTTTTTCTACTGCACTTCTAATAGCTTCCAGCTTTAACAAATGCAAGCCACTTCTGTTGTAGTTACGTGGAAAGCTGCCAAAACAGTTCCTGCTAAAAGAGCTTTATTCCTTGCCATTTTACCGGTAAGAGTCATACAACATACAACAAAATTTGCCTAATAAATTTGTAAGAATAAAAAAGATTTTAAAATATAAATATGTATATTTAAATGTCACTGTTCATTTGGTTAAATAAGTTATCACGACCCACTATAGAAGTTTGAGGAGGAAAATTCCTTAAGCCCTTTATGTTTGCTGGCTCCAGCTGAGAGAATCAGGAATAGAGACCACAACAGAATATTTATATATATAGATAGACAGAAAGAGAGAGAGAATATTTGTACATACTTCATCACTTGTAAAACTGTAGCAAAAACAGTCACAAATTCCAGAGCTCTCCCACTTCATATAATACTAATGCTATGTAAGTGGGATATTATGCAAATGGTTGGAGATTAAAATTTCCCCCAGAAAACCTTAATAATTATCCTGTTTGATAAGACCTAGCTTAAACTGCCTATCCACAAACAATAATGTAAGGTTACAGCACCATTCTACTTAGTTGGATATTTTGATAGAGTTGAACTGTCAACTGGCTTTGACATTTAGTTGAGAGGAAAATATGCAAATTTCTACCTGCAAATAAAAGTGATTTTTAAATGTTGCAGTATATACATATTACATACTTATTAAATGTATACTTATATTTAATTAAATTATATATTTTATAGTTTTATTGAAGTATACTTTACATAGCACAAAATTCAACACTGTTGGTATAGTTCGATGATTTTTAGTAAATTTATATAATTGTGCAACCATCACCACAAAAAGTTCCCTTATGCCTCTTTGCAGTCAATCCCCATTCCCACCCCAAGCCCCAGGGAACCACTGATCTGCTTTTTGTGTCTGCAGTTTTACCCACTCCAGAAATGTCATATGAATGGAATCATTTATGTTGTTTTTTGTGTCTGGTTTCTTTCATTTGGTATAAAGTATTTGAGGTTCATCTATGTTGTTGCATGTACTTACAGTTTATTCGTTTTTAGTGCTAGAAAGTGTTCCATTGTATGGATATATCACTATTTATTCATTAACCTGTCATTGGATTGTTTCAAGTTTTTTGCTACTCTGAATAATACTGCTATGAACACTTTCATATGTCTTTGTATAAACATAGGTTTTTCACTGCTCGTGGGTAGATGCTTAGAAACGGAATTTGATGGGTCTTATGGTAAGTATATGTTTAACTGCAAAGCTGTTTTCCAAAGTAGCTATTTTTTTAATAATAGCTATTACTATTTCACATGCCCAGCAGCAATGTATGCATTTTCTCTACATTCTTGCCAGCACTTGATATTGTCAGTCTTTGTGAGCATAGCCATCTAGTAAATATAAAGTAATATCACACTGTAATTTTAATTTGTATTTTCCCAGTGATTAAAGTGCTGAGTATCTTTTCATGAGCCTTCTTTGATGGCTAATTCATACACTTTCTTTGATGAAGTGACTATTCATATCCTTTGCCCAAGTTTTAACTGAGTCGTTTGTCCTTTTATTATTGAGTTATAATGAGTTCTTTAAAAATTTTGGATATAGAACAGATAAAAGACTTGCATTTCCTCCCAAGTCTTTGGCTTGACTTTCCATTTTCTTTATGATAAATTCAACATTTTAAGCAGTCCAACTATCAATTTTTTTCTTTTATGGATCATGCTTTTGAAGAAATCTTTGTCTAACCTCAAATCACAAAGATAATCTTCCCTTCTAGAAATTTTATAATTTTACCTCTTACCTTTAGATCCATGATCCAATGTAATTTTTTATATGGTATGAGGAAAGGGTCTAGGTTCTTTTTTCTTTCTTTCTATTTTTTTAAATACACACCTAATTGTTCCAGCACTATTTGTTGAAAAGACTATCCTTTCCCTATTGAATTGCCTTGGAACTCTTGCTGAAAATCAACTGACCACAATTATGTGAGTTTATTTCAGAATTCTCTATGTCTTCATTGATCTCTATTTCAATCTCTATTTTCAATCTTTATAGCCAATATTATACTATATTAATTACTGCAGCTTTAAAATATCTTGAAATTGGGTAGTATAAATCCTCCAACTTTGTTCTTCTTAAAATTATTTTGGCTATTCTAGGTCCTTTGCATTTCCATCTAAATTTTAGGATAAGCTGGCCAATTTTTACAAACAAGCCTACTAGGATTTCAATAGGAATTGCACTGAATCTATAGATCAATTTGGGGATAACTGTGATCTTAACAATATTGAATCTTCTAATCCTTAAACATGGTACACATAACTCCATTTATTTAAGTCTTCTTCAATTTTTCTCATAACTGTTTTGTAGAATTTCAGTATATATGTGTGTTTTTAAACTTGAAAAAAATATCGCTAAAAGCATCATAGATTATTTGGACAGATTAAATATGGAGATTAATATATATTACCTATCCAACAATTTAATTTTATAATTTGGACAATGCCTAGGATTTCCACTACCCTCCTGTCACCCAAGTGCCTCCAGCAGTAGTTCTGAAAACCAAAGTACAACATACAGTATCAGAATTGTTACTCCTGAAGCAGAAAAGAACCATAGGGAGCAGATAGTCCATATTTTGTTATTTTGAGTGGCAATTAAAGAAAATTTTTTTAGACATCTTAATCGTATATTTGACTTGAATAGCTCTGATTAATAACTGCTGCTTATCTCCTCACACAAGGAACAGATTTCCATCTCATCTTGGATAATAACAGTAACAATCACTTCTGTAAAGCTTATTACATGTCTAGCACTCTTCTAAGCACTTTAAAGATGTGAACTCATTTAATCTTAATAACAACTCTAAGAGGTAGGAAATATTATCCCCATTTTACACATGAGGAAACTCAAGACCAGAGAAGTTAGGTAACTTGTTCAAGGTCATACAACTAGGAAGTAGCGGAGTCAGAATTCAAACCCAGGCGGTTTACTTGCAGAATACATTCTCTTAAAAACTCTGCAGCACGAGAGAGCAGAGCATTTCATATAAAAGTATTTTCATAACTCTCCTTTCCATAATGGAAGGCTGGGTAATTCAGACCAGCCCTCCTAGACAGCTAGGAAAGCTGGTCAAAATATTTTAAAAAATCAAATCAAATATATCAGAGAATTTACAAAGGGTAAAGAGTACAGGGAATTATATTCAATAACCAGTAATAGCCTATAATGGAAAATGAATATGAAAAGTATATATATATATATTTGAGTCACTATGCTGTACACCAGAAATTAACACTACATTATAAACAGACTATACTTCAATTTAAAAAAAATTAAAATAAAAAAAAGGTAAAGAATTACTAGGCCATAGTCCAAAGAAGGCAGAAATAAGAAAAGTAAGCTACACTTGGAGCTTCTTTTATTATAGAGACATTTGCCAATTCTGGAAAACATGGCTAGAAGGCTGTTCAGCCATTTTGCCACTTTCATAAGACTACAGGAACAAAAATCAAAGTTCAAGGCCTATCAAGGGTGAGAGCCCTGGCAAACCTTTAGGACTGGATTGAGACCCTGAAGGGCTGCACCTTAGGAATAAGGGTGAACCAGAAAAAAAAAAAAAAAAAACAGTTTCATGGACCCAGTCCAGTTTCAAGTCATCTGGGTAGACCAGAAAACATTAATTCCTGAAACTGAATTGAGGGGATCCTGTCCTGCTAGTGCTTCTTCCAGGCATCTATGGACAAAGAAAATCCTCTCTGAGGGAAGGTAATATTATTTGAGGTTTCAAGCTATTTCTAACATTTTTCAGGTAAAATATCTGGCATGTAGTCAAAGAAAATCGGGCATAAGACAAAACAAGACAATATGAACATGATATAGCATAAAAAAACAGATAATAAAAACAGATATCCAGAAGTTCTAGACACTGGAATTATCTGAGAAAGACTTTAAGATAACTACTTCAGACCATTTTCAAAGATAAAAAAAACTATATTTAAATTTTGGGCAGAGAATTAGAAACTATAAATAATACAGGAGATATGACAAATAAACAGAAATTCAGGAACTGAAAAATGTTTCAAAGGGGTGAAATCACACAGAGAATATTCTCTGGCCACGATGCAATTATGCCAGAAATCACTGATAGAAAGATAATCTTCATATGATTGGAAGTTAAGAAATACACAATTAAGTGGAATAAATAAATTTCCAAATCAAAGAGGAAGTCATCATGGAAATTAGAAAATATTTTGAACTAAATTACATAAAAAATAATGCTATACTATGCAGTTAAAATTGTACTTAGAGTGTGGTTTATAGACTTAAATGGATATATTAGAAAGAAGAAAGACTGAAAATTAATAAGTACCTTTATAAGAAGATACAAGAAATTAAAAAAAAAAATAGGGCCAAAGAAAGTTGAAAGAAGCTGAAAGTTGAAAGAAGCCCACAAAGAGCAGAAATGAATGACCTAGAAAACAATTAGTAGAAAGGATCAACAAAGCCAGAGCTGGGTTCTTTGCAAAGACTAATAAAATTGATAAATCCCTGGGGAATGCAATAGGGGGGGGTGGGGAGGTAGCCAGCATCATGAATTAAAAAGTGGATATTACAACTGATCCTGCACATGTTAACAAGGTAATAAAAAATTTTATAAAATCTTTATGCAATAAATTTGAAAATTTTGATGAAATAAATTCCTAGAAAAATACAACTTACTAAAAACTAACACAAGAAACAAAAAAAAAGCGAATAGTATGGAATGGTTAAAGAAACTGAATCTGTAATTAAACTATTAAACTAAAGAAATGAAATTTATAGAGAAAATCCTTCTCACAAAGAAAACTTCAGAATCAGATGGCCTTATCAGCAAATTCTACCAATTATTGAAGGGAGAAATAATTTTAATTTTTACACTAATCATTCCAGAGAATGATAAAGGAGGGACTACTCCTTAACTTGTTTTATAAAATCAGTAGTAAAGGAGAAGTATAGACTAAAAATATGAGAAAAGAAGGAAGTGAACATAATTAATGTCAGGATGGCATTAATGGTAATCTTAAGGCAGGAGGGAAGAAGTTGTAACAGGGAAAGGGCAGATGGGTTTCTGGGGGCTGAGAATGTTGTTTCTTGACCTCAGTGGGAGTTTCCATGCATTTGCTTTATAATAAATCATTAAGATACACATTACTGTCTTTTACACTTTGCTGTATATGTAATACAATTCATAATAAAAATTTTATTTGAATGTGTGGAAACAATGTCACTTAGTAAGAGAATGGTATAAACATTTGTTGACTCTCATACTTAGATTTCAGTAATATTCTTCACTCTGTCTTTACCTACTCTAACGGACTTTCAATTTCTGTTTCTTGGAGATTATCTTTTAGGGATTAAACCTTTAATGTTCACTAGTTTCCAAATTCTACTAACAGACACTATATGGGAATCAATAGTTACAATTACATTTTGTGATAAAGGCATATTCTGGAATATTCTATACTTCCTAACTTGGGGCATTGTTTTTAAAACCCCAAATTTAATCTTGGGTGATAATCTGTGTGTCTGCAAGGTGTACAATATAAAGACAAATGAGATGAATACAGTTTCATCTGGGACTAAATAAACATCAACTCAACAGTTTTTCTGGGAACTTGCGCATCTGTTTCCTATTATTGATTGCTTTAGTCTATTTGTCTTCAGTCTTTGTCTACCCAGCCCTCATTCAAAACCCAGGCATCTCTCTAGATATAAAAAGCTTTAACAGTAATAGGAAATTTAATTTGGTGATCTGAAATAAGAATGATCTTTTAGTAGGACCAAGTCATTTTATTTCTTCTCTATAAATATAGTAAAAGGAACAGCTAAGTAAACACACTTCAAATTTTATTTTGACAGCAATGATAAAACCTATAGTGAAATACTGCTCCTATCCACCTTTCTACATGCCTTTTAACATCCCCTTTAAGGCAAACACACTAAGCATCAAAATATAGCAGACTAAAACAATTCTGCCTCAAATTATGGAGACCCAAACTTTGGTCTATGCACTGTTATCAGTTTGATTAACTAAATAAAAGTAGCATTTCCATTAGACAATTTCTTACTTTTGGAACATGGGGATTAAATTCCACAGCTCTGTGAATTGCTTCCACAGCATTAATTTCTGCTGTGCTTAACCCTCTTCTGGAGGCTGTTTCTGGAGAGAATCTGTAAGAAAATCACAAAATGAAGAAATGAATATTTAAATAAATAAATAAATAAATAAATAAATAAATAAATAAATAAATAACATAACATAACATAACATAACATAACATAACATAACATAACATAACATAACATAATCTAGCCTCCTGAATCAGAGGTTTCTGGTGATGGCTAAAACCAAAGTCAAATAGCTACTAAATATGAAAGTAAAGCCTTTGGTTCAACATATAAAGAAAGGCAGTGCAAGAAATGAAAATCTTCAAGCTTAGGTAAAGAAAGCCTTCAGGAGAAATCCATTGAAGGTACACTTTGGGAAAGTCAACAAAATAAGAAATGCTGCACAGCGATATCTAGAGAATTGCATGAAATAGAAGCATATTCTTATCAAACTTTCACTGACAAGAAACAGCCTGTGAATATTCCATTCTAATATTCATATCAAGGCATAGTATCTAAAGTGAAAGAAATGGTGGCCATTTGGTTAGTTTCTGAATATTTTACCAGTGAAATAAAGAGAAATTCACCAAGGGCAGCCAAAAATACAAGGAAATCAGAATAACTGAGAATTATAATCTCAGAACAGATAACATGAAACCTATTTCCCTACCATACACCTTATCACTACTCTCTCAGCTACTCTGTACTATTTGTACTTTCTATCTAGCATTGCTTTGGGCATTCAACACACAAAATCCTCACACAGCCACCCTACTATATTATTCTCATTTTACAGATGAGGAAGAAACTCAAACTGATTAACTTACCCAAAGTGTTCCACAGCTGGTATGCTTTAGACTTTGAATTTGAACCCAAGTTTACTTAGCTCTAAAAACCTTACTCCTCGCACTCCACATAATCAGAACCTTCAAAGCCCCGTAAGATCAAGGGTTATTCAGCAGGAAATATGCTCCCCCTCCACCCCAAAAGCATTGTTTAAAGTCAGTGGAAGACAATTGTAGTTTCCATAACTACTTACTTATCTGAAACAGTCCTTGTTTTCAGTAGTGCTGCTGTATAACAGATTGCTGCTGACTTTGGAAGGCTTATATCTGTAATAATAATTTTCACCTTAGGTAAGAATCACAAAAAATATCTTAAGACAATTTTTAATAAGAATAATTCACAGTAAAAATTCAACAGATACATATAACATAATAGTAAAAGCATATGGACATGTAATTGGAAGATCTGAGTTTGAATCTTGATTCTACTATTTACCACCTATGTATCCTTGAACTAGTAGCAACTTCTATAGCCTCAGTTTTCTCTTCTCAAAATAAAACAGTGGCACTTTTCTAGCAGAGATTAAATAAAATCATGTTTGTGAAAGCCCTCACACAATGAATGGTGAAAAGTACTCAACAAATGTTTATAATAATTTGCTTACAATAATACTATTCAAGGAAAAAGGCATAGTATTGTTAGAACTATGTAAAAACTCAACCCATTCACAGAAAAAAACTAAGATGTAAAAAAAAAAATTAACAGTAGTTAAATCTAGGCGATATAACCACAGGTGATCTTCATTTTTAATTCTTCCGTTTTTGAATTTTCTACATTTTCTTAAATTATGATTCTTTTATAAAATAAAAAGAAATCAATTGGGAACTATAATTAAATTAATTACATAAATTCTTTCTTAAAGAATGCCCAAAATAATGTTATCAGGAGAGTAAGACTAGAGAACTCTCTTTTTAGATTCCAGAATTTACCAGCAAATGCAGAACTAAAGAAGTAAATTTCCTTTTCACTTCTTCAGGATTCTAGAAGGGTTAAAAACCGAGGACTCATAAAAAGAACTGAAAACACAGAAGCATATATCTAAGTTGCTAGTTTTACTTTATTTTTAATGAATAGGTCCTATCTGATTTTTCATATTCAGTCCCTAAGCTTGTTCATCATAAGTATCACAAGCGGGCCATGCATCTGATAAGTAACATATGGAAAGAATTTCTCACAAATTTCTCCATGAGCCTAGACTATCCTAAAGCACTTTCTAAGAATTCCAGATGTTTAAAAGAAATAAACTTCTCTTTCCAAGTGTAACACATTTCAAACTTTCCAAGTTATGTGGATTCCCAAGCTAATGGGTAGGAGCTTATAACAGGACAGTATGAATAAGTGACTTATATATGTTTTGTTATAGTGAAAGATATGACGAGTAATAATATTATGCTAGTTAGGATGTTTGCAGCTTGGAGTTAAAAGCTGGATGCCTCACTCAGAATGAGGAGAAAGGTTATGCTTCTTAAGAATTCTCCCAACTTCATCTGTGGTAAACCGGCACTGTTATGGTAGAATAATAAAAATAGCCAATATATAATGACTTCTTACTGTCAGGCGTAAACAAACAAATGGAACACCTAAATTTAAGTTCAGGCTTGCCACCTACTGGCTAGGAGACCTTAGCCAATTACTTAACCTCCTTCAACTCCAGTTTCCTTATTTACTAACTGGAGATAATAAAAATACTTGTCCTATCATCTCACAGGATCGTTATAAGGATCAGATGAAATACTAAATTACACTTTGGCATTGTAAAATGTTATTCTGAATTACTCTTCTATGTACTGCTAAGCAATCTGTTAGCCTTCCCTGACACTCCAAAACAAATAAGCTGCATAGCACCCCATACTTTTCCAATTATCTCACCTAACATGCTATGGTTCAGTATAACTACTATTCATTTGTCTGTATGTTTCACTAAACTGCAAATCCTAAAAGGGTTAAGTCCACGTCTTCTTGTTCACCATCATATTCCAAGGGCCTCACTCATATTAGGTGCTCAATAAACAAATGAATAAATCTTGACAGAAGAAAAGTTCCCCCTTGCAGGCTGTTGCTACCAGAAGTACTGGTAAAGAAGATACTTAATAGTAACTAGTACCCCCAGATTCTAAATACCAACTGGTAAGAATGGAGAGAAAAATCACAGAAATACTAGAACAGGATCACATTTATGATTATTTAATTGTAAAAAAAAACTTTAACCATACTATCAACTAAGAGAAGTATCACTCACCATCATATTTTGCTAGGACTGCTTGAACATCTGCATAGGCCTGTAATTCTAAAAGTGATTCTAGGAGATTTTCATGGATGTTTAACATGGTAAGAGGAGGAAATTCCTTCATTAACTGTATATTAAAAGGAAAAAAGATTAAAATTATAGCAAAGGAACTCAATAGAGATGAATCAGACTCATTTAAGTAGAAATTCTTTTGTTTCTTAACAAAATTGTGGAGACTCAACTTCTAAGAAATCTATATACATATTAATAAGCATCTTGTTATAAAAACTATCAGTTAAAAAGCAGTGATTCTGCATTAACATAACTAGCAACTTAAAACACATTTTCAGTTTTTGAAGGAATAAAGACAAAAGTACAGTCATCAAATTTACTTACATCTCTCATTATTTTTACTGCTTCTCTTATTCTTCCTAATTTTCTTGCACACATTGCCAGTCTTCTTTTAATATATACCAGTACATTGGTATCTCTCCCTATTTGAAAAAGCAAAAAATAGCACAAAACTATCACTTTCGTATTATGATCCGCTATTTCATTAACATATATTTGCTTGCCCTGGAATGTTCAATTAAAATTAAATTGTGTCAGAATGGAAGAATATTAAAAACTATTGAATTTGGGTGATGAACATTGAATGAGTGTTCATTATGTTACTCTATGTTTAAGAATGAAGTTTTTTATATTAAAAGCTTAAAAAAATATATATATAGAATTACTTTTGCTTCTAACATTAAGCAATCTGAGTACAGTATATATAAAGTAATTTGTGTATACTTGACGAGTACATTTTAAGAGTCTCATGCTCTACCGACTGAGCTAGCCGGGCACCGACGAGTACATTTTAATACTAAAAAAGAGACATTAATAGGAAGAAATAGCATTAATCTATTAAGTTTCTGTGTAAAAAATCTATTATTTTAATATTCTCTGTTATTTTAACTGACAAAGATGTTCAAAACACAAGTTCTATGGCTAGTGTGAATTTTTGCTCAACAGCTAGTAACTAACAAACTATAAAACTACTTCTAGAAAGGACTAACAAATATTTCTGTAAGTAGCTCATTACTATATTTGAGAGTATACAAGGACAAATGGCATGACTTTTTCAAAAACATGGTTTCATTAGTCTAAACTGCAAAATTATATATTCCCACAGTTGTGTGTTATAATAACATGCATTAATGAAACATAGCATATAAATTAATATTTGGTTTAAAGAGAAAAAATTATCCAAATTTTAATTTCCACAAACAAAAGATTTAGAACTTAACTGCTAGCAGATAACGCATTATATAAACAAATTTCAATTTATTGCCCACTATGTGGCAAAATCACAAAACTAAAACCCTCTGACCACACAAAATAGCAAGAAGCAGTATTACAGATTCTAGTATCTTTGGTAAAAGTGTTTCAGTCATAACTGAGAGTATCCCTAAGAGTGGAAAGATAAGACCTCAGTTGCTATGGCCCATAGGATCTCCAACACATCACAGAGAAAAATCAACTAAAGAAAGAATCAATACCAAGTATAAGGCTGGTTTTTGTGCTAAAGGGGCCTTGCCCTGGCACTACATGGAGATATACACAGTCTGTAGAGAAAACCAAATGATACACCTCTACTACTGATCGGAGTGAGGGTGAGGATAAAGGTAACAGCGGCTTACTACTACTAGAAGACTCTCTTCAATCTTTCAGTCTTAAATATTTTTGAATTGTGTTTCTCCAATGATCAGCCCAAGTCTTACATGAAATAAATTACTGTTAAGTTTCACAGCAGCACCTCTTTCAATAACCAGAGCAGATCCATTCCTCTCTATAAGCATTCTATAGCTAAACCACATTTCTGTCTTGCTGGCTTAAATAGATTAGTTACCTTTTATGAAAAGTAGCAAACCTCTAAATATTAAGATTTTTAAGTTTTTGTTGTTTTGTGTTTTCAACATAGAAGAGGCAGATGCAGAAACTAAAAGATTGGTGAAAATTAGTTCAAACTCACTTACTCAGTTGAGCTTCATGCTGAGGACTCTGGTGCTGGCACTGCTGTGACCGCCTATAAATTGTTTCTCCTGCCTTGAGTGCCTGTTTAAATAATCCTTTCAGCATCTACGATAGTTGTTGCTTCTTCCTCAGCCAGTAGAACGTAGGCAGTGGCACAGCTATAAAGAAAGCAACGAAGGCAATTTGAAATAAATGGCATTTTCTCTTGGGTATGTCCCTTTGCTCTATATCACATTTCTCTATCTTTACATACATTTTGTCTCTTAAAGAAAACTTCATTCAACCTTTTAATTTATTAAGGGCATACTTATAAGTTCTTTATGTCTGTTTCTGCAATTTTTCTCCTTTCCCATCTTTCTTTTGTATCTTTTTTACTTTTAGATCCATTCTTTTACCCTTTGTCCCGTAATTTTCCATAATGGAAGGGATGGGGAAAAGAAGATATATAAGGAATTATCTGAAAAGTTCAAGGGACTATACATTATAATGGTCACGCCTGCTCTTAGTCACTATACACCTGGTAATATGCATCTAACGGCGGCAGGTATGGAAGAGGATGACAATTGAGAAGAAAGTCCCATAGCCAACTAGGCACCTTTAACATCTGACTCAGAATCACACTATCGCAGGACAAGACCTTTTTCCCAACCCTGAGTATTCCCTCTGCATGCTGCCCCTTCCTATCTTGGACTTATCCACAATAGTACTGCAGGAAAACTTCTCTAGGTCTGAATTCTAGTCTTTCCTAGCATTATCTGATTACCTAAGCCTGTATTATCTAGTACTGTAGTCACTGGCCACATGCAGTTATTGAACAACTGAAATGAGTCTAATCAGAATTGAGATATGTAAAATTCAATTTAACTACTTTTAAATAACAACACTTCTAAAAGATCTAGATTGGCATAAATTTATGCAGTACAATCAAAATATAAACATAATTTAAATACAATATAGCTATATGATAAAGAGATTCTTTTCCCTTAGAGATTTCTTGTATTTGTAAAAAAGTATTTTAAATAAAGATGTTATATAGATTAATTTTACAAATACCCAATGAATATTACCATTGGGAATGTTTTTTTTTAATGAGGTAAAATTCACATAACAAAATTAACCATTTTAAAGTGTATAATTCAGGGACTTTTAATATATTTACAAGGTTCATTCATATAGCATGTAGCAATACTTCATTCATTTTCATGACTATATAATATTCCATTCTATTAACACCCCCCCCAATTATTTATCCATTCATCAGCTGATGGACATTTGGGAGGGGTCCAATTTGGGGCTATTACAATACTGCTATAAACATTTGTATAAGTTTTTGTTTGAACACTTGCTTTCAGTATATGCCTAGGAGTAGAACTGCTGGGTCATATGGTAAGTTTAATTTTAACTTTTTAGGAACTGTCATACTGTTTTCTACAGTACTTGTATCATTTCACAGTCCCACCTACAATGTATGAGGGTTTCAATTTCTCCACATTTTCATGAACACATCTTATTTTCTGTTTTTTGTTCTATTTGTTGTGTTGTTGTTGTTGTTACACCTATCTTGTGAAGGAGTATTTCATTGTGATTTTCCTTATCATTTCCCTAATGATGAATGATGTTGAGCATCCTGATGTACTTAGTGGTCATTTGTATATCTTCCTTGAAGAAATGTCCATTCAAGTCCTCTGCCCATTTTTAATTGGATTGTCTTTTTGTTACTGAGTTGTAAGAGTTCTTCATATATTCTGGATACTAGACCCTTATCAAACATACAACTGGCAAATATTTTTCCTCATCCCATAGGCTGCATTTTCACTTTCCTGACAGTATCTTATGATGCAAGAAAGCTTTTAATTTTGATGAAGTCTAATTTATCTAATTTTTCTTTTGCTTCTTGTGCTTTTGGTGTCATATCTAAGAAACCACTGCCAAATCCAGTCATGAAAATTTGCTCCTATGTTTTCTTCTAAGGGTTTTATAGTTTTAACTCTTACATTTAGTTCTTTGTTTACTCTTTAATTGTTATGTATGGTGTGAGGTAAGGATCTAACTTCATGCTTTTGTATGTGGTTATCCAGTTGTTACCAACTGTTGAAAAGACTATTCTTTCCCCGACTGAGTGGTCTTGGCACCCTTGTCAAAAACCAGTTGACCACAGATGTATGGGTTTATTTCTAAACTCTCAATTTGATTTCATTAATCTAGATAGCTATCTTTATGAATGAATTACTATAGCTTCACAGTAAGTTTTGCAGTCAGGAAGTGAGTCCTCCAATTTTGCCTTTTTCAAGATTATTTTGGCTACTTGAAGTCTCTTGTAATTCCATACGAATTTTAGAATCAGTTTGTCCATTTCTGCAAAACTGGCAATTGAAATTTTGATAGAGATTGTACTGAATTTGTAGATCAACTTGAGAGGTACTGACATTTTAACAATAAAAAGTCTTCCAATCCATTAACATGTGATGTCTTTCCATTTATTTGGGTCTTCTTTAACTTCTTTCAATATTTTGTAATTTTCAGTTTACAAGACTTTCACCTCCTTGGTTAATTTATTCTTAAGTGTTTTAATACTCTGATGCTATTGTAAATAGAATTACTTTCTTAATTTCCTTTTCAAATTGTTCATTGCTACTGTATAAAAATACAACAGATTTTATGTTGATCTTGTTTCTTGCAACTTTGTCGAGCCCTTTCATTAGTTCTAAGTTTTTTTGATTGTGAATTCTTTAAAGTTTTCTACATACAAGGTCATGTCATCTATGAATATAGTTTTACTTCTCCCTTTCCAATCTGAAAGCCATTTCCCCTCTCTTCTTATCTAACTGCATCGGCTAGCACCTCTAGTACTATGTTAAACAGAAGTGGCAAGAATAGACATCCTTTCCTTATCCTTCATCTTAGCTGTAGGTTTTTCACAGATAACTTTTATCAGTTTGAGGAATTTTCCTTATATTCCTTATTTTTATAATAAAATGGTGTTGGATTTTGTCAAATACTTTTCTGCATCAGTAGAGATGATCATGTAGTTCTTGCCCTTTGTTCTATCAATCTGGTGTCTTACACTGACTGATTTTCACATGTTAAACCACCCTTGCCTTCCTGGGATAGTCCCACTTGGTCATGGTGTATAATCCTTTTAATCTGCTGCTGCATTTGGTGTGCTAGCATACTTTTTAGAATTTCTGCATCTATATTTATTGTGAATATTAGTCTGAAGTTTTTGTTCCTTGTGTTTTTGTTTGGTTTTGGTATGATGGTAATACTGACCTCATAGAATAAGTTAGGAAGAATTACTTCCTCTTCTATTTCTTTGAAGAGTTTGAGAAGGACTGGTGTTAATTCTTCTTTAAGTGTTTGGTAGAAATCACCAGTGAAGCAATCTAGTCCTAGGCTTTCTTTGGAAGCTTAAAAATTACTGATGCAATCCCTTCACTTGTTATAGGTCTATTCAGGTTTTCTATTTTTTCTAGGGTCAGTTTTGGTGGTTTGTGTGTTTCTAGGAATTTGTCCATTTCATCTAACTTATCCAGTTTGCTGGCATACAATTGTTCATAGTATTCTCTTATAATCTTTTTACTTTCTTTAAGGTCAGTAGTAATGTCCCCAGTTTCATTCTTGATTTTAGTAAGCTGAGTTTTCTCTCTTTTTTAATTGGTCAATCTAGCTTAAAGTTTCTCAAGTCTGTTGATCTTTTTAAAAAAACAATCTTTAGTTTCAACTATTCTATTGTTTTCTATTCTCTATCTTGTTTATATCACTCTAATCTTTATTACTTCCCTCCTTCTGCTTAGAGTTTATTTGGCTCTTCATTTTCTAGTTTCTTAAGGTATAAAGTTAAGTTCTTGATTTGAGATCTTTCTTTATTAATGTAGGTATTTAAGCTATAAATTTTCCTCTGAGCACTGCTTTTGGTTTGTTTTCATCTTCATTCATTCCAAAGTATCTTCTAATTTATCTTGTGATTTCTTCTTTGACTCATTTGTTGTTTAAGAGTTTGTTGTTTCATTTCCACATGTTCTAATATAGTGAAATTTCTAGATTTCCTTCTGTTATTGACTTCTAATTTCATTCCACTGTGGTTGGAGTTGATAGTTTATGTTATTTCAGCATTTTAAAGTTTATTGAGAATTGTTTATGTCTTAACTATGGTATATCCTGGAGAATGTTCCATGTATACTTGAGAAGAAAGTATATTCTTCTATTTTAGGTAGAGTATTATATAGATGTCTGTTAGGTCCAGTTGGTTTACAGTGTTGTTCAAGTCCTCTATTTCCTTGTGTATCTTTTGTCTAGTTATTCTATCCATTATTGAAAATAGGGTGTTGATCTCTCCAATGACTATTGTTGAACTGTTTATTTTTCCCTTCAATTCTGTCAATTTTTGTTTCATACACTTTGGGGCTGTTATTAGATGCATATATGTTTGTAACTGTTTTATCTCTTTGATGAATTGAATCTATTTTATCATTATATAGTGTTATTCTCTGGTTTTATAAAAATTTTGTCTTGCAGTCTATTTTGTCTGATATTGGTTAAGCCACTCCTTCTCTCCTTGGTTACAATTTGCATGGAATATTTTTTCCATACTTTTACTTTCTACTTCTTTGTGACTTTGTCTCTAAAGAGTCCCTTATAGACAGCATATATTTTACTATGTTTTGTTTAATCCATTCTGCCAATCAATGCCTTTTAATTGGAGGGTTCGATCTACTTACCTTTAATTAGTGATAAGGAAGAACTTGTTTCTGCCATTTTCCTATTTGTTTTCTACTATGTTCTATCTTTTTGTTTTCATTTCCTGCACTATTGCATTCTTTTGTGTTAGACATTTTCTAATACACCATTTTGATTCCCTTATTTTTTTTACCATTTTTTTGTTATTTCTTAATGATTAACAGTTAACAATTATATTTAACATCTGAATTTATAACAATCTAGTACGAATTAATACTAATTTAGTTTCAATAGTACAAATCTTTGCTCCTACATAGCTCTTCTCCCCACCCCTTATGTTGTTATGGTCACAAATTACATCTTTAAAAACTGTATATTTATCAACATAGATTTATAATTATTGTTCTACATAGTTGTCTTTTAAATCATAAAGATAAAATCAAGAATTGCAAACAGAAATACATTAATATTGACTTTTTAATTTGCTGATGTAGTTACCTTTATTGGTGTTCTCTATTGCTTTGTGTGGAGTCAAAACTGTCTACTATCCTTTTATTTCAGCCTGAAGGACTCCTTACAGGATTTCTTGTCAGATGGGTCTACCAACAATAAACTCTCTGTTTTTGTTTATTTAGGAATGCCTTAATTTCTCCTTCATTTTTTTGAAGGATAAGTTTGCTTGGCATAGAATCCTTAGTTGCCAGTTTTCTTTCTTTCTGAACTTTGATTATATCATCCCACTGCCTTCTGGCTTCTATGGCTTCTGGTGAGAAATCAGCTAGTAATCTTTTTAAGGATCACTTATTTGTGAAGAGTCACTTCTCCCTTGCTGCTTTCAGACATGTCTCCTTATCTTTGGTTTTTGAAAGCTTGATTATAATGTGTGTCATTATGGATGTCTTTTGCATATATCATACTTGGGGGTCATTTAACTTCTTAAAAGTATAGATTCATATCTTTCACCAAATTTGGAACCTTTTCAGCCATTATTTCTTTAAATAATCTTTTTGCCCCTCTCTTACTCTCCTCTTTCTGGGACTCCATTATACATAGGTTGGTATGCTTAACAGTGTCCTACAGGTTTTTTAGGTTCTGTTCACTTTCCTCCATTCTTTCATTTTTGACCTAAATCAAGTTTGTCAATTCTTTTTTCTGCCTGCTCAGATCTGCTGCTAAATCCCCTAAAGGAAATTTTACATTACAGTTATACTTTTCAATTCTAGAATTTCTATTTAGTTTTTATTATTTCTACTTCTTTATTGATATTCTCCAATGATGAAATGTCATTCTCATGGTTTCCTTTAGTTCTTAGTATATAACTTCCTTTACTTCCTTGAGCACATTTAAAACAGGTGATTTAAAGTTTTTATCTAGAAAGTCCAAACTCTGGACTTCCTCAAAGATAGTTTCTATTCATTTCTTTTCTTTTCTGTGTATGGGGCATATTTTGTTTCTTTGTATATCTTCTAATTTTTTGTTGAAAACTGGAAATTTAAAATATAATTTAGCAACTCTAGAAGTCAGATTTCCCCTCCTCCCAAGGATTCGTTGTTGCTGCTTGCTGTAGCTGTTTGATTTTTCTGAACTGATTTTATAAAGTTTGTATTCTCTGTCACAAGTGACCAGTGAAGTCTCTGCTCCTTTAGCTTAATGGTAATTCAGTGGTTTGACAGATTGCCTTAAACACCTGAAACCCAGAACAACAAAAAAAGAAAAGTCTTTGCAGACGGGTTCTGTGTGTGTATTGGGGCATACCTTCAACATTCAGTTAGGCAGTTTACAAGTCTGCCCTAGCCTTCACTTTCTGTTTGTGCAGAACCTGAAAGTCAGACAGACATGAAAGCTTAGGATCTTCTTAAGTCTTTTCTGAGCATATGCCCAATCTTGGGCATGTGTGGGGCCTTTGAAATTTCCAGGAATATGTGGGAACTTTTAAAAGCCATTATTTCCCAAAGTATCTCATACCCTAACCTCTCTTCCCAAGCTTTCTAGTTTGTCTATTATTTGCCCTAGCTGTTACCCCTTGCCCCTGGCAGCAGGGGCTAATACATTGCCCTTAAATGTTTTCAACAAATTCTCCCCAGTATAGTTGTGTCAGTGCTGGGAGAGTTTCAAATTAACCAAAATAAAGACAAGCCCCATGAGCTGATCCTTCAGGGAGCCACCAGACAGGTCAAAATAAACCACCACAATTCTTTGAGAATAAGGTCCATTCTGCTTCCTCTGATAGCAGGAACTTATACCAGAATGCAGACTGTTATCTTCAAGGCTGCCACTGAGCTAGGGAATGGAGGATGGGAGCAGTGTAAGTTAAAACACCATAAAGCACTCTTATAGAAATTTAACTGTTTTTTAATTGATTAAACATTCTCCAGGTTGCAATAAACTTTTGATTAGCTTCCAGAATTTCAATAAAATTGATTCACTGCTTTTGGCGTTCTCTACACTGCCACTTTTGTTCCACCTTGGGAAGGTCTTCCTAATAAGGATTAATATATCTGTGACAGGGTAGAAGGGAGGGGTACAGGGGGACTATGCTAAGTTCATATTATTCAGGAGGCTTCCTTGATTAATTCCAACTGGGGCCATATTTTTACTCTTGGCATTTATTTAATATTAGATTAATACTTATTGATCTGTCCCATTTAAATATGAAGTTGACTTATGATTTTACATTGTCTTTTTAAAATATAAAGTTGATACAAGGAGTTATAAAAAATAAATACTGCTAACATTAAAAAAATTAAGCTAGAGCTATGTTTTACTTATTCTGAATCCCCTTCTCATGCCTCCAATGCCACTAACTACAGTTCTCAGGACTGAGAAATGACTTAAATGAAAAACAAAATTAAAACAGGTGGTGTAAGTATTTTAATACTCTTTAACTATCAAGTATTATCATCAGTTAGATCAGCATTCTCCATTTAAAAAAGTATTTCTAGCATGATTCCAATTCAAAAGCATATGTAAGTTTACAATTTCAGAAGCAAAATACAGATGTCAGTGAACACTGCAAATTTTGTCTCTAGTATGCAAAAAGAGAAAGGGGACTGTTTATGACTCCAAGTGTCTTAGGAACAGACAAAAGAAAGCAAAATCATTTGCCTGGGTTTCCTTTAAGACAAACTTATTTTCCATATATCTGAAACTTACTCATTGTTTAATTCTAAAGCTTGATAGGCTGCTTTGATTCGAGCTGGAGGATTTCTTTCCCTCCATGCCTTCTGCATAACTGTAGGAAAAATATTTCAAAAAGGAGATGAGATGGTAAACATAAGTAATCTTATGCAAAACATATGAATGAGTTAAAAGAATAAACAAAGATCTTAGTAACATGTCCTAAACATAAGAAAGAAGAAATTGGGGTGCTAGCTAATACCTTAACGTTCTGAGAAATTTACATTAAATGTGGAAGCTTCACATATAATGAAAATATTCTTTCTCTGATTATGAATAACAACACAGATGGTACTTAATCAAGTTCATTACATCATTATTAAACATGAACATTTATATACCTAAATACATATTAAAACTGAGTTTGACATCAGATTACAATCTAGAAAATATTCTAGTTCTTTTATCCTCTTGAAAAGGTTCTATGAAACTCTTAAAAAATGTACAAAACACTTAAAAACAAAGTGTTTGTCTAATCAATGATTCAATCCACGAAGAGTGCTTGAATTTGCATTTTGTATTAAAGAGAGGGGGAATTAATTTAGTATATAGTACATTTATAGGAAATGTCAGTCTCTACTAAAATTTAAGAAAAGCCTAAATTGGGATCTCTCAGAAATAACAAATATTAGTTTTGTTATCATTTACTGTACCAAAATGAAAAATTCACACTAAGCAAGATTCTTAAAAATTAAACAAAAAGTAAACAAAATACATCCATGAAATTATCCGGCCTATTTCAAGTTTGATAAGAAAAATAGAAAATCTATGAATGTTGCTTTTGGAACAAAACCTACAACTGTTCAGAAAGAATAATGTGGAAAATGTTTGAGTTTTCCTTTGGAAACAAAATATTAGTCTTGGCTTAGAAAAGGAGACAATATATTCTACTTGTGTAACAAAAATACGTTTCTCATATCAAACATGTCACCAGCTAGCTGACAGCTAATGCCCTGAAGTTGACAAAACTGATGCAAGTCAGTACCCATCTGATAATAACCAGGTAAAGAGTAGCATTTTGCTTAAACATTAAAATATTACATAAAAATAAAATATAATACTTGACTTGCCATTCTTGATGATGAGACTGTCTTCTATAAATTACATGATAGACAGAGGTCAAATTTTGACACTGAATCTTTATCAACAGTTCAAATAGTTATTTGGTATTCTAGCATATTAAGTATATACAGTAATTTATTTAACCAATTCCTTTTTGATGGGTAATTAAATCACCCAATTTTTTGCCAATACAGAAATATTGTGATACCCATCTTTCAATATCTATCTCTGCATACCTGACCAAATATTTCATTTTTAGAAGTGGAAGTTGGTTAAAATGTATGCATTTTTAAAAAGATTTTGGATATACACTCCTAAGCTTCTCTCAATAAGATTGTATTAATTTACATTTTTTCAGGTATTGTAGGAGAGTGACTACTTCCCCTTACTTCCTTACCAACACTGAGTAGTCTCAATTTTTGCCAATTGAATACATGAAAACTATCTTACTTGCATTTGCATTTCTTCTATTTCTAGCAAGGTCATCTAATTTACCATGAAGCATTTTTTCTTATTCTTATGTTTTCAAATGCTCTATCAGCTTTTCAAGATTATTCCTCACAACTAACGCAATTCTAAGCCAAAAAGAGGGGAGGAGAAATAACATAAAGGAAGAAAAAATGTACTTCATTCTAAATCAACGTTTAGGAATAATTTAAAGCAAAATGCTGATTTGGTATTCAGCTGTCTTCTTTAAGAATTGTTGATATGTTTTAAAAATAACACAAGCAGTTAGCAATTCAATCAAACATCCATTTTTCAAGTTAAATAATATACTAATATGCTAACAAGCAGAAGTACTAGCATTCATCCCAAGACCAGGGGTGACAAATATAAATACCTACAGAGATTAGGCAAAAAACATAAATGAATAAACTAAATGCATATGCACTGTCTAAAAAGTGTCACTGCTTATGTCTAACTAATTATTGCCAATTGGAAATGGAGCCCCAGTTTTGTCATATTTTCCAACTTAAAAGTGTAAATATGGAGTTTAATGTTAAATCTCCTGACTTTTAAATGTTAAAAAACCCCATGAAAACAAATTATTCAGAAAACACTGCTGGCTGGCCCTCAGGATGTATTTGCTCTCTTAGTTAAAGTAATCAACAGGATAAGAACAAAAATGTACTAATTTAGTAATTACTAATGCCAATAGTCAAGAGAAATTTGTCATATCACACATATAGACACTATCTGTCTTTTTTTAAATATAAAACTACAGACATAAATCATTACCCTTATGCGAGTGTCTGAAAAGACCGATATGGAACCAACAGTCCACTTCTGAATCATCATTTGTGGATTAAGTTTAGTTCAGTCTTTAGCTGGCATTACGAGTATCTCTAGAAATACTACATGAAACACTGAAAGACCAAAATAGGGACACATAGTTTTAAGAGAATCTATTTCTAAAGCTTCAACTTTATATGACTCTTTCCTATAACTGATCTACCTGAAGAATGTTCCTCTGATTTGTCTTGGCCTATGTATCATGTTAGTTTTCCTTTCCTACCCAATGTTCACTCCCCTCCCTGCTCCAGCTCCCCAAAAGATATATTATCTTCTTCTACTTTACAAAAGAAAGGCCTGCTTCTCACCTACCCTGAATTTTTTCAAGGTGCACTGCCCTAGAGTGTAAAAATATTCAGGTGCCATAGAGACAATTCAAAGTTTGGATTTGGGGGGCAATTTTTAATCAAGGCACCTAAAATAGGGATTTGTGCCTTTTATTTATTTCTTTTAACAGTGAAGTTTGGCATTAGCAATAGAGTATTCTGGCCCCTGGATGCTCTAAATTCAAGTACCATATAGAGTGGGGAGGGAGTGATAAAAATTTTCATCAGTTCCATTTACCAGCACCCCTTTTCCCCTTACTATCAAAGCATGCACTGCTCCTAAAGGAAGATCCCCTCATAGTAAGGCAAAGAAAGCGCTAGTAAGGGATGATAAAGGCAGTGGAATCTTATTTTGGCCAAGTGATAAGCTCAAGGCAAAGCTCCAAGATTTATCTATCTTTCTATCTTAGACTCTAAATTCAGAAGAGAGATGGTTGTCATGGGATGCACGTTAAGATGTTTACTTGAATTAAAAAATGAAGTCAGACTTCTTCATTTTCTATTAATGTAGAAATATTGTGATAATCATCTTTCAACATCTTTGCATACCTGACCAAATATTTCATTTTTAGAGGTGGAAGGTGGTTAAAATGTACGCATGTTTTAAAAGATTTTGGATATATAAAATTGAGAGGAGTTTAGGAGTATCTGATCAGTAGAAACCATAAAGTATATGTCTGATTTGATAAACAAGATTAACAATGAGAACTCATTCAGCCAATTAGGTTATATGGAAAACATTTTCCAAAGTTCAAAGAGCCAAGGATTTGACAAAAATATGAAGTGCATGACACCATTTAGAACGTTACAGTCAAGAAATTTAAGTTTTAAAACTTTATACAAAAGATGTTTATTGTGGGAAAGCATTTAAGTCAGATAAAACATTTTCAAGCATAAAATAATTGTAATAAAATCATATATAGATATGGAATGAATATGAGTTCAACAAGAAAAAGGACTTATAAAATTTATTACTGTTAGAGTATTTGTTCATGTATTTTTCGATGAATAATGGTGGCTATCAAGTAATCAGATTCCTTGAGATACATTTAAATATAGGGTATTCTAATTTTTCAAATTCTGTATTTATGTCAAAAATTACATTCTTTGCAGTTATTTAACCATATGACATCAACTTAAGAATGTGTGAAGGGATACTGAGTTTTTCAAAATTCTTTTAGGAGGTACATGAACAAAAATGTTCTAAGACCACAACTTTAGTGGATAGCCATGGCTGCTATCTGAAAAGCCTGCCTAGGTCTGCATTTCAGCCCCTGAGAAGGAGGTGAAAACCCTTAATTTCTAGAGTCACCTCAGTCCTTACAGATAACATACAATACTAATTTTCCACTGCTGTTATTTCCCCAACACCTACACTTTTGCCATTAATATAAACATTAAGCACATAAACATAAAGTAATTCCTTCTTCTCTTATTTGCAACTTAATCATTTTATGTAACCATACCAAAGATCCTCGGGTTTCCTGCTACCATACACCCTTAATATACTTAATGCAGAAGAGATATACCAATTCTGGAAAACTGGCTATTTTCCAGACCCTAATTGTTGGTGATTTTCTTCTGCCTATTAACGCGGTGAGTTGAATCAGTAATAGTGCAGTGGTTAAGAGCCCAGACTTGTGTTTGAAACCCACCTTTATCATTTATTAGCTAGATGATTTAGGGCATGCCTCAGTTCCTTTATATTTAAAATGAGACTGATAATAGTACCTATCTCATAAAGTGGGAAGATTAAATTAGTAAATTTATATAAATTGCTTAGAATAGTGCTTGGCACATAATAAGTGCCATACAAGTGTTAGTTACTATTAGCAAAATTGCTTAAGACATCTGTGACACCAAGGCTATTTATTCATTCATACTTTCATCAAAGAATACATATTAATATTTACAACCCTAAATGATAGGAATTCAAAGATGATGAGAATATAGTCCCTGTTTCCCAAAGTTTCACACACTATTAGGAGGACAAACATTAAAGCAACATAATGACATTAACAAATAAATGCTTACAGTTCAATAAATTAAGTAGTTATTTCAGTGAGGTTTGGGCTAAGTATTACAGAACTGCAGAGAAGATCAGAGACGGCTTCCAAGAGAAAGTAACTTTTAATTTTGAAGGATAAAACCAGGAGGGATAAAAGCAGAAGCATAGATAAGGAGGGAGAGGCATTCAAAATAGCTGTGATAAAGATCCCTGTCTTTAAGCCAAACATTTAAGAGTCTCAATACTGTCTTCTATAGAGAAGAGGTTACAGAGAACTAAACACAGACATTTTTACAGTCTTTCACCACTTTATAAGCATCTCTGACTTATGACTAGAATATAACATACCCCATTTTTCTCTACCCCCCAAGCCTCAATGGTTAGCTTTGTCCTACTCTTTTTTTAAATGTATAATTGCAGGTGTTAATTTCCCAGAACAAAATTGGGTACACCATTCTCTCTACATTGGTAATTGCTGTATTTGATCTGAAAGGTTTCTTAAGCAATAAAAGAAGCATAAAATACTTTATAAGACAGAAAGGTAGAACAATAACCTAGTTTACCATCATAATTGGTTTTAATTTAATCTGGGTTTCTTATCAGTGATGCAAACAACTCCAAGCCAAATAACATTGTATATTATAATAAATAACTCTAAAAAACTTTAAAAATAATTTTATAACTATTGTTTACCCCATGAACAGATATGATACATACCTGTGTCTGAAGGACGTAAAAAA
Source organism: Camelus ferus (assembly GCF_009834535.1). NCBI lineage: Eukaryota > Metazoa > Chordata > Mammalia > Artiodactyla > Camelidae > Camelus > Camelus ferus. The sequence continues at coordinate 80,155,781 of NC_045704.1, forward strand.
TCCGTGTCACAGGTAAAAAAGGTCTGATGATCCTGAGCTGACAAATTCATGTCATAGTAAGTAAGTGGCTCTTTACCAGTCACCCAAGTGTATCTTTACCAAAACACAAGAAAATATGTAAATTGAACATGAGAGGGCATCTGTCTGCTACAACAGACACTATCTAAAATTCAAAACACGGCTCATACACCTTAATATCAAAAAAAAAAAAAAAAAACAAGCAACCCAATCAAAAAATGGGCAGAAGACCTAAATAGACATCTCTCCAAAGAAGACATCCAGATGGCCAACAGGCACATGAAAAGATGCTCAACATCAGTAATTGTTAGAGAAATGCAAATCAAAACTACAATGAGATATCACCTCACATCAGTCAGGATGGCCATCATTAAAAAGTCCACAAAAATCCTTGAGAGGGTGTGGAGAAAAAGGAACTCTCCTACACTGTTGGTGGGAATGTAAGTTGGTGCAGCCACTAAGGAGGACAGTATGTTGATTCCTCAAAAAAACAAAAATAGATTTACCATATAATCCAGTAATCCCACTCCTGGGCATATATCCAGAGGAAAATATAATTTGAAAAGATACATGCACCCCAATGTTCACAAGCAGCACTATTTACAATAGCCAAGACATAGAAACAACCCAAATATCCATCAACAGATGATTGGATAAAGAAGGTGTGGTATAGATACAAAAGGGAATACTAGTCAGCCACAGAAAAGAATAAAAAGTGCCATTTGCAGCAACATGGATGGGCCTGGAGATTGTCATTCTAAGTGAAGTAAGTCAGGAAGAGAAGGAAAAATACCATATGATATAACTTATATGTGGAATCTAAAAAAAAGGACACAGTGGGGAGGATATAGCTCAAGTGGAAGAGTGCATGCTTAGCATGCTCGAGGTCCTGGGTTCAATCCCCAGTAGCTCCTCTAGAAATATATAAATAAATACATACATACATACCTAATTACCTCCTTCCCTCCCCTCCAAAAATTAAAAAATTAAAAAAAATTTAAAAAGGGAAAAAAAAGGACACAAATGAACTTATCTACAAAACAAAACCAGACACACAGACACAGTGGTTACCAGTGGTAAAGGAGGTGGGAAGGGATAAATTGGGAATTTGAAATTTGCACCTCTTGGGGAGTGATAGAAATGTTAGCTATTTTGATCGTGGTGGTGGTTTTGTTGGTATATACATCTGTTAAAATTTATCAAATTGTACATCTGAAATATGTGTAGTTTACTGTACAGGAATCATACCACAATAAAGGTGTTAGAAATATACATATGTATAAAAATTTTTTCAAGTTTAATCTTAAAAAAAAAGATGACAAAGAGCTTGCAAAGCATAAAAGCAAAGAGAAACTTTTTTCAGATTTTACTAAATTAGAAATTTAAACTTTTGTATCCCCTTGAAACCCTCAATAATTAATAGCAAGTTAACAAATTGGTGAATAAATACATTTAAAAATATCTAATCTCAGTAGTTGGCAAACAGCAAATTAAAATAACTAATTTTTACTTTTCACCTATAAAATTGACAAATACATGTTGTCAAGGGTAGGGTGGTATAGAGATTCACACATATTGCTGTTATAAATATAAACTGGCATTTGTATTTCTCTTTCCAGAAATTAGATATCTATCAATTAGATAACATCTATCAAGAGTCTTAAAAATATTCACACCTAGCTAGGATGGGTATGCGGAATTCCATTATACCACTCTCTCTACTTTTGTTTATTTTTGAAATTTTCCAACATTAAGAAAAGAAAAAATTTAAAGGAAAAAAAAAAAAACCTGTTCACACCTTTTGATTTAGTAATCCCAGAGCTACAAATCAACCCTAAGGAAATAATCATACATATGGCTAAATATTTACATACAAAGATACCCCTGTAGTGTAAATGTTAACAGTAAAATATAATCTGTGAGCTAGATAGGGGAGCAGTAGGTAAATTATGTATGTCACCTCCATATAACAGACTGTAGTACAACCATTAAAAGTTATGTTCTTGGAGAAATTTATGTTTTGAAGAAATTCTGTGGGAAATTCACACACAGTATTAGAAAAAAAGATGTAAAGCTATACATATATAAATGACATTAAAGTTCTGTTTCTATATATGCATTAGATGAAAAACTGAATGGAAATACTAATAGCAGTTATCACTTAGTGGTAGAAAAAGGTGAAATTTCTTATCTTAGTATCAGAAACACTTATATTTTGTTTCAAATGATTCATTTATCTTAATGCAAAATTCTAAATTACATTGGTTGGGGGAGGGTATAGCTCAGTGATAGAGTGTGTGCTTAGCATGCATGAGGTCCTGATTTCAATCCCCAGGCCCTCCATTAATATAAATAAATAAATGAACCTAATTACCTCCCCCCCAAAATAAAAAACAAAATGAAAAATTTTTAAATAAATAAATTACATTGATGATCATTGTGTGGTTCTGGAAAGCTTAAAAGCATATTGTAGCCAAACCTTAGCAAGTATATGGAACTCTTTGGAATGTGTTTTATGTGTTAGCTTCATATGTTAGCTTTGTTCCAGGGTCCATTTTATGGCCTGATCCTTATTTTTAACTTTACTAAGTAGACACTGTAAGACAACAAAAAGGTCCTTAAAACTTTTTAATAAATACAGTGAGAAGTTCAAGGACCTGTTTTTTGCAGAATCCATTAATACAAGCACCATCAGCCCAACTTTGCAGGACTGGGACTCCTGTGAGGCATGTCAGGTCCTCGGGGTACAAAATTTAAGGGAGCCCTTACTCTTGGGGTTGAGTTTATGTCAGCAAGTTAAAAAGGCAAATGTCTTAACATTAATTATGAAATTAGTTGTTACTTTCCAGTTCCATGAATCATACTTTGAGAACCACTGATCTAAAACAAAGACCTGATTCTTCTATTTATAAACCTTTGATGGCTTCTGATTGACTAAGAATAATGTCTAAAATCTTTATGTAGTATATAAGTTCCTTCATCAGTTTCCCCCAGTCTATTTTCTAGCCTCACTTGTAGCTCTAGCTCTCATACCATACTGTGTACTCTAGCCTAACTACGCTGTGTGGTTTTCTGATCCTTCCTCTGCTTAGAATGTTCTTCATCTGGCAACCTTCTTGTCACCTTTTACAGTGTGTTCACGTTTAAATGTCACCTCCTTTCTAAAGCCTTCCCTACTTTCCCCAGAGCAAAATTAATACTTCCTTTTTATCTCTCATAAAAGCTTAGCTTTTGCTTCCCAGGATGTGACTGTCCTACACTATCAAGTCCTTAAGCACAGAGGTTAATCATTTAGTATTCTCATCATTTTGTATAGTGCCTATACATAGTAAACGTATAGAGTTTCCTGTTCAATGAATTAAATGAATCTATCTCCAGGTAAAACACAGCCCTTCTCAAAATAAAAATAAAGTATCTTAGGTCATAAGCTTCAAAAAATATTTTCTCATTTAGAGTAAAAACTGGAAGAGAAACGGACAGAGTAGTATAGACAGGGAATGGCAATATAAGAATACTATGCTTTCTACAGTTGCACAGATGAAATTCTTATTCACATACAGATTGATATTTTCTAGTGAATCCTCAAACAAAGTTGAAATTGAGCACATATGCACAGAAATGACATTAGTAATTTTTTCTTAATCTCATGAATTCTTTGAAAAAGCTTTCTGCCATAAACAAAGGGCCAAATGTATACTTATTATATATTACAAACATATGGTTTGAAGCAATGTTTCTCATGATTATAAAAGTAAATACAGTCGAGAGGCTGCCAACTAGACCTTGGTCTAATAATTTTTCCTTATTATATACCAGTATGTCCAACTAGAAAAGCTGTGATATATTTATAAAAACAAATGTTTTCGTAATACTTTTACTCTAAAGCCAATGCCATAATTATACTGAACGTAAAATTAATACCTCCTATATTCTGCTCCTCTGAAAAGATTTAGGGGATTTCTCCATACCTTGCATTCTAAAAAACAAAGGGAAAAAAGGAGAAAATGAGACAGTTTAATAAAGTACAGTTATATCTTAATTTAACTAACACTTATTGTATAGTCACTGTATACTAAGCATAGTGCTAGCCACATACAGCACAGAGATGAATAAGGCATGGATCACCCCTGCTGTCATGCAGCACACAATCAAATCTAGTCATTCCCTTATTTCTGTCCCCATAGCATTTGGCTCATAACTCAAGTATAGCATTTGCCATATTACAAGATGACTATCAGTTTGGTTTTCAGTTTCTGCCTTTAAAATATGAGCTTTTAATACTTTGGTCATTTTGTATTTCTGGAGCCAACCACAACATTTGGAACTAACTTGTTTAACAGTATTAAATGTAGCATGAGAATTAGTTATATAAACTATCAACTAAACTGTGTGATAAGTGCTGTGGTAGAGGTATCCTTTGTTCCCAGAGATAAAAAGGAAGTATTAATTTTGCTCTGGGGAAAGTAGGGAAGGCTTTAGAAAGGAGGTGACATTTAAACGTGAACACACTGTAAAAGGTGACAAGAAGGTTGCCAGATGAAGAACATTCTAAGCAGAGGAAGGATCAGAAAACCACACAGCGTAGTTAGGCTAGAGTACACAGTATGGTATGAGAGCTAGAGCTACAAGTGAGGCTAGAAAATAGACCGGGGGAAACTGATGAAGGAGCTTATATACTACATAAAGATTTTAGACATTATTCTTAGTCAATCAGAAGCCATCAAAGGTTTATAAATAGAAGAATCAGGTCTTTGTTTTAGATCAGTGGTTCTCAAAGTATGATTCATGGAACTGGAAAGTAACAACTAATTTCATAATAAATGTTAAGACATTTGCCTTTTTAACTTGCTGACATAAACTCAACCCCAAGAGTAAGGGCTCCCTTAAATTTTGTACCCCAAGGACCTGACATGCCTCACAGGAGTCCCAGTCCTGCAAAGTTGGGCTGATGGTACAAAATCAATCGTTGGCAAAACTGCTGACACTTTAGCATGAGTCAAGGCAGTGACATCAAACTGTACTAGTAACCACTGGTTTCCTTACCCTCTCCCTAGTAAACAAGGCAACCAAGTATGATGGTTGTCTCCAGAATAAGCAATTGTTTTTTGAGCTGAAATGATCTTTTTTTTTTCATGAAGCATCACTTTTACTGGAAAGATCCATCAAGAGACAAACTTATGATTATTCAGGATAACTGGCAGACATTTTCTCACAGTTGAACAAAGTGGGTCTGTCAAATTTAAGGAAGAAAAAACAGTATTTGTTGCTAAGGATAAAATTTGTGCTTTTAAGTATATATCAGAATTTTGAAAAACCTGTAAGTGTTACTGTGAGCCTGATAATTTCCCAATATTTAAAGGCTTTTCTGAGAGACTGGCAGTGATACTAACAAATGTGATTTTTTTTTCCTTTGGCGGGGAGGGTATAGCTGAGTGTTAGAGTGTGTGCTTAGCATGCACAAGGTCCTAGGTTCAATCCCCAGTACCTCCATTAAAAAAGTAAATAAATAAACCTAATTACCTCCCCACCAAATCAGGGTGCCAACACCATTAGGTTCTGGTGAGAGCTTCTTGAGGACAGATTTATGTAATATTCATCTTAATATGCCTTATTCTTATGAGTTCTGTAATTATTTTATGAAAAAGGAGAAAGGAGAAGGGGAAAGAAAGTTACCATTACTGCTTCCTGTACTCTTGAATGGCTGCCAACCCCATCCCTACTATTCCTGGTCAACACCCACGCGTGCTTCAGGGCTCAGTTTAAACAGTTCTTTCTCAGAGGCTTTCCCTGCCTGCTCCTAAAAAGTGCCAGCAATTGCACCCAGGTAGTATTTTTCTACTAAACTAATATAACTCTAGTGATTAGTTTTATTGAACAAATGAGACATTATACATTCTATGGAATTAACACTGTATGATTATTACCTATAGTGAATGAAAGGAACAATAATCCAAAAATGTCATCTCTATTTGGCTTTGAAATTTTAACTTTCCTAACTGCGTATCATTAGTAAAATTTACTTTGTAGTAGTAGATACATATAGAGGAATAGTTACAATTTTAGTATGACAATAGAATTTTCATATATGAATAACTGAAATTTTGATGTTGTTGTAAATATATTGAAAAGAAAAAGTATTTTTCCTAACTTTGCTCTCTTGGCAGAGATGGAGAATTGTCTCCGTTCTCTCCTTTATTAGTAACAAGATCCCCTTATCACCTGGGCATATGTGCACTGAGAAGATGATTACACTTCCTAGCCTGCGTACAGCTAGTTCTGGCCACTTGACAAAGATGTGACCAGTAGGTAGTAAGTTGAAATAGTATATAACACTTTTGGTAAGTGTCCTTGGTGGCTCTGGGGTGGGGTATAGGGAAAGGATGCCTTTCTCCTGGCCTATTTTTTTTCTTACTGACTGGAATGTGGATAGGATGGCTGAAGCCAGAGCAACTATCTTGGATCACAAGGAAAACTGCACTGGAGATGGCAGGCTAACGAAACAGAAGGAGTCTAGGTCTCTGATGATCATTGCTCTCCATCTCAGCCATGAATTACCTGTATTTGTAAGAAAGGCAAACTTCTGTCTACTGTTGTGAGTTTTCTATCTGCCACAGTAAACACAATCGTAACTATACAGCTCTGAAAACACATTGAATAAGTAGTAGTCACCTGACAAATTCTGTCTGTTGGTTTCACTTTCTTTGCTGCTGGAAGGAGAACCTGGGTCTGAAATGCTGCTTTCTGTTCCTCCCATCAATGGTCGCAAATGGTTTACAGATACTTGCTCAATAAAAGATGTGCCATGCTTATGGAAGTACCACCATTCAAATATCTGTGACAAACAGAAAACATCTTTCATTTAAAACAGAACTGATCAGCAGATATGAGCTCAAATCAAAACATTCTCTCAAGATGTTCCTATTTAATTCAGCACTTTAAATGTGCTCTCCTTCTGAAACAATAAGCTAAACACAGGATGCCCTGACAACACATGCTGAGCCAAGGTAAAAATACCTTTTTGTACTTTCGTAATGAAATTCAGACAAGCTGAGGCAACACTAGAAGAAATATGTTTATAAATAAAGCAATTAAAAAACAATAAGAAGTGTTTAATCTATAAATAATGTAACTACCATGTTACATTATAATTTTTTTCCTATCTGCAGCATAATTAAAAGAAAAACAAATTTGAAACAACTAATACTGTGGAGTAAGTGGTGGATTAAGTAGAAGACTAGGGTTAGAATGCCCACATTTGACTCCCAGTTCAGCCAAATATTAGCTAGATGCTTGGGCAAGTCACTTAACTTCTAACCTCTCAGAACTTCGATGTCCTATCTATTAAATATGATTAACAAGAATTGCAAATACTTTTGAAAATAAAGTACTACTTTAGTATTTGGCAGTATTATTAATGTAGGTTAAAAGTCAGGTTGATTCCCACATTGAACCACTTAAAAATCAGGATATTCACTTCTTCCTGTTTCCATGATTTATCATTGTTATAAAAAGAGGAATCAAAAGCAGCTCTCTGTGTTGAATTAGCAGAATGTTTCATATTTGGATACTCCAGCCTTCTCAACTCCCTTTGACTAGCTCCTTCAGATTTCAGTGTAAATGACATATCCGTAGGGAACTTTTCCTGATTCCACAGAATAGAAAGTTGTGTTATGCATACCCACTGGATCCTGTGTTTTCCTTTCAAAGTAATCTTTTCACTTATAATACTTAGTTAAACAACTGGCTTTGTTGCTATTCTTCAAGCTCCCAAGCACACTACCTGTTCAGATAGAAGTAAGACAGCAGCACAGTTCGCTTCCTCTTTTCAGGTGGTAAAAGAAATTACAAATGTAATAAAATTCGCTAATAAAAATTCATCTATATTTCAAAGGTAATGACGGAGTTTAACCTTTAGACTGCTACTTGAATTTCCTAATTTTTGTACATTTAAAACTGGTTTAAAAAATGTAATGACAAATTTTAAAAACTGTCTTACATATTATATATATAAGTTACATACTATTTATATAATATATATAAATTCCCCCTCCCTTATAAATGAGGAAAGTAAGACTCAGAATTTATGTGACTTGGCCAAAGTTATCAGGTAGTAGGTGGCAGAGTCAATACTCAAAACTACATCTTCTGATTTCAAGACCAACGCTTTTTCTGTTACATCAGCTATTTAAAGATAGCTATCTTCTTTATTTGGATTTTTATATGCTATTGGCAAAATGTGCTAAAATATGAGTAAGCTTTATAAGTCAATAAATTTTGAGGCTTTTAATAAAAGTTTTCACCCAGAATTCCTCCATCATTTTTTTTTTTAAGTCAAGAGAAAAATCTCTTTCTTATCTGGCACTTCACTTTAACAAAACGATCAAGTAGTCATCCCTATTTAAAAAAAAAACAACACTCCAATACAAATGCCATTATTTGTACATTTTGACTATAGTTATAGAGCACCACCTAGAGATGAGAAAAAAATACAGAAAAATTTTATTGGCCATGCATGCCATAATACTGCCTAAGATTTTTATCTGTAGCAGTGTTTTTCCAAAGTTTATAGCAGGCAACACTAGTTCCTAGAGATGTTAATAGAGATTATAAATTAAAAAAAAAGTCTTTTTATATTAAAAATGAGAGCTTGGTTAAATAATGCAAGGAAAAGCTGAATTAAAGTTAAACGGGTTTCTTTATTGTGGGACTTCTTAGAATAATGTGTCCAAAATTCATTAAGTGCTACCATGTTGTTGCAAGCTTTCACACACAATATCTCATTTAGTCTTCAAAACTCTATGAAGTTGATACTATTATTATTCCCAATGTACAGATGAGGAAATTGGAGCTTAGAAAAGTCAGTTAACTTGCTCGAAGTCACACAATTAAAGTGATGGTTAGTCCAGCTCCAAAACCCTGCTCAAGACACAGATTAATTCTTAGTCTGCTCAACGTTGCTAACATTAAAGTACTAGAAGATTTTATATATAGAAACTTGTATATCCAGGCTGTCTTGAAATCATTTGAAAAATTGTAAGATCTGGTAACACCAGTCTGCAAGTCAACATGATAACAATTAGCTTTAGCCTCTTCCAGAAGGAGCATGCACTGTTCAGATTACCCAGTCTTCAAAGTAAATACATTTAATTCTTACACTCTGCCCATTTCACTAATTTTGTTACCAAGCAAGCATTTAGTTCACAACCCATCTCCCACTCCCTGCGTTCCCCACAACATACTGTAGTCTTTTATATCCAAATGAATACTGCCAATCTCTAACAGTGGAGGGGGAGTTTCAGTGTTTTTTCAAATGCTAAACACATTTCAAGAATGCTTATCTCTAAGTATTTATAATTATTTTATTAACCATATAAATAGATTTGATTTTTAAATACCAAAGCATGAAGGAAATGGAAACTACTTACAAATATTAGTCCCGATATCAAAGAAGATGTTCCTGTAAGTGCCACATAAAATTTGGGTGTCAATGAATTTAAAAATACTGTCACTGCCAAAAAGAAGAAAAAGAAAATCAAAGTTTAAAAAAAGAAGTAGTCAAGTTATAAATACGCAAGTGTCTTTAAGAGTGGGGTTACATAAATTAATACCTAGAATGAGATTCATTTGAGAAAGTTGTAATATTTTAAAAGCTACTTTAAATTCCCATTGTATCATATCTTAAAAATGCCTTCACACATATTAAGGGTAGAATTTTACACTGCTGATTTGTTAAATAAACAAATCAAAATGAGAAAATTTGTCTTGCTTTTGAAAATAAAACCAATAAAATATAAATCATAATTTCACAAGAACATTTGCAATTCCATAAGGATGAGCTAGACAAATACCCTGTTACAAAGGAAGTTTAAAACTGCTCCCTAATTATTTTGCTGAGATTCAAACTAGTGTTTCAAATTAGAGGGAAGGAAAACAGCGTATTTGGTATGTCAGCTAGAGAGGCAAAATAGCCCAAAGAGAATAGGAACAACTAAGAGCTCCTTGTATCTGACTCACTGAAAACCTGGACCAGATTCCTCACTTCAAATAACTGTCTCATAAATTCTTTAGGTTTCAGAAAGAAATAAAAATCTGTAAACAGCCTCTCTCATCTAAATGGTGTATCTAGTTAACATGGAGAAAGATAAATGATAAACTCAATGAATAACATTTTACTGAGCGTACAAACCACTAGTAAGCACTTCATTAACCTGTAACAGAAACACCAAATTAGCTTTTTCAAACAGTAAAAGGCCAATTTATTTAGCTTGTTTTAGTGTGTTAGCTGTATCTGAATTTACAAACTATGTTCTAAAAAAGTTCAAAACATTTCAGAACATTATCTCACAGCCTTCCATGTCATCTCATGGAATAGAAACAAGGGCATTTGTTTTCTCTTGCTACAGAAAAATAAACCACAGTACTGACAGCCACAATCATCACATAACAGAAATGCTTCCATCATAATCTGAGGTTGTCAATTTGTAAAGACGTAGTAAGAGGCCCTAGCTCCCATTCACTTTATCCTGGCTACAGCTAAAGGATATTATTTGCAGAACCCAAGGGGATCATCACCTCTTAAACATCTTTGTATCTTCAGGCCACACTACACAGCAAGCTCTCTACAAATGCTGAAAACGAACTAGGGAAAGAACTCATTGCTGTTTGTAGCTCGTTCTCTTTACTTCCTGAACTGTTATATTTTAATGAGCAACAAATAATCTACTCAAGATAAGGCTTAAAACACAGAACGAACAAAAATATAACTAAAACTATTTCTTGCCAGAACTATTTTAAAACATGAGAATGGTTGGTTAAGATCGTGGTGTTTTCCTTCATTCAGATCTTTGTTGTCTGGGTGTGGATTCTCTCAGCTGAGCAGGGGAGAATGAGAGTAATTATTTTCAAGGGATCCTACCAATGGTGAGGGTGTATATAAATATTGCATCCACGTCAGAAAATGTTCTCATCTGTCCTACCACCTGAAGCTTGTCAGGTGGCTTTTCCTCCGGTAAACGAGGACAGAAGAGAGAGGGCGGATCTTAAGAGATCTAGAGAGGAGCCGGTAACTGCAGCTCAGGTTTGACAATCAGCTGCGGAGTAGTGACCCAAGACAAAAAGAACCCAGTCGGTCGCGCACACCGACAGCTTCTCCGAAGCCCTCCAGTGACTACCGAGAATCTCTGCCACTTGGCCCTTGCCCCCGGCACCGCTCCTCGCACGTCCCCCTCCCACTCCCGTCCCCAGGGAGCTCTGGGCCTCTCACCCGCTGCTAAATTCTCACACAGCCTCAGCGGGACCCTCAGAGCGTAAAGCAGCCCCAACCCCGCCACGAACCACAGCGAGGCCCCAGTGCCGGCCAGCCCGGCCCGCAGGCGCTCCCTCCAGCCCAGCGGCGGGCTCATGCCGGGAGCTGGTGCAGTAGGAGACGCCGCAGCAGTCGCTGCTTCACCTAAGCCGTCACCATCCGCCATCTTGCCTCTCCCCCAGGCGCCGGGAGTTGGGAGGGGAGAAGAGCAGGAAACCGGGAGTCGGGAATCCTGGGATAGTGGCGGACCTGAAGTTGGCTTCGGGGAAGGCTGAGCGCCCCAAGGAATAGGGACCGAGAAGATTTGGAAGGTGGAGGAGCATCCCAGGACTCGGGGCTACCTGTTCCTTTCGAGGGCGGGAAGGGCCGAATAGCGGCACCTATTTTGGAAGAACTGGACTGAGATGTGACCCGAGTGTTCTGGCCTCCATACGAGTAAGGGTCACCTTTCACCCCATTCCTGGGCTGGAAAAAGCGGCCAACCGTTCCATAATCCAAGCAGCAGTTAGCCCTTTGGACTCGACTGCCATGGAGAGCAGTGGGGCTGGGAAAGTCTATAGAAGTAGCAACTGCAATTTGGTCGGTTGGAGCTCGGGCTTCAATACCAGTCGAAACACGCTCCCAGCATCCCAAAGATGGAAGGGGAAATGGATATAACTCAATGAGGAAGATACTAGATTTAAAATTATTTACGGCAAGCCGACTTCCTGCGGCACGGGTACCCGGAGCCATCGACCCCGCCCGAAACTGATATGGCGCCCCCGCGGTCGGCGTTTCCGGGCGCGTCCTTCCGATGGTCCTCGCGGTGATTCCATCACTCGGCTTCCTTCCCGGCCTGCCTCGCGCCGGGGCCGGGCTGGGCCAGAGCAGCCCAAGATGGCCGACTTCGAGGATCGGGTGTCGGATGAGGAGAAGGTAAGGGGTCCGCCTCTCTCTCTTACCTCTTCCCGCTACTAGGAACAGAGGCCCGCCCCGGCTGCGGTGGGGACCCTGGCAGTACCCCCAGCAGAATGAAGCTTCTTGGCTCGTGCTGGCATACGCTCTCCGCAGTCGGGACGCTTCCCTCTTTAAGGGCTGTCCTCTGCCTCACGGTGGCCCCAGTTCCCCATTCCTCAACTCTCTTTTCCTCCAGGGCCTGAGGCACAGCCCCGTGGCCTTCCTGCGAGAGAGGAGACTTTACTTTTTTGAATTGTGACTGGATTCTTGTAATTAAGAGAGGGGGCAATGATGATGTCGCGACGTATCAAGAAGCAGTTATTTTACCGCCAGTAGCTGTTGGGGCTCACCCCATCCCCCCATTTTTAGAAATGATTGAGGCTAGTCTAGGGCGAGTCACTTCCTGGTCAGGGTGGCCTCTTAACTTCCCTTTTGCTCCTCCTTCCTCAGGAAGTGCTTTTGCTGTCACGACTCCTCGACAGGGCGAGGTCCCTAATGTGTTGGCCGCTTTTCCACACACACCTCTTTGCCCACATACTGGGGGCTGAAGTAATTAGCAATAATAAATGTGTAAGCCTCAGCACTTTTGCTTCAGAATTTGAACACCACTCTATTCCCTGTAGACAATCCCTTGACTGTATGTATACGCCCCCCCCCCCCGTGACGCCCTCCCTTGCGTCTTACATCCTCTTAACGATAATTTTTGAGAAATAGTTTTAGATTGCTGTTGACAGACAGGAATAGCCAAGGAATATTTTTCTTTTTAACTCCAGAAAGGTTTTATATAGCACATAAGCCTCATGTTAACACTTTGGAGTCTGGACAAAGCATCCTGGCTTCTTTGATGCTCCACTGTGGTGTCTTTGATTATAGTTGAATTCATCAGTGTGTAATTTGTATATTTGTTTCTTAAAAAGTGTTTTAAGTACAATAGAATATTCTACCTTAAGGGGAATAATTTTTTTTTCCTGATGACTGCACAGCTTTCTTAACAGTCTGTCAGGATTTTCAGTAAATGTGTTAAAGATTTTATAGCCTGTGGAAATTACAGTGATTTCACTACATAACTCATACTAGGTCAAGAATTATGTTTTTTGTTTCCCACAGTGTGATGCGCACCCTTGAATGCTATGTAAATGTGTCTGGGTTCTTTCCTTTTTTAATAAAAGAGATTGGGATGGTGGAAGGGAGTTTATGGTCCAAGAATTCTCTGTACAGAATAATTTGATGTATCATACTTACATATGCTGTGCCATTTTGAAATGCTGAAGAATGTGCAAAACAGTCACAAGTCATTGAACAACACTTCAGAATTAGGTTTTCTCTTGCTTGGAAATTGATTCGTATAAATGTATAAATGTATAACAGGCATTTTATATTGCATGTGAACTTATGCTGGAGAGAAAACTATAATTAAATGTTTATTCTAAGGCAAACAGTTATGATTCGGATGAAATTAAATTACAGTGAAAATCATGGGATAACATAACATCTGTTAGCCCAACTGATAGTCCACTTACTTTAAGCAAAAATACTGTTACACAAAATTTCACTAAGAATTAAGGTAACAATAAACTTCGAAGTTTATTGTGCCTAAGTGATACTACATTTACCAGTGTTGAGTTTTTGTCTTTGACACAGTGTTAGAATGCCTTTTTAATTAAACTTGGGGAAAATATGTATTTCAAAGTGCAAATTAAGGTGTCCTCAGATTGACAGTGTTAGTAATACTAATAGCCTTGATTTTATAACAGCAGATCTGTGACCAGTTTTATCTCCCAACATACTTTTGTCACTTAATTTTAGTTATGACATAGCAAGCAAATCATAATTAGCAAGGTAAATTACTGACTAAAGATGTTAATGAATTTCATATTCAGTAAACAGCTTTTAGATTAACTATGTTGTCTTCATTAGTATAGATAATTAAGAATAGCTGATATAATAAAAATCTCATGATGAGAAGGTATAGCTTAAGTGGTAGAGTGCATGCTTAGTATACACAAGGTCCTGGGTTCAATCCCTAGTACCTCCTCTAAAAATAAATAAATAAGTAAACTTGATTACCTCCCCCTACCAAAAATAAAAGAAAAAGACAATAAAGAAAATAAAGAAAAAAATCTTATGATAAAGTCATATGATTTGAGATTACAGAAATTTTGTTAGATTTTTATTCTCAGAGATCAGTTGATCTGTATTTCTCTGTTGCGGATCTGTAAGTAAAAAGAAACGATTTTAACTTGGAAGATTACTTCAGTTCTCCTTCAACTTTATGCTTACCTTGCCCCCTTTTCCTCCAAGCTCCTGATGCCTTTTAACTAAATTCAAGAATTAAAAATATTTTTCCAAAAAGTTATTGATATGAATATCTTAGCATTCGTAAATAGTAAGTAACCCTTAAGTGAGATTCTTGTACAAAACTTTAACAACCAAGGCACTATTATAAACAGGCTATTTTCAGCCTTAGTTTGTATTGATTCTTCCTTGAAGGAATTTTGAAGTTTTCATTTTTTTCTTTTAACTAAGACCTCAGTTGCATTTGATTTGTTTTAACGCACGTGTGTCATAATGCCAAATATATTTTAATACTGCTTTTCATGTTATATTTTCTGAAAGCAGTGAACCTAGAGGTGCATTTTGTGGTGATGGTCTAAGATTTCCTTGCAAGTATTTCCATAGAAGCTAGTAAGATCAACCATTCTTATAACTAACTGCTGAAAAAGTTTTTATCACGTTATACAGAGAGGAAGTTGGGTTTTTTAACTTCTGCATTGTTACCTGAAATGGTCACGATGAGCTGCCTAAATAAAACAGGAAGTTGAAAGTATAATAATGTGCTGAAATAAATGCTTTTAGTCTTATCCTCGAGTTCAGTTTCTGAGAATGAGCTCTAGTCCCCTAGTTACTTAGATTCTTCAGTTACTTAGTTCCAAATCCTTAAAGAGACCAAAAATGACAAGATGCCATAATTAGGAAACTTGAGGTATCAGCTGAAGTACTGGTTTTGGTTCTTTGCGCCGATTCTTTCCTTTATTTCATGGTTCAGCATTTTTAAAATGAGTAAATGCAGACAGAACTTTAGGGCTAAAAAGGGGACTATTAGCATATTTTTCCCTTTCAGCCTAACTAGTAGAATGTTTGTGTACAACTTCAAAAATACCGTAACTGAAAAATGGATCTGTATGCTTTCAGTTTAGACAATATTGTCTTTAAGGCACTTTTTGAGAAACGGCTTTATCAAAATTATCTAGGAGAGATGCAGAAAATTTTGTACATAAATGCAGAAATTTGAAGGCTCTGTTAGAGCTTATGAAAAATATTTATGCTTTTAAACTGGATTTCCTTGATTATGTATTACCTTCTTAATTTACTAGGTGAGTTATTACCTTTATTGGGTCAAGTAAATCCTAAAGCTTAATTGCCATGGTGGCTTTTTAACAAGTCATTTATTGGAATTAATACTGCCATTTTTTAAATCTTCCCTTTTCAGTTAGCTTTGCTGAGTAGTAGTCATTTAATCTGTTACATAATCCTTGGACAGGAGCATAAAGCCTTAGCAGATACAAATTCAGATGCCCAATCTTTGCTGAAGAATGTAGATTTATTATAATTTCTTCTTCAATAGCTGCCTGTTTTATTAGAGTCAGCCTTAATGCTAAGCAGAGCAGTGTGATTTGTCAAAAAAAATTCAGATCCTAGATTTGTCTGATTCGAAAGCTATGCTTTTTTCACTAAACTATTTTTTCCATGTTACCATGAATGAAAAAGAAATCAGAATAGAGTCATCCATTTAATGAATTATAAATGAGGTATTGTGATATAGTGGGGAAGAGTGTCAGGAGATTTACCATCTCCTTGTGCTTTTAGCCACCACTGTGATTTTGGAAAAATTACTTACCTTTGTGGGCCTCAAAAATTGTCTTCTAAAAATAGATAAGGGAAATTGCATCAAACTGACTCAACAAAGTTTGGTGAACTTTTCAAACTCTTAATTTTAAAATAAACAAACAAACAAAAAACCTCTATTTAAAAAATTGAAGCATTACAGTGTTCCAGGAGTTTCTGTCACTGCTTTGGCATGTTTGCCCTGATAACAAAACTATGAAATCCTTGGTAACTGCAATGGTATCTTTTTATCTAGTGCCTAGCGTAGCACCAGGTACATAGTGTGGGCATAAGCTATTGGTATGAAAGAGACCGACCAATCACAGCTTCACACATTGTCACATTTCCCCAGCTCGCGCTCCATCCTTCCCCCTCCCCCAATTATTTCTGGTTATCTGTAGGTATTTCCTGTATTCAGGAATGTGTCCATACTCTGGGTGCCTTTTTGGGCATTGATTGTGCCTGAGCATCTGTTGCCATTACTGGTTCTCTGTCCTGGCACTGCTAAGAACATTTGACCCCTCCTGGGAGCATTTTCCCATAAAGTTGCAAAATCCCATAAAGTTGCAAAGCCTTATGCATATCAAAATTACTGTGTGCACAGTTGTCCTTAGATATCCATGAGGGATTAGTTTCGGATACCATGGATAACAAAATCCGCTGATGCTCAAATCTCCTATATAAAATTTTGTAGTACAGCACACAGGAGCTGACTGTGTATACCTGGAGCCTTGCAAAAACCCTAATAGAAGTATTTCCTTCATTTGCTGTGAGTCCTTTTCTTTAGAGCTCAGAAGAACACGTACTATAGCATCAGGTGTCATTTGCTCTTTTCTCTCTCCGGTGCACAAACTCCTCATCTTTTTGTGTTTAAAAAAAAGAAGTTAAAGTCCTTGTACGCATCAGCTCCTGAAATTAGTCATGGTAACTTTTGAAAGACAGTTTGACTATTTGGGGATTTCTGAACTAAGTGCTAATTTTAATATATACCTACTGTGATTTTTCCTTCTCCCTTTATCAGAACCTCCTGCCAACCTCTGCGTTTCTGTTCATGCCACCGTATTCTCTTTTAGTCACATAGATTGGGACGTTGACATCATCTTTTTTGCCTGTAGCCTTTCATCTCGCATTCAATTAGTATTCCAGCCCTGTAAATTCTTCTTCCTATATTAGATTCTGTTCCTTCATTTCCATTAATTTTTTAAAAAACTATTTTAAGTATATAAGAACTATAATCACATGCTTAAAATTTAAATGGTAGGAAAGAATGAGTAAAAAGTCCCCTCCCACCCATTTTAGAGCCACCCAGTTCCCCTGAGCGACAGCCAGTATTACCAGTCTCTTCTGTTCTACACATGTTCAAACTGATAAGTATATTTTTCACTTAACAGTGTGTCTATCCTGTTCACATTCCTTCTACTATTGTCTTCATTCAGGACCTTTTCTTATGCTTGGATTATTTTTAACAGCATTCTTAATTGTTCTCTTTGCCTCCAGCCTCCCCCTTTCTGCATTTTTGCTGATTTTTCACAGTTCTTCACACTACTAAATTTTTAGCAGTAGTAAAATTTATAACTGCACATAGATATTGTTAGGGCAATGTCTGTAAAATGGAGTGTTCAATTGAATGGGTCATATGATGCAGTGTAGGTCGTACATATAACTTGTAAGCGAGAAGGCAGCATAATGCAGGCTGCACCAAAGAAAGATGGTCAGTTTATTGGAACATGAGAGAACTTTGCCTTCTAGGTAACACTGAAGTGTTTATTATGTGCTAGATACTTTATGTATTAAAATGTATTCATCTCAAAACATCCCAGTACTTGTATTATTCCCATTTTTCAGCTGAGTAAACTGAAGCACATTTGAGGTTAAAAATTATGACCAAGTATCCAGAACTAATAATAGTAGAACAGATACAGTCTCTGGTAATCTACTTCAAGACCTTTGCTCTTACCCACTTTGATTTCTTTGAGTAGATAGGTAGTGGGTTGAGATAGCAAACAGTTGTAGTGAAATGATGACATAATCCTAAACAGCAATCAGGTTTAATGGTGTGGTGACAGGAATGCTTTTATAGATTATGAAACATTGATATTCTCTGGTCATGACTGTATTATAATTATTGCCAAATTAGCTTAGTGCTCTTTTGAGCCTCTTCAAGTATGCCGCTAAGAATTCTAGTATTTAAAATGTGTTATAAACTGAACGTGTTGAGAAAAATGACAAAGTCCTCATGACAAGGCCAAGGGCACTGTCTGTCTTAAGAACCTTGTATTATGACGGTACCTTAGAACATTATTGCTTACAATAGAATCGCATACGTGTTTCTTTCAAAAGCAAGATTTCTGGGTTCTTTCCTAGACCACCTGAATCAGAATTTGGTGGGACCAATGCTCATTTATTTTTAATAAGCTTCCCAATAATTATTTGCAACTCGAGAACCTCTATCCAACTCTTAATCCTCTGCCTGTTAAGCTCAGCAGCTTGATTCATCAGGATAGTAAGACCACATCTCTCAGGGACAAACTCACACTAGCCAGACTGATGAAACAAGTGTATAAAACGAGGGTAACTACTAATTTGATAAATATAAGAGGGACTAGATTACTTTTTTCAAGTAGATCAGACACAAGGGAAATCAAATTATAATTTTTTTCAGTGTAAGCATGGAGTCAGAACCAGGGAAGGAAGCCTGTATGTATCAAAAATTTGCATATTGCAGCTTCTGCAGTCTTTCCATTCTTAATGACACCTTCATTCTTTAGTTGCTCAGGCCAAAAAGTTTAGTGTCATCTTTGATTCCTGTTTCTCTTGCAATCTACATATAGTCCATTAGCAAATCCTGTAGGCTCGGCCTTCAGAATATACCCAGAACTTGATTATTTCACCACACTGTTTATTTCAACCACTCTGGAAGAAGCTACCATGATTTCCCACATAGATTATTGCACTGGCCTTCTCTCTGGTCTCCCTCCTTCTGCTCTTGTCTCTCCATAAGCAGTCTGTCCTCAGTGTAGGACCCAGAGTGATCTGGTTAAAAAATGTAACTCAGAATATGTCACTCTACTCCTCCAGTGGTTTCCCATCTTCAGAATATAAATTCTTACTCTAACTACAAGCCCCTACATGGTCTGGGATTTTACCTCTATACTTCCTGCTTTGACCTTAACTCCTACCTATTCCTCCCCAGTCCTCTCTGTTCCGGCCACACATTCTCACTTAATGGGTCTTTGCATTTGCTCTGTTCTCTGGAGTTTCCTTCCTTCCATAGCCTTCACTTCCTTCAGATTAATCAGAAGCCACTTCAGTGAAGGCCTGTGTGGTCACCTTGTCCAAATCCAATGTAACATTTCATATCCCCTTTCCCTTTATTTTTCACTCCTTAGCATTTATCACTAGCTGGCATATCATGTAGTTTAGTTATTTAATCTTATCTACTGTCTCGCTTCCCACTTGAACTTAAGCCCTATGAGGACTATATATTTTTGAATCACTATTGCCTAAAACAGTGCCTTCGTAGTAGGCCTTCAGATACTTGTTGAATGAATGAGTGAATGAACCTTGCTTTGGTAGCATCTGTCTTGATTTCATAGTTAACTCTTAGGCAGGCTGATTTCCAGGTTTTTGTGAAGCCATATTGAGGACTCCATTACTTCCAGATTAATTTTCATTAATGGAGCTTCCCACTCAGAAGTCTTTGGCAGTTTTCCATTACCTGCAGAATAAAACCAGATTTAATATTAGCATAACTACTGCCATCTGACTCATCTTATCTTACTCTGCCTTTCTCTTTTATTATCTCCCAGATAAATCTGTTTCTACCAGACTAGTATGCTTACAAAAGGCTGTTTTTCCCCCCACCTTTTTTCACTCTTACCATTCCTTATTTGGAATGCCCTCCCTTCCCCTTCCTCTAACTCTATCTAAAGCACTTTGTGGAACCCAGCTTAGTTCCCTCCTTCCCCTTCCTTGTAGTTGTCTTTAACCATCCCAGCCCATATTCATCTCCTTCCCGTTAAGTTCTGTGCTGTATATTGTCTATAATGCTGATTTGGCAGTTTTGCTGCTTTGAATTATAGTTGTTTTGAATGATTGACGCATCTTTACTGAGGGCTATGTGTATAAATTGTTCTGGTAACAGTGGTGAATTATAAAGTTTTGAAAAGCCAAGATGCTGAGTGTATGCTTGTCTTATGTTATTTGTATCCACCATGATGATTTGCACTTAATATTAGCTTAAGGTAGTGGCTCTCAACCTTGGCAGCACATGAGAATCACCTGAAGAAGCTTTTTTAAAATTCTGATACCCAGATTCTACCCCAGATCTATTATATCAGAATCTCTGTGGGTGGAATCCAGGCATCAGTAATTTTAAAGCTCCCAGGTGGTTCTAAATGTATAGCCTTTGTTCAGAACTACAGGCTTAAGGCAAAATGGAATTTGTTGGCTTCTTTCACCATTCTCCTTTTTGTCTTTATCTTTAGTACTCACCTCGGTGCCTGGGACCCAGTAAAGTGTTGTTTGTTTTGTTTTGTGTGAATTGGTAAATACAAAGACCTGAACTTTTAAAGAAGATATTTTACTCAAAATTCAATGACATTTAGGCATTTGCTTAGGGAAAGAAAGTTAAGTATATGGTATGTCTAAGTCTGTTTCATGTTACCTCCTTTGGAGTCTTAAAATAGTACTAGATATATGAGCAGGTATTATATTCACAGATGAAGAAAGTAAGACCCAAGCAATTAAGTGCTAAAGCTGGCATGTGAAACTAGGTCTGACTCCTAATGATTTTGAAAAAAAAGTAAAATTGGTAAAAAGATACACCTTTAAGTTAGAAATACCATGACATGCCAGATAATGCACCAGATCTTAAAGGCAACATGCTTCTTGCTTCCCACTGCTTTTATTTCCATCCAGCATGGGCTCTCATGGTTGAACTCTACCCTTTTGGACTTGGCGTTTGCATCATTGCTCTCTTGCAGCTGAATTTCAAGGTGTTTAGGGTGGATTTTCCCCTAATTTCTTGATTTGGTCTGACTGTTTCCAAAACAATACTCATTGTATCTGGCCCCTTGGAACTTTTTACCATCTGCCCAATCACCAAGAGTAGGGCATGAGAATGTGTGTATTCTAACACATTTAAACTCCTAAGCAGCAAGTTGCTTACGTGATCCTTTCATTCTTTTTTTTTCTTTTTTCTAACTTAGAACAATATATCTCAGACTTTTATACTTCCTCGGTTCTTCCTCTGATTAAGCTAGACAGTCCTTTCCCTCCTTATGTATATCAACACTGTTTTACATTTAAGATAAGACAGCTTTTTTAATCTTTACTGAGATTGAGCAGCCAATACTTAATTTTTTTTTCTGTTTAGTAGTTGATAACTTAAGGCTTATTACTTACTTTGAACTTCTAAATGAACACTTAAAATACATACTTGGAAATCTTTTTACTGACCTTCTGGATGTCTTATATTAGAAGAGTCCAGAATGAGGACTAAGGAGTGATTTCCTTCTAATTTGTTGCATAGAGAACTTGTAAATTAAAAAGGAATGGTTGGGAAAGATAACTAGAAAATAAAATACAACCTATACTTTGGTTCTTATATGTTGTAAATTTTATGGTTAAGTATGTTGTTTTATGTGCTATTATACTAGGTGGCATAAAATACAGTAATGACCTATGTTAAAGAAAAATTACTCTGATATTTGTTGAAATGATAAGAAGACTTTATTCAGTACTTTTGCATTGGGGGAGAGAGATTGAGTTCAGCTCCAAATAAAGCAAAGACTGCTGGGGATTTACAGCCAGCAAGCAAAGTGAAGTGGTCAGGAGAGGGAAAATTACTGCTAAGGGCAGACTGAGGATTTACATATCAACGGTGGAGCATGAGGAATTTGATATCAAGAATGGGGGAATTCTCATTCAACTATGGGATTCTTGCTAAAATTGGGCTAGTCAGGCCATACACAAGGCTGAGATCAAGGCCTAGTTGAGAAGAGTGCTCAGCGGAGCCTGACTAAAGTTTGCTCAAAGAGAGAGTCTTTGGCCCTCTGTGTGTGTTATTAATTATTTTAATAGATCTTTAAGCAGTTATTCCTTAGAGTTGGTAGAACTTTTAAAAATGAAATTGCCCTACTTAAACTTGCCAGCTTTCCCTACCTATTTGTCTATATCTGACAAAACTTATAATTGATTACTAATAGAGAAGACAGTTCCTAAGAAGTACTTAAAATGGCTTTTAAAAGAGTTAACGTAAAACAAATTATTTGGCAGTGTCACCATCTTTTTATAGTGTTGATCCTAATTTAAGACATAGCTATATGTTTTTTAACCTTAGCTTTTGCTGATAATGTAAATCAAAATAATGGAGGAGACTGGGCCTTTGAGGAGACAGGATATATGGGAAATCTCTGTTGTTTCTCTCAACTTTGCTGTAAACCTAAAATTGCTCTTAGAAAAAATATTCTTAAAATACAAAATAATGATAATAATGACAACTATAACATCCTAAATGTCTTCAAATAGGAAAAACTCCCTTAAGAAATAAACAGTGAATTCTGTGCAAATAGAGCTTACTTCATAGTAGGATAAGAATAAGGTATAAAAATAAGTATTTACAAAAGCACGATTTACTATTTTTTGAGGTACAGTCTGGTTGAAAACACAAGTAAACTTTGAAGGATGTGTTATCAGCGGGAAGGTATAGCTCAGTGGTAGAGTGCATGCTTAGCATGCACAGGATCCTGGGCTCAATCCCTAGTACCTCCTCTAAAAATAAGTAAATAAGTAAACCTAATTACCTCCCCCTCAAAAAAAAAAAGATAAACTAAAATTTAAAAATTAAAAAAATTAACATTTTAAAATAACTATACTTCAATAAAAATATATTTAAAAAAAGGAAGATGAGTTATCACTTTAAAGCAAAGTGAAACAATCATTTGGGAAAACTTTTTTTGATTAGTAAAAAAGTTGTTGCTGTTTATAGTTCTTGATGAAGATTGTAATGATGGAGAATACTAGGTGACTAAGACCCAAAGAATTTCTGGAAAAGAGGAATTATTTTCTCAACAATTTGAAGAGTTTGTTCAGTTTAGTAATTTAAAGCAGCAGTTAATCTTGCTGTGACCAGGTAACTATAGCTAACATTTACTGAGCCTCCATGTTTTATTTTAAGTGTTTTACTGAAGACTTGTCATATATTATCTTACTTAATTTTCACAACAATCCCAAGAAGTATATACTGTCCCACTTTAGGGAGAGGGTGTGATTCAGAGACTAAGAGACTGAAATTCAAATCCATATCTGTCCAACTCCAGAGCCTGTATCTTTCCATTTTGCCATTGTACCTCATAAAAATATTAAAAAGTAAGCTCACTTCCTTAGTGTCATTTTGTTCAGAAGGGATTTTGTAAACATTTACTAATTACCTATCTGCCATTTAGTTTGCTAGGACCTATATAATATAGAAAAGGAAAGCAAGGCAGTTTGCCTAAAGAAAACTTAAGTCTTTGGGAACAGAATGATACCTATAGAACTAATTATCAACAGCAGTTACATTTTAGGTGCTATGATAAATGTTCCAAGTATGGTAGAAGTACTAAGAATTCTTGAGACTATAAAAAATGCGGAATACATCTTGGAAAGAAACAGAAGAACCCAACCCTAAAAGATAGGAATAATGTAGACAGACAAAGATGAGGAGACAGGCACAACACTCAAGGACAGTGTGAGTAAAGGTCCAGAAATAAAGTCTTTTAATACGCTAATACACTAGTAGACTAATGAGGGCAATAAAGATTTTTGTAGATGTCTTACTGGCAGAGGTTTGGCTCCTGAAGTGTACAAAATTTGGGCAGTATTAGCTGACTTGGACGTTGCTGATAATTGGACTGTGGATATTTTCTAGTGAAAGATTTCTTCTTTGCCTGTCTAGAATTATCCACCCAGCATTCACAAAGAGCTGAAGTTGTTGAATTTCAACTTGAAGTCCTCTTGTCAAGGAAATCAGTAAAAAACCTAGTTATGAATAGATGTAATGTTGAAATGTGTGGGGTCTGTTATTAAAAGATTATTAAGCTAAAAATCTGAGTTTTATAAATTTTGTAAATTTCTTTTTCTAGTATATTTTTAAAGTTTCTTAAATTTAACAAAATAAAGCAATTTCTGAAAAATGGGATGTATTACTTTCTCAGTTTGATTTTTAACATTACAATACAGAAATCAGTAATATATAAATGAAGTTTTGAATCTTGGAAGGATTGGGTATTTTTATTTTCCTTTTTGGAGAGGTCTAACGATAAGGAGAATTGGAAGAAACTGAAATTTGGGAGAACTTATCTTTCAGTGATACTTTAAATAGACTTTAAATTCCCCCCTTTTACATTAGAAACATAGTATAATGGAATCCATACAATTAGCATTATTGGAATATTTAAATATATGAAGGAGTGGAATTGTGTATGAGACTTGAGTTACTCCCTCTTTAAAATATACCTGAAATTATACCCTTTACTGCAGATACTATTAGATGAATGCTATGTACATTGAAACTATTACTTTATGGAATAGGAATAATTTTTTTTAAGCGGAGTGAAGTTTTCATTCAACTAAAACCTCCATGTCAGCGATTCTCAATTACGTAGCGGATTACATGCCTCCCTCCATGGGATATATACCTAAAGAAAGTGGGGAACTTTCTTTCCCCATGTCAATCTTGCGAATGACTGAATTACTGTTACTGAAATTTTCATCCCTTACTTGTATTGCAGCAAAAATATTTTTGTAATCACTAACTGCTTAGCCATTTCTCTTTCCTTTTTTGCTTGTACCAGTGATTTTGTTTACTTCTATTCAATTTCATCTTGTTAGTTTTGACCCAGTTTTGAGGCTGGATGATAAAATTTTGACTTTTAATGTTATTATTTATCATTTTATTTATCCCTTCCGACTTTGTGTCAACTGCAGCTTTTACAAGAAATGCTTTGTCTCAATTCCTTGTTAAAAAAAAAAATTTGAAAAGGACTAGGCCAAATTCATGAGACCACACTAAAGATAATCCTCCCAAATTTTAATACCTGTTACTACTACATAGTATAGTTGATTGTCTAGTTCAGTGCCACCCCTTTATAAGTGTGTGACCTTGGACAAGACACTTACACTCTCTTAACCTGTTCCTTCATTTAAAATAGGGATAATAAATAGTCTTCTTCCCTGCCTATTTTAATGAGCTGTTTTAAGATCAAAAGAGAGATTATAAAAGAGTTTTGTAAACAATAAAATAGTATTCATTCATTTATATTCCTAGCATGTGCCAGGTCTCAGTCCTGGTTATACAACAGTGAACAGACGTAACGAATTCTTATACTCTATGCCAGAAATTGGCAAATCTGGTCACTGCTGTTTTTGTATGGCCTACAAGGTAATGTGTTTCGAATGGTTAGGAAAAAAACAAAAGAAGAAGAATGTTTCATGATGTGAAACTTACATGAAATACAAATTGCAGTGTCTAAAATAATGTGTTTAACTCAGTGGGGGTAATCCTTTCACAGTATACAAGTATATCAGGATATCACATCGACCAATAGGCACATGAAAAAATGCTCAGTATATATAATTATCAGAGAAATGCAAATCAGAACTACAATCAAGTATCACCTCACACCAGTCAGAATGGCCATCATTAAAAAGTCCACAAACGATAAATGCTGGAAAAGGTCTGAGAACAGGGAACCCTATATACTGTTGGTGGGAGTATATAGAAGTCAGGAAGTCAGAAAAGGGTACTTGAGTAGATGACATTTGAACTGAGATTTGAATGAAGAAGGAAGTGAACCCTCTAATAGAAGAGCATTTCTGGTAAAAGGAACAAAAATTATAATAGCCCTGAGGCAGGAGTGTAGCTGTAGGGCTAGGAGCTAAACAGTAGGAAAATGGGGAAGGGCAGACCAAATTATAAATAGCCTTGGAGACCAAGGAGCAGACCTTAGATTTTGTCATGATTACATAAATGTATCATTACAATTTCTATTACTTCAAGGTATTTTTATGGTACTGTTATAGTGACAAATCAACTTAACACTTCGAAAGTCTATCTTCAAAGACTGTCAAATGTTTTTCTAATGCTAAGTATGGTCATCCCATTGAGGGAGATTTGTTCAAGCCCCCCTCCTCCAAGATGCCAAAGTCCGAGGATGCTCAAGTCCCTTATGTAAAATGGCATAGTGTTTGTGTGTAACTTAAGCACATCCTACTATATATTTTAAATCATCTCTAGATTACTTATAGTACCTAATACAATGTAAGTGCTATGTAAATAATTGCCAGTGTGTGGCAAATTCAAGTTTTGCTTTTTGGAACCTTTTGGATTTTTTTTCTCAAATATTTTCAATCCTTGGATGCACAACCCACAAACACAGAGGGTCACCTGTAATCCATCTTTTTTAGTAGCTCTCAGTAAGTAACATGGGGATTGTTTACCATGACTGTGTTTTAGGATCCCATGTTGGCATCTAATTATGACCACATTTCTTTTAACTGCTCATTTAGAGCTTCACTCTTGCCATAGCATATTTATCTTCAAATCTCTATACTTTCATTTAAAAACTGGGAGATGCTTTGGTTTCTTTAATGGACATTTCTCCTGTTCTTGATATTCTCAAATAATTTTTAAATTATTTATTGTAAAGGGAACGTTGGCATGCCCCTTTTGTGATTTTTAAAAAGTTTTAAAATTATTTTTTATACAAATAATTTATATTCATTGTACAACTTTGACCATAAAGATAAGCCAAAAAAGGGAAGACTATCTTTTGTAATACTATCAGAGGTAGTCCCAGTTAAAATTTAGTAGCTGTACATATATGTAAATATATACTTTTAAGAAACAAGAATTCATCATTTTGCAACCTTTTCACTCGGTAGCATAATAAATATTGACCTATGTCAAAAGATAGGACATTTCTCAAACATTTTTACTTTCAGGACCCCTATACACTCTTAGAAATCGAGTTTCTTTTTTCCCCAGTTGTATTGAGATATACAGCACTTTAAGTTTAAGGTGTACAGCATACGATTTGACCTACATACATCATGAAATGATTATCACAGAAGTTTATTGAACACCCATCCTCTCATATAGATACAAAGTTAAAGGAATAGTAATACAATTTTTTTTCAATTTTTTTCTTGTGATGAAAACTCTGAGGATTTACTCTTAACTTTCATATATAACATACAACAGTGTCAATTATATTTATCATCTTGTACATTACATACGTAGTACAAATTTATCTTATAACTGGAGTTTGTACCTTTTGACCGCCTTCATCCAATTCTCCCTCTTCCCACCCCCTGTCTCTGGGAACCACAAATCTGATCTCTTTGTCTATTATGAGTTTGTTTTTGAAGTATAATTGACCTATAACACAATGTTAGTTTCTGTTATATAGCATGGTAATTCAGTATTTCTTTCTATACATTTCAAAATGATCATCACAATAAATCTAGTTACGGTATGTCACCATGTAAAATGCTACATAGTTATTAATGATATTTCCCACACTACATTTTCATTCCTTTCACTGATTTATTACACAACTGAAAATTTGTGCCTCTTAATCTCCCTCACCTATTCTTTCCTCCCCCCATTCCCTCCCTTCTGGCAACCACCTGTTTGTTCCCTGTATCTGTGACTGTTTCTGATTGTTTTTTTGGATTCCACTTCCATTTCACTTTTGGATAAGTGAAATTATACAATATTTGTTTTTCTCTGACTGATTTATTTCACTTAGCATAATACCCTCTAGGTCCATCCATGTTGTTGCAAATGGCAAGTTTTCATTCTTTTTTTTACAGCTGAGTAATACTGCATTGTACGTATATTGTGTGTGTGTGTGTGTGTGTATCTTACATCTTCTTTATCCATTCATTTAGAATGCTTCCATATCTTGGCTATTGTAAATAATGCTGCAGTGAATTTATGGATGATCTTTTCTCATTAGTGCTTTCATAGAAATTGAGTTTTTATTTTTGTGGCTTTATATGTATTAGATATTAAAACTTAGAGATTTTTAAAACATTAATTCATTTAAAAACAACAGTGATAAATTTATTGCATGTTAACATGATTAGTATTTTGGGGTTTTTAACACTTTATTTTTGAAAACACAAAAAGAATCAGTGGGAAAAGTAGCATTATTTTACATTATGCAAATCTTTTTAGTATCTCCATTCCATTTGTTGTTCTTTGTTGTCTTTGTAGGTATTATTCCCTTTGCATGGAATGCTCTCCTTGATATTTACTCATCCTCCAATCCAGCTCAAACATCACTTCCTTTGATGACCACCCCATCCCCTCCTTAGATGCATATTTAGAGTTGCACCTTCCTTTGTGCTTCGTTGTGCCTTTTAATGCTTGCTATATTACTATTTAGGTGACAGAGCCTTGAGTACAGTGACAAGTGTCTTATTCGGTATTTAATCTTTACTTACTGACATTTCTTTTCTTAGCTGCTCAGTAAACGTTTGCTGAATGGATGTACTGTTTCTTTTTTACATGCAGTGTCAGTTTGTCCATTATCCAAATGTCTGTTATTTCAGTTACAGCAATTCTGTCATTTTGTAACTTTTGATAATTTGGGGATAACTTCAGAAGTATTAGTAACTTGAATTTTCTGTTTGGTAACTATTATTATGCATTCAAACATTAATAAGTATGTAAAATATGACAATGGCTTTATTCATTTTAGGGAAGATGCTTTTGAGTAGTATATAAATATATTTTTGAACTGCATACATTTCAATTTTCCTGACTGAGGGGAATTTCACAATTACATAAGGATTATAGGAAATGTGCCTTGACAAAGTGAAATAGATCATAGCTGCTCAGCAGACTTACCACAAATACACTAAAAACAGAGGTTTGCTATACAAAATAGGTTTGCTATTTTCTGAAATAAGTGACTGATAGCAACAATTGACGAGCACAGAAACATGATTGTGTACATGCTAAAGCAGATACACACAGTTGGAAATCTGTATTGGAACTATTAGTCCTACATAGTATAACTCTCACGACTTGAGCAGCATTTCTTACTTCCTAATTGAAACCCCTCTTTCTGTTGTTGTTGCTTAGTAATATAAGAGCTTTATTGAGTATTTCCACTTAATCTCTACCAGTTTTTATCCCAGAAAAATAATGTATTATCTATAATTACCCTGTCACGGCAGGGTTCTCAAATTTTATGTGCATGAGAATATCCTAGAGTGTTTGTGGTATGGATTCCACATCCTTGCTTCCACATAGTCTACATATAAGTTTTGTCTTTTGAGTCTTAATAAGTTATATAGAGTTTTGTAGCTCAAGAAATTTTGCAGATCTCCTAACCTTTTTTTAGGAGTTGGATTATTATGAGGAAGCTTAGGACCAAAAAAGTTTAGTAATGTTTCCAAGATCATAAACTTAGTTACTGGATCTATAGAGCCAGTAATTAGAATCCAGGGTTTCCATTCTACCTTGCTCCGTAAATCAGTAGGCCTTTTTTGACTGAAAAGATGTTTGGCTCTGGAGCAGCTTTTCTTTTACTCTTTGTAGGATAAGAGCAAAGTCACCTAAGATCTTCCATATAAACCTGGGGATGCTAAAGTCGTAAAGTATTTCTTTTTCTAATTCTCTTTTAAGTCCCAGCTTTATTTTCCAAAGACTCTTAAAAGTCTTTTTTGGTTGCTTTTTTTTCCTTAACAGTGGTAAGACTCTGATGGTAACTTTAATTTGATTGGGTCAACAAGAACTTTAAATTGTTTGAAAGAAATTAAGAAGTCAACAGAGGATGCCTATCTGAAAAGTAGAGCTCAGTTTATTGTTAGATACACCATGTTCCTCTGAGTTGCTCGTCATCAGTGAGTTGAATCTTCTTTATACACAATCAAGTATTAGAGAATTTCCAACATTCTTCCTCTCATAATATGTAAGAATTATACTTGAGAATCCATTTGAGGTCAGTCCTATTATCATTGCTAACATAATTTTATATATGTGTGTGTATGTGTATACATATATCACCAAATGATACACTGAATTGTTTTTTCTTTCATCTAGGTTTGTATATTCTTTGTATTTCATATTTTACTTGAAAAGATTAATTTGTATGGCAGACTGAGCACATGGTTTACCTTACCTTTTATGTCAAAACTTTTAAAACAAAAAAATAGGAAAAAATGGAGTGGGAAGAGAAATAAATTAGTAACAGTTTAAATAGTATGAGTGTCATTGGTGGACCAATTTTTTTTTTTTTTTTTTTAAGCATTTCCTGGTAGAAAGGAGAATGGTTGAAAAACATGGGGGAAAAAATAAGATCAGAGGAAACACGGAAGAAAAACTCTAATGGACATAGGAGCCATTCTGAGGAGATCTATTTAAGGAGCAAGAAGGAAAGAACTCAGAACAGTCCTGGAGTAGATTAGTTGGGGAGTTGTTCTCTAAGCTTAGTGGACCACTTGTCTCCTCTTTTCATTCCCATTTGGGCTAAGCTGCAGACAAATAGCATTTGTCTTCAGAATATAGCATTGAGAATGAGCATTAGGAGCAGAGAGGCAAGGCAGTGCCCCAGGTAGCCTGTGGCCTCTAGGAGGCTCACTCAGAAGGTTATCTGCTCACATGTTCTCAGCAGCAAGTCTACTCTTTCCCTCCCCTACAATGACTAGAAACAAACTACAGATAAACAGAACAGGCAAACTAAATTAGATTCAAAGAGGAGCAACATACATTTGTAGAAAACTAGTTACCATGAAAGAGAAGCACCAAACTGAGCAAACAGATCTAAATTCTTAGGAAGCAGTTGATAAAAGAAGACTTTAAAATAAATATAGTTAATACCCTCAAGGAGACTCAAGAGATGCACACACACGCACATACACAAAACGAAAGTCTTGAAAGTTAAAAACAGAAGAGTTAAAATAATTCTATGAATAGCAAAATGGGCACAGCCAAAGGCCATGTTAGTGAGTTGAAAAAATGGAGCTGAAGAATTCTCCCCATACAAAGTATAAAATGACCAAAAAAGATAAAATATAGGAGAAAAAATAGATACGCAAGTTAGACTCTAACATTTATGTGCCCATCTCTAACAGGAGACCAAAAAACAAAATGGCAGTAGTGGGCAGGAGAGGGAATTACAATGAATAACAGAAGAAATATTTTCCACAGCATTCTTTAGGACCCTTAGTATAGTGTTGAATAGTTTAGGTGACGATAATCATCTTTGTCTTGCTTTTAAAATTAGTGACACTGCTTAGGTTTCATCATTATTAGGTATGCTGTAAAATTTTGGTGAATAACCCTTTATAAAGTTAAGGAAGTTTGTTCCTTCAGAAGCTAGTAATTTTGTTGCTGTTCTATGATATTTGAATGAGTGCTGAATTTTGTCTTTTTTCCAGCATGAAGTAAGATGATCACAAGGTTTTGTTCCTTTAATTTATAAGTTACATTGACTTATTAGTATTGAGTCATCCTTGCATTGGGATAAACACCATAAGCATAAATTGGTATACTACCAAGTTCCTAATACTTTCTTTAGTTTTGCTTAAGTGTTCATAAATGAAATAGGATCATAGCTTTCTCTTTTTTTTTTGACTGTGATATATTTTGACCAAAAACTGATTGTTCAGCTTTTTAAAAAGAAAAATTCAAAATTAATCAAAGCAGCACATATCCCCACATCAGAACAAACCTATATCAATAATAAACACTTTGCAATGTTTTACGAAAAGAAAATCTGAAGGCTCCTAAACAGTAAAGATTTAAACAGGAAATTAAGAGATGTGATAAGAATTTTTGTAATCTTAATTTCTTCCCCTCATGTATGTTACTCTTCATAATTTCTTACTGTAAATTTTATTTCTCTTTAGGTACGCATAGCTGCTAAATTCATCACTCATGCACCCCCAGGGGAATTTAATGAAGTGTTCAATGGTGAGTAAAGATTAGTATTTAGTTATTTTAAACCCTCTTTAATTACATACAAGCACTTATTGAGTGCTTCCTGTCTCTTTTAATCCTTACATTGTAGTTAAGGAAATCAAGATTCAGAGAAGTTAAATAACTTATCTGATATCACCCAGAAAGTGTCAGAGCTAGGTTTTAAACCCAGGTCTGAGTGAAAAGCATTCTCTTAACCCATAAATTAGGATGCCTAGCTTATGTGAGAAAAGACTTAAAGTAGTTTAATATCGATAAATGTAGAAATGATATTAAATTGTTTTCATAGTTTATATCTGTCATTATAAATCATAGCTTAAATCCCCTCAGTGCTTTTAGTCAGTAAGTGCCATAGCATAGGCACTTTGTAGAGCGACTGGGACTGAACTAACTGTATCTGGGAAGCCTGTTAAATATACAGATTCCAATGTTACCATCCTCTTTAAGATTCTCATTTGTTTTATCTGGCATGAGATGGGTAATCTGTTTTATAAAGTTCTCCCAGGTGATTCTGAATCACAGCCAGTTTGGGAACCACTATTCCAATATACTTACAACCTTCCATACTATTCACTGTCTTAACAAAACTTACAGAATAAAAAATGTAGATGAGGCATCTTGAACTTCATGATAATATCACTTATCATAATCCCTATTTAAGTTATAAGTGAATTCATTTTAAAGTTCCCCTTAAGTAAAATCATAGTCTTTGTGCATCTTGGTTCAGTTTAGTGAATATTTATTTTGAAATTCTGGTTTTATGTTAGAAGATTACCTGCTTAGAGGAACTGTGTGCATCTGGCCCAGAGTCCCACATCAGTAATCCCCATTGGTTAAAATTAATGATGCAAAGGGAAAGTTACTGGGAAGATATATAAATATTATTTACAAGGGGTAAAATAATACAACAGAAGTAAATCTGGACATTCTTTATAGACACAATTATGCGTCAGTTTTTGAGCACTAACAGCAAGACAAACATGCAGCTATTCTTTCCCTCATCTTTCTTTCATATTGACCAAATATAAATTTTCAACAACTGAGCTTTTAGAAATTCTCCTTCGACTTGAACTTTGTCCAGCTG
Source organism: Camelus ferus (assembly GCF_009834535.1). NCBI lineage: Eukaryota > Metazoa > Chordata > Mammalia > Artiodactyla > Camelidae > Camelus > Camelus ferus. The sequence goes on from NC_045704.1 coordinate 80,188,988, forward strand.
ATTAGCTCGGATAAATTCTTGACTTAAAAATTAATACCCTTTGTAGTTAGAAGTACCTTGTTTTATATCTGACAATTGAATGTACTGTACAGGAATATTATGAGAATAATTGATACCAAAGCATTAGATTAAGAGTTGGCAAGCTACTTGTGGCATGAGGGCTGGTTTTTATTGGCACGCTACACATTGGCCTCTGCCAGGCCTTTCAGAAACTAAGAATCCATTGCCTTTAGCTTATAATTAGCCTTCTCTCTTAGAGTTAATGCTTGGTCATTTCTTAGTAATAAGGACCCTCCTCTTCCTAAAGAAAAGTGACTAGACTCTTGACTCACAGCCTTTTAAAAAGATTGTATAGGCCCTCACATTAGATTCTCCAAAGGAAAATACAGTCAGCAATTTGACTGCCCCTGACTGAGTTGTGCCCAGCTTTCTCGGTCTGATGGTATAGAAAATGGTACAATTCTTAATCTAATTTTAAAGGATTTTTTAGATACAAAATTAATAATCCTAACTGTAATGTTCTATAAAACATATTTTTCATTTGTTTTGGAATTCCTTGAGAATTTGTTGGATTATTGTACCACAAACCTATGCAAATCTATGAACATGAGCATGTCTTTGTGTACACTTTTAGTATCTCTGTGTATATATTATATCCAAAGACTAATCTTGCAAAGCCTGATTTTCTAAAAATCTAACCTAGAAATCTGCTAAAATTTCAAGTTTGCCTTCTACTGAACATTTTAATTTTAACATCTTTATCATTGTTTTCCTCCACAGATGTTCGGCTACTACTTAATAATGACAATCTTCTCAGGGAAGGGGCAGCACAGTAAGTAGCTTTCTAAATCCACTTACATCATATTCTAATATTGAGTAAACCATGTTGATGGTAAACTAGTACCCTGAAAACTAAGTTTAAAATACTTCAAAATAAAGCAGTCGGTTTTAACAACTTTTTCCCCCCCTTGGAGAAACCATTTTACCGCCAAATGTTTACTTCCTTAAAACTTATAATATATGGTCTTACTTATTATTTTTGCCCAGATTTTCCCTATTAAATCAGAGTTTAATGTTAACTGTTAGTTTTTCCTCTATAGTTCTTTTAGTTCAGGCTGAATTTTTTTCTATAACTGCTAGTTACGGAAAGAGTAGGCTGCTATTGAGGAATGATCACATTTCTCACATTGCCAAAGAATGGCTGATGTTCATAAAGTACCTTAATAGAGTTAACCATACACTAATAGCATGGTTATTCTACTCACTGATTCCTTATCACTGTCAGGCTAATTAGTCTTTCTAGAGTATCATTTTCATTTTGTCCTTGTCCTCAAAAGCATTAAATGGGTGTTTTGTTGGTTAGTTGGTAGGTTGGGTTTTTTGTCTTCCTCAAATCTAAATGCTGTGTAGCTTTCCAGCTCCTGTGACCACTCCACCCCCATTCTCTGGCTTTATTGCTACTCTGCTTTACTTCAGTACAGAGTGCTTTTTTCAGTTACTATCTATCCAGCTGGCCCAGAGTTCCCTTGTAGAGGAAACCAGAATTGGATAATGACATGCAAGAGTGGGGTGGGGAGGTGGAACAAAGACTTTGATGCAGAGCAACAAATAATTATCATAAAGGCATTTGGTTTGATGTTTAATTGGTTTAGATTTTAACTGTAGAACATGTTTTAAGAATTGCTGCCTGGGAAACAGTCTTCTTCTGCCCTAGCTATAGTGCTAGTTTAGAACCAAATCCTGCAAATGTAAAATTGGCACAGTGTCACTATAATTGTCATCATGAGTGATGCCCCAATTATATACATTGACCTTTTATATTACATTGATTTAGGCACATCCTAAAGATATTTTCTAGTACTGGTTTCTCTTAGATGGATAGAATCTGATATAGAAAAAGATGCTCATGATTTGCTATTTGCACCCCTGTCTACCCTCTGCCCTTTCATTGAAAGAATCTCATCTACATTCTATTAACAGATGGTTATCCAGTCAGAATGCTTCTAATAATAAGGAATTTACTATTTCACAAGGCAAGTTCTTTGATTTGCCTGCCATGTTGGTCTTAGTTTCATTCTTGAGAGCCACCCAAAATAAATTTACTCTGCACTCCACATTACTGAAATCGAGGGTAGGAGTGGAATGATAGGACCTAAGGGTGACTGCATGCTAAGCTTATTGTCCCATTTCCAATTAGGAGTGACATTAGAATTTAGTATGTATTCAGATGCTTCCATTGCACTGACAACAAAGCTTTGTATTTATAAATATTCTGGTTCTTACAGACTCTCTAGATTCTTGGAGCACCTTCTTGCTAAAGAAGAATTGTCTTATGTCCAAATATTTGGTTTTCTGTAGTGATGAAGAGTTCAGTTTTATTTCTGTAATGAGGTACTTCAATTCCTTGGCCATAGTCTTCATAGTAAGTGTTCAGTAAATGTTTTAGTAATCACCGTCATCATTATTACCTTCTATATGAAATGAAGGAATCCTGAATGACTCCTGAAAGAAGATTTACCCTCTTTACCTAGATTTTCACCTGTGCTTCTGATCACTAGAACCATTGTCTGATAATTCCTAACACTTCTGGACTACTTAGGGTGTGGTGGACCATGTTAAAGAGTAGATTTTATTCTGAGAGAGATAGAAAGTTATTAGAGAGTTTTGAGCAGAGAAACTTATGTTTTAGAATTATCACTGGCTTCTGTGCAGGGGAACAAAGATTGATGTAAGAGGATTATTTAGAAGACTACTAGAGTAGTTCAGAGATAAATGGTGGTGGTTTGGACTAGAGCGGTCATTGTGGGATAGTGAGAAGGAGTCAGATTCTGAATATGTGCTCAAGGTACAATCTACAAGATTTACTGATTGATTGGATGTGAGGTGTGAAAGAAGAATCAAGGATAATTACAAATTTTTGGCCTATGCAACTGGTAGACTGGAAATACCATTTGCTTGAGATGGGATAAGGTGGTAACACATTTTGGTGTTAGTGTTTGTAATCTATAGTCTTAGGACATATCCTATAGTGGAATACTTACTCTATATTCCTTAAGTTTTTTTCTTTTTCTTTTTTTTTTTTTTTGTATTGTTTAATCCACTTTCTGTGAATGTTTAATTTATATTCCTTTCTGAAGAGACAGTGTGCTTAGGACTCATTTTCCTACATGGGGATGTGGTGATTAAGGAAATGACTTATTTAAAATTTTAAGCACAGCAATAACTTAAAATGAGAAAATTGAAGATTAGCCTTAAATATTTGAAGAAGTTTAAATATTTGTTACTCTGGTTTCTCTTGAAGAGTCTAGAAAGAGCTTAATGCTCTACTTAAAACCAGTGGCCTAACATATATTTTAATCAATTAAAATGGGCTGGAGACATGTTTAACTCTTTCCCTTGGCAAATAGGTTCTGGGAAAAGACTGATACTAGAATTGTGCTTTCTTTTACTGCAGCTTATTTCAGTCTTTCTTTTGCCTTATTTTGCATTTTAGCTTACTGTGTAAAATATACTAGAGAGCCATAGAAAATACAGTTTAATAAATCTAACACTGGACAAATAAACAAGCAATAATATTAGACATGTACTTTGGTTATTTATTCATATCCCTTTTGTTAATAGCCTCTACACTACCTTAGGCTCTCCTCTGAGATTTGACTCATGCTCAACTCTCACCTCACCCTCTTCTCATGTCAAATGCCTTTCAGTATATTTTATTATGGTCTCTCTTCTGCTTTGCCTCAGAGAGCCCAGAATAAAGAAGAGGCTATTTCTAAAACAGTGCATCAACTGAAGATTCTTTTAAATTACTGAAAATGCCTGTCTAAATGAGTAAAACTTTTGGTAATTCACAATAAGATTGCTTAAAACTTAGGAATTGTCCAAGTGACAACTATTGGAGCTTAGGAGTGGAGAGGGAAAGGTAATTTCAGAGCTTGGGGCACTTCTGAGATCTCTATGGAGGACTTCCTTCAGAAAGCTGAAGACATTACGATAACATCAGTTATCTGGAGAGAAAGGGAAAAAGCTCCAGGGAGTGTTTTCACATTCTCTTTCACTGTTACATGAACTACCTATTGTATTTATTTATATATAATTCTTTTCTCTCCTTCTTCTCCCTTTTTACTTTTTGAAAAACAGTGCATTTGCCCAGTATAACATGGATCAGTTCACACCTGTGAAGATAGAAGGGTATGAAGATCAGGTAATGGTTGTTCCTATTAGATAGACTTTGCCTGGAAGGTAGTAGAAACTCTGTAGAACAGATGGTGCTGAATAAATTCATGTCTCAGTTTTCTTAGCTTTTGTAGTGAAATAAAGGAAGTTGAGTTATATACAACTTTTCTAGCTGTCTCTAATTCCCCTTGGTAAGAATAACAGGAGACATATTTAAGATGGGAAAACAGGAATTCCTGTACAGATACAGGAACAAAGCAAATTACATATTCCCATTATTACTGCAGTTATTATATGACAGGGATTTGCAAATCCATTAATATGTACTTCAAAGGCAGTATCACACCAAATACCAAACGCCTTTTAAAAGTCTTGAATCTTGTTTGAACCTACAAGTCCACGCAGAATTTATCCTAAGGAAATAAGCATATAAATGTGTAAAAAGATTACCTGAAACAAGGTTTATAATAGTGAAAAACTGGGAACAATCTATATGTCTAACATTAAATTAAATATCTGTAGGCCAGAATCCTGTGTGGCTATTGAAAACTGATAGAAATATTGAAGTGGGAAGATTTTCATGCTATATTAAGCTAAAACATAAACATGTAGAATTATGCTAGTTTATTTTTTTAAATAGATATTTAAAGAAAAGTTATACTGTGTTAGAATCAATACATCTTAAATCCTGTGAAAGATGCATCATTATTTTATGAGCCACTAAGAAATAACACTGACAAACTATGACACAGTCCTAAGATGATGTCAAGTGTAAGATGTATCTCATTTTATGAGATGTTAAATTGAGGGGTTGGGAGGAACGTATGCATCTTAAGACTCAGAAATAAAGTAGTATACAGATAAGCATAGACATGGAAATGTGGGTAAATATTCACCAAAATGTTAATTCTCTATGTTGGGATTACAGGAATTTGTTTTTGCTTGTTGTTTTTGTTTGTTTTGGTTTATATTTGTGCTGATCTTAATTTTCTCAATGACAATAGATTAATTACAAGTATAAAAGATAAAACATACTAGAAAAACAAATGAAAAATACTGCTTACAGCTGATATTGTATTCTTTACTAATACAGAAGAATTATTGAAATAACAAGGGCTGTGTCCAGATACGTTATATAAGAACATTCCTGTATACCAGTGGTAGCCAGCTTAAAAATGTAGTCAAAAGGAGAGCACATTCTTAGCCATAACAACAACAGAATATTACTTAGACACATAAGGAAAATAAGGAAAGATATTTGAGTTATTAAAGTAGATGCCGTCACTGCATATAACAGAAAATCAACTATACTCAAAACACATGTAAAAGATCTCTAGAGTTCAACTAGAAAAAGACCAGAGACTCAGTAGAAAAGTGGGCAAAAGATAGGAACATCCAGTTCACAGAAGAGGAAATATAAATGACTTTTTTTTTTTAAGGTGAAAAGAAATGCCAGTTAGAATTTCTGCTTTGATGATGGGCTTGTAACTTGGTACAACATCCTATGATAGAGGGCAGTTTGTCAATCTCTATCAAAATTATGAATACATTTACCCTTTGACCCAATTGTCCCGCTTCAGGGAATTTATCCCACAAGTATGCTTAGCACATGTGCATAATTTGCACACAATGAACATTCAAGGACATTTGTTGCAGTATTGTTCATAATAGGAAAAGTTTGGAAGCAACCCAACTATCCATTAATAGGAGACTGGTTGAATAAATTTATGTACATCTATACAGTGGAATCATATAGTTGTAATAAAAAACAAGGAAGTTCTTCAAGTACCAGTATGGAAAGATCTAGGTATATTAAAATTTTTTTAAAGAAAAAGTACAGTATCATGTGGTAGTTTTTGTATAAAAGAAGGGGTGGAGAATTTAGAATGTTTGCTTGTATTTGGTTTAAAAAAAACAAAACACTGAAAGAATTCTGTAAATTAGAAATCAGCAAATTTTTTCTGTAAAGGGTCAAATAGTAAATTATTTTCAGCTTTGTGGGACGTAGAGTCAGTCCCAACTACTCAACTGTGCTGCTGTAGCAGGAAAACAGCCATAGACAGCGCTAGACGTTACAAACAAACAAGTGGGGCTGAATTCAACAAAACTTCAGTTACAGAAACAGGTGGCATTGCATGCACGGCTTGCCAAGTCTTGCTCTAAATTAATAAAATCAGTTACTTTTGTGAGGAAGGGGAAATTTGCTAGAATCTGGTGGATGGGAGATAAAAGAGAAAAAGATTTCACTTTATATGTATTTTTTTCATTTTTGAATATGACTGTATTACCTATTTTAAATGCTAAATATTATGACTTTGGAAAAGGTTCATAAAATATGTGAAAAGAGAATACAGAACTGTACATATGTTATTACAGCTGTGTATATAGTACACACATAGGTAGTATAGTAAACAGAAACCAAGAAATGAAGGGTATCGTTAGGATGAGGGAAATACTGCAGTTTAGAGTTGAAATGAATTTATGAACCCATAAACATAATATTTTTATAAGAAATTGAATTGATTGAAAAGTCAATTATGAAAGAAAAATCTGATTAAATGTAAAGTTAATTATCTTTAGTTTTTGTTTTGTAAAATGTGACAAGAACTGTCTTTTTTTACAGTTACTTATATTTGTAATTATTCTTTGGAAGGTCTTAATTACAGAACACGGTGACCTGGGTAATAGCAGATTTTTAGATCCAAGAAACAAAATTTCCTTTAAATTTGATCACTTACGGAAAGAAGCAAGTGACCCCCAGCCAGAAGAAATAGATGGAAGTCTGAAGTCTTGGAGAGAATCCTGTGACAGTGCTTTAAGGGCCTATGTGAAAGATCATTATTCCAACGGCTTCTGTACTGTTAAGTATCTGCCTGCTTTATTATTAGAATGTTATTTCTTAAATTTACCTTACCCTTTGGAGACTTAGGCCAATCACAAACATCACTTTTTAGTTACTGTCTTGTCTGTATTTTATTCCCTAAATTATTTTTGAAAGGAGTATAAATGGAAAATTTTATATGGAAAATTCTTTCTGAAAATCCCAGTGCATAAAATTTTTAAATCTCAGTGTATCCTATTTCACATTTGTCTTATTTATTTATGAGAAATTGCCTTACATCCATCAAAAAAATCTTTTTACAAAGCTACCTCTGCATAGTTTAGATTATTTCATTGGATAATCAGAAATATTTAAACAGTTTTTTAAAAATCAAGGGTAATTTGACTTTCTTTTAATACCTCTTGGTGGGAAAAATATGATTAGTTTGATTCTGTCATGATTTCTCCTTTGTAAAATTATGTAATATGTTACTAAGAAAAATGTTGCTTATAATATTGATGTGTATGAAGTGCTTAGAAAGTACCTGACACAAGGTAAGCTCTGTGTAAATTATTATTATATTTTTGATTTTTGTTCTTGTTTTTTCATTTTTAAATAATGGTGAAAACCCATGATGGTGGGTAAGTACAGAATTTCATCTTGAACTCAGTACTGCAAAGGGAGACATGATACACACACTCTTTTAGAAATTGACTATTCGTTCCTAAATATACTTTCAGCTTATAATTTGTTACCTATTCAAAATTTGTCACTACTTATTAATTTGGAGAGCTTCCACACTGAATAACCCTGCTGTGTCCTTTTCTCTCTTCTCTTAGCTGATAAATGAGCTACAGAAAGTCATGGAATTGTTCTAACAGTGTCTGCTGTACCAAAGTGTCTTATCCTCAGTTGTCCTGCTTAGTAATTCTTAATTTCACTTCAGTAATCCCTGTGATATTTTCTATATGCGGTTGACCCTTGAACCATGCAGGGGTAAGGGGCTCCAACCCTTCGTGTAGTTGAAAATTTGAGTAGAATTTATAGTAGGCCCTCCATATCCATAGTTTCTTTGTCTCCATGGTTTGCATCTATGAATTCAACCAATGACAGATCATGTAGTGCTGTAGTATTTACTGTTGAGAAAAATCTGCATGTAAGTGGACCCATGTAGTTCAAACCTATGTTTTTCAAGGGTCAACTGTACTATGTTCCAAAACTTTCTTTCCCTTTGTCCCTAGACAGGCATCTACTTCTCCACATTTTAATAGGATTGAGACTCAAATCTTCCCCTTCTTCCTTTGTACTTCAGTCTGAGAAAGAAGGGTCCATATTCTTGATTTCATATAATCCTATCTACTTCAAGATACTTAATTGTGACTTTGTTTTCCCTTCTGATATAGTTCTCTTTTCTAGAAATATTTTTATTTCTCCTGTCCTTGCAGGAGTGGTGGGGAGTTCTTCGATCATAATAGTAATTCCTGTAAGTTACTTCTCTTTCCACCTTGTCCTTCCTCCCTCTCCTCACTTTCTCCCTTTCCTCGTCTCTCTCTCTTTTACACAACCAAACCAGGGAGCATTTGACTCCTACTAGTGCCTTCCTTGTTACCTATCTACCTCTTTTTTTTTTTTTTTTGAAGATTTTTAATTAAGTAATTTTGTTTTTGTGGGGAGGTAATTAGGCTTTTATTTACTGGGTTTTTTGTTTGTTTATGTATTTATTTAAAGAGAGGTACTGGGACTTGAACCTAGGACCTTGTTCATGCTAGGCATACACTCCACCCCTGAGCTATATCCTCCCCCAACCTGTCCACATCTTAACCTTATGAATTTTGGCTTCAGTCCCTATTCTCAGAAACTGCTCTCTGAGGTTACTAATGGTTCTTGAAGTGCCTGACCCAGTGTCCTTTTCTTGGCCTTTGACTTTTGTATGGCACTTCACAGAACAAGCTACTTCTAGAAATTATCTTTTCTTAGACTGCTGTCAGCACCCTCTAGTTATTCTTACTGTGTCTCTACTTATTTTCTTCCCTACTTTTTTCATAAATGTAGGCATTCTCCATTGCTGTATTTCTTTTTCTAAAACTCATAGTTTAATGTCATCTGTAGATAATAACAACATGTTTCACCATATTTATTAGAGCCAAAGGAAAATACACTGAAAAGCATTTTGTGGACTATAAAGCTTTTGGGGGGCGCTTCTCTTTAGTGATTATATTTCTGTTCACCTCTTCTACACTAAGGAACAGTTGGTGTTTCTCACTTCTAGCAGGACATCTCCATCTGAACTTCCCAATTTGTTAATGACACCACCGTCTTTCTAGTCATCCAGGCTTGCAAGTACTTTAGCTCCTTCCTTGCTCTTGCCCTTCACTTGGAATATATTGCCAGGCTTTTGATGGTGCTTCTGCATCCTGATAGCCGTTGGTACTACCCTAATTTATTGCCTAGATTAATTCTGTGGCCTCCTAACTAACTTTCAACTTTTCTTCCATTTTACCTTGTACACTAGTATTGATAATTTTCCCAAAATAATAGTTCTGGTCATGCCGTTTTGGTGTCAGTCCATTGCCTGTAGAACAAAATTCAGTCTTCTTACCTTACATCTTCTACTACATGACCTACGTCTACAATCCAATGTTGTCTCCCACAGGTCCACTTCACACACACCCTCTGGCCTGACAGAATTAATTGCCATTCAGTCAGTGGCAAAGAAACCAGCTCCTAGTTTCTTACCTAAACTGCTCACTCATCTTTATTCTCAGTCTCTGCTTATCAGAATCTCATTTGTCTTATAAGGTCCAGCCTAAAAGACACCTCTCTCTTGTACCCTAAACCAGGAGCAGTATTTCCTTCTGTATTCATTGTACCACTATCTCCTCTAGAACTTAGGTTGTGCTTTGTGTTCGTATCCCATGACCTCTTAGGAGTTGTAAGTTCATCCTGTCTGACTTCATCTCCCCCAAGGATTTAGCACACTGCTTTTGTACAGTATTTGTTGTTTAACTATGTCTTCAAGAGTCTAACTTTTTTTTTTTTAACAATAGGTTTATGCTAAAACTATAGATGGGCAACAGACCATTATTGCTTGTATTGAAAGCCACCAGTTTCAGCCTAAAAACTTCTGGTAAGAAAGTAGATGTTCTCTTTTATCTATATTGGAAAGAAACCAAACCAGCAGTTGAGACTTAGTTTTTAATCTAACTAGCTTGGGATAAGTTATTTGACTTAGAGGCTTTTTAGTTCCCTACTTGCACAATGAGGGATTTGGACGTGATCATTTAGATTTCTTCCAAATCTAAGATTTTATAATCTATCTTTTAAAAAATTACTCTTACATTGAGTGAGAATAAGTGATTAATGAAGTACCCAGTGGAAAATCTGAGTTTAACTTGGGTTTGGTTAGTAACACTTGAGTTAGTTGCATAACTCGACTGCCCGTCCATTTGTGGAAGAGGCTCCCATGAACAGAATAGGCATAGTTTTCTACTCCAAGATGAAAAAATGAAAAATGAAAGTCAGAATAACTTAGGAAAGACTTATGATGATTCCATTTGGAACTAAACTTAAACTTGAGTGGATAGTGCTTTGTATTTGTCAAACTGGAAATGACTTGTTTCTTTTTCCCCTCTTTCCCAAATTCTCTGCCTCAGTGGCAAATTACCTGTTTCATATGCTTATTATTAATTCTCCAGTGTTGTGTGTGTGTTTTAATAGGAATGGTCGCTGGAGATCAGAATGGAAGTTCACCATCACACCACCTACAGCCCAGGTGGTTGGAGTACTTAAGATTCAGGTGAGATCCTAACATGTTAATAGACCATGTTAAAAACGACACATTTTAGACCCAACCTGCAAATTGGTATTTGTTCTGATATTAGAAATAAGGAACAACTGTATGTAGATGCAAAGGGAAATTGATGGTGAATAGAAATAGAAGTGAGTAGAAATAAAAGCCTCCTTTCTGGAGAAGTACTGTAGTCAAACAGAGAACTATTCTGGGGTGATAAAGGATAGTCATATGAAGTGTCCTGCTTGCTTGTTATTTTTCTCTTTCAGAGATAACCCAAGATCTTTCCAGGAATTATCAAACAGCAGTTCTAGGGAAGAAGAAAATAAATGTTAAGACATGACTATATAGCAGCTACTGTAACTTAGGGCCTTTTGTGTATACTGTCTCATTTAAATCTGTACATATGTATTTAAGTTAACTCTTAGTTGTGAAAAAAGCTACATGAATGGGCTTGTTTTATTTATCTTTTTGTTTACAGTAATGCAAGAGTTTTTAAATCAAGTAAATAAAACACAATGGCCAAATGTTATTAACGAAGCAAAGTAGATTTCTAATGCTGGTGTTGGGACTGACAGGCAGGTGAATAAAGAGCTTGTTAACTTATTTGATACCTATCTGGATTGAAGTCTTCTGATATCCTAGCAGATTTGATTTTCAAAATTCAGGGTGATTTAATTCTTAAGCCCAACTAACTCTAAGGTTGGGTTAAAGAGTTACTGATAACTGAGAATATCAGTACATAATTGTACCTCTATTATTAAGTCTTGCTTTAATAACGATTAGCAAGACTTGCGTTTTAAAATGGTATATTTTTGTCCCTTAAACAAGCTGTGTAGTGGGTTCATGTTGCCCAGGGAATTCCTTCTATTGCTAATAGGATCATAGTTTCTACCTAGATGGAGCTTGGCTGTTTTTATACTCTTCTAATGGTATCTTAGGAGAGTAAGTCCCTAATGAGACACTTTGCTTCTTCCTGGAACAGGGAATTTCTAACTTTTTGATAGAGCATCACATTGGGAGGCATTATGCATATTGGATGAGGTTTTAGTTTTGGAATTTTAATTTAATTTAGATCCTAGCTTCTACTACTAGATATATGAACACGGAGAAGTTATTAAATTGCCTCAAGCCTCAGTTTTCTCATCTGTAAAACAGGATTAACAGTAGTCCCTATCAGAATTCTTACAAAGATTGAATGAGATAATGTAAGTAATAATTAAAATGTTTTATATAGGGTCTAACACACAGTTAGGAGTCAATACATAACAGCTAGAGTAGTGCAGGTTATTGCTTCTTTCTTCTCTTCTGCTTTATAGAGATAAAACATTCCTTTTTCAAATGTCTCCTGGTAGTATGGACTAGATGAAGGAAGCACACATTACCTGGATTACTGTTCTAGCATTATACTCTGAATTTCAGCTCCTCCACTTTATTTTTTTCATAACACAAGTGTAATTTTCCTGCAACATTCCCTTTCCCTGAGTCTCCTCACCTATAATAGGGTAAAGTCTGAATTCTTAACATGGTTTTTAAGGTGGTTTGCTCTTCACAGTCTATCTCCAACTTACTTCATAGCAGTGTCTTTTGCTGCACTGTCTTCCACACGTACCCATTTGCAGTGAGTTCTTTGTTCTTCCCTAAACTAAATCAATTGTGTTTCATTCTCTTGTACTTTTTATCCCCTTGCTAGATACCCTTCTCTACCTTGTTCACGTAGATAACAACTCCTATTTTCAAGACCCTGTTCAAATGCACTTAACAAAAGGATACTCTGATCCTATTCTGTCTGGCCAGTTTCTAGCCATATTAAGGTGACTGAACCTATCGTGTAAGTTGCCAAAACTTCCTGAGCCTTACATGTCGTTGAATGGTTAGTCTGTCTCTTGTGTAATCCTCCCTCTTGCTAATTGTCATCATAATTATTGCACCCCACTTTACCCTACATTCTCAGAACTGCTTTTGTCTTATTTTTGTAGCTTGGTTTACCAGTAGAATAGTTGTTTTCAATGTTGTCTTTAACTCTTAATAAAGCTTTCCTGCACCTAGTCAGATCTCTACTTAACCAATATTAATGACAGTATAGATGGAGAAGTGTGTAAAGGATTAGGACCCATTAAAATTCCTTGGTTTTCACAGAGAAAAACTAACATTCATTGATTTTATTTTGACTATTTTAATACTTTTAAAAAGTGGAATCTTATTTTAAGGTCTTTGTATTTGTTCACAGTGACTTAGCACACAGTGCCTAGAATGCAGTAAGCACATAATAAATGTTTTTTAATTAAAAATCAGTTTTTCCTGCTAAGGAAAGAGAATTCTTAAATTTAAGTGTTCTGTGAATTTAAACCACCACTGTAAATTACTATTGGTGATATTAATTATTCATGTAGAGTTGGTAAGATTGAGGATGGCTTAAGGCATGCATTTGGGCTCTAAGCAATAAGTTTCTATGTGACCTACACATAACTTGCTCAAACATTGTCTCACACAGGTTCACTATTATGAAGATGGCAATGTTCAGTTGGTTAGTCATAAAGATGTACAGGATTCAGTAACTGTTTCGGTGAGTGTGGAATATTTAATATCTGTCTCACTTTTGTCTTGTTTTTCTTTTAAAAAAATAGTTTTGATCCTGAGTACTGATTCTGCCACTAGAAATTCAGGTTGTTTTCAATGCTTTGATTTTGGCATATAATATAATCAGTATATAACTAGCCAGATTTGTTGTTAATTTACAGTCTTTGACTCAGAGTAGTGATAATGGCTCTGGAGAATTCAAACTTCTTTCCCTCTTTCTCAGTTGTGAGATTTGCTCAAGGACAGCAATATTTCAATAGATAAATACCAGGAGGAAGGAAAGTTTGCCAAACTAAACCCTGTAGGGCTACAGCCATATTATTAGAGAAACTGAGTATTTTTAGGAATATCCAATCAAAAAGTATTGTGTTCTATACCTGGAAAGAAGGGACATAATTTTTTATGCATTCTCAGTACTTCTTTATATCCCTAGAAGTTATTGCTTTTGTTTGTGTGTTATATCTAATTAGTATTTACCTTAGTGAAGATTAAAACTGAGAAATGTTAAAAATATTTATTAATTTAAAAATAACAAAACAAACCCATTACTTGTTAACCTAAGTAACACTTTCAGAAAACAGCTATATTTAAAAAAAAAGTCATTGATTTACATTTCCTCAAAGGGTATAATGTCTGACATAATAAAAGACAACTGGATTTTCATATGTGCCTCACACATTAGCCCTCAAAGTGATGGAATTCATCACACCTCATGTAGCTTCTATGAAACTACACTGTACACACGAGAGTAAGAGTGAAAAAGGCAAGTAGGCTTGTCTTAGTATTATTATGAATAGAAAGCAGTTTTGACTATTTGAAAGAATCTTGAAACTGCTGCCCTAGGCATTAAATCTTACTCTCTTACCTTTAATTCTGTTTTACTAAATACTGTAAGGAAGAAAGAGATTCAGTTCATTTTGTACCTGAATCATGTAAAACAAAATGCAGTTGGTTGCTTTAGCATAATAAGTAGTAAACAGAGGAGTATCTGAGCTTAAGACATATGACTGATATGTCTGAGGGCATTGTTTATATCATTTTAAACCAGAGATATTTTCAAGGCATTAAAATTTCAATGTGTCATGATGCCTTGGGCATACTGTGGTAGAGTGGAAAGAAGCATGGGTTTTTTTTTGTTGAAGACCTGGATTCAGATCCTATCTTTAAGATTTAAAAGCTATATAATTTCAATTGAGACAATTAAGAGAATTCTGTTTTCTCATCTGCAAAATGGAGGTGATAATAATAACCGCAGATCTACTTCACGGGGTTGCTGTGAGAATCAAGGTAATATTCATGGGAACTTGAAAAATTATAAATTGTTATACAGATGTTAGTTAAGATGGACTTAGTATCTTTTTATTCACTGCATACACCTTTTTAAAAATCCTGATTTCTCCCCCCTCCTCTCTCTATTAGAATGAAGTCCAAACTGCCAAGGAGTTTATTAAAATCATAGAGCATGCAGAAAATGAGTATCAGGTAAGATGATTTGAAACTAATTTTTCTCAATCTAATGCCTTACTATTTTGCTTTTAACATATTTAACAGAATTTTCTGTTCTTTTAACATAAATATACATGTTGCTCAGTGTTACTAAATATGGAGACTTTACAGACCTTGCAACTTGGCACTCTGCCTACAATCAGGGTTTCGCCACTGAATGCACTGCAGATTTTCCCTGCTATCCCAAAGTAGAGCGTTCCCATGAAACCTTTCCTAAGGCCAAATGGCGCAAAGCAGAGAAGTAGTTACTTGTAGGACACACCTTGCTAACATAGGCACAAAATACATTGAGATACAGCACAGATGCTCACAGATACAGTTCAAAGCTCTGGATGCTTGATGCTGAGTTGCTGAGTGTAGTTACCGGGGAAGGACCTTGATGGAGCCGCTGCTGCTGCTCAGGGTGGACTCTGCCCCTTTAACAGCCTCACTGCAAAACAAATGCTGAACGCTATTTTCTGCTTTTTACTTTAGTAAAAATAAAGTGACATAAAGCAAACTTTAGAAAAGCAGGGGATGCTTGTTTAGCCCTAGTTTTAGAAATAATATGGGCGGGCTTCTTAACTTGCTTCAGAGGTTGGAGAGGTGCTCACTAGAAATATTATGGCCTGCATGTCCTTCTTAGGGGACTCAAGCATGTCCTTTGACTACGGAGTTACTTTCCTATTCAGAACCATCAGGTTTCTATTCAAGCAACTTATCTTCAATTATCTATTGCAGACAGCAATTAGTGAAAACTATCAGACAATGTCAGACACCACATTCAAGGCCTTGCGCCGGCAGCTTCCAGTTACCCGCACCAAAATCGACTGGAACAAGATACTCAGCTACAAGATTGGCAAAGAAATGCAGAATGCTTAAAGGCTGAATGCAAGATTCTTCAGTATGTGGAAAGAAAGGATTCAACGTGTGGTCATGTGATAAATAAGTGATTTATAAACAAGAGTGATATTTTGCTAGGGCTTTCAAAGTTAACAGGTTTTCTAGCCTCATGGAATAATACTGTTGAACCTATAGCATTGTCTTGATTCTTTTTGTGTTTTCTGCCTTGTAATTTTCTGTCTTCACTATATCTACTTGTAAATCTTTTCTTTTCTTTTCCTTTTTAATTCTACCACATTTAATGCTGGGGAGAGAGATCTATCCTGGAGTCATTTTACTGTTTAGAAAATTTTCCTAGCCATGAAGCCTTGTTACTGATATAGACAGGTAACATGTTCAGTACTTCTCTACCCCAACCTTCAAAGCACTTCTGGTACTTCATTGGTTTTTCTGATCAACCAACAGCTAAAGAGGCTATGCGATAAACGGTAGCTGAATGGAAGACACATTCATCCTTCTCCCTCCACTTGCTTTGATCATCACTTGTAACATAACTAGAGCTTTCAAACTTTTGGATTGGGGCTTTTCAGGTCCTTTTTGGAGGCAAAGGAAGTTTTCTGGAAATTCCATTATAGCCAGCTTCTCTGGGGAAGTTGTTTTTAAATCCAAAGACTTGAACCACATTCCCTGCACAGGAACGTGTTTGCTTTTTGCCCTTCCTTCATTGTCTCCTTCCCATCTAGTACCATTATAGTTATAGACATTTGCATTTTTTAAAGAGTTTTACCCATTTATTATTTTTTTAATATTCAAAAACTGCTGACATGCTAGGGATATAGTAGAGTATAAAACTTGAAAAATGCAGGTGTTGAAGGAATAATAGGTATCTTGTGCTTTAATACTTTGTGGCAGGATTGTACTATAAGCAAATGAATCAAACAACTGTGTAAATCACACACAAAAACTAAAAATGAACCAAAGTGAAAAGGATAACTTTCAGGCAGTATCTTTCTATTGTAACCTGTTATTTAAGGGAATACTAGTGATTTGTTCTAAATAGCATGTAAAACTTATTTCAGATTACTCTTCCTCAGTCCTGCCTGCCAAGAACTCAAATGTAACTGTGATATAGCATCCCTTCCCAGGTTTATTGGCAGGTATAGGTGTGATCTCAGAATACACAGGTGACATAGATATGATATGACAACTGGTAATGGTGGATTCATTTACATTGTTTACACTTCTATGACCAGGCCTTAAGGGAAGGTCAGTTTTTAAAAACCAAGTAGTGTCTTCCTCCAAATACATGTCAAAAAAGAAGGGTGTTTGTGCTTCAGCTTTGTTTTTGCTTAATAATACAGTCAGCAAGAGTTTGTTTCCAAGTGACCTGTTGAGCTGTGTAAACATTTTTGTTTATTTCAAATAAAATATATTTGTATTATTTGTCATTCATACTATATCCATCCATACCACACTATCCTCTGTATCAGGTAGTCCAATAGAAATATACCTGTTTTGTTCTTAAATTGTCTGAGTCTCTCCTTTTTGAGCCCTCTCTTCAGCTTTTGTTCTCAAGGTAAGATGTGGAACTGTATTTGATCTTATTTGATGAGAATGTTCAGGGTTTCTGAAATTGGTTTCTACTTTTAACTGTTATAGATTCAGTGACTATCAGAAGAACTTGCAAAGAACAGCTCTTTTTTTATTTAAGTTTGAGCAATTTCTCTGTGGATCATACTGCTCTACTCAGTGGCTACTGGGTGGTTCAAAGGTTTTGTTTTGGGTTTTCTATTTCTGTCAAAAAGAAAAACATCTATCTTCTCTACTTATCACTCAAAAAGCAAGGCCCAAGTAGTTACAGTTACTAGCCAGGAAGGAGAAATGAAAGAACCCCCTGTACCTTGAACTTGGATAATATTTCACATAGACTTAACTCTGAATGCTTTTCCTTCCGTACACGTGGGAAAGGCTTTTATCCTGGTTCCCAATAGGGAACCAGAGGAATTTCAGTGTTTCACCCTGCATTCAAGGCCAATTCAAATTCTCACCCTTTTGAGGGACAGTTAGCTATACTACACTCTGTACTTGTTGTGCAAACAGATTCAAACATTCTGGCCTTTGCCTTTCACTTACTAACCCCATCAGCCTACCTGGTCGATCTCCCTAGTCCATATAGACTTTTGTAAAGACTCTTAGTCTCTTGTCCATCTAAAGCCCTTGGTTACTTGTATAATTGGGAGGAAATCAGCCCTCTTTGCCAAGTCCTACAGAGACCTCTTGACTTCCTTAACCTTCTTCAGCAGAATATTTGCTTGATTGTATCCATTTACCACACTGCTGAAGTCAGCCTATGGTGTCCTAGGGCAGTGGTTTCCCAGCCAGAGGGAAAGGAGTTTTCTGGGAGGACTCACTCCTATATTTGGGTTTGAAGTTACACTGCTGAAGACTATGTGTTTCATTTGTGCCTCGATGGTTGTGCTTCTGTTAGTTGCCTAGTTCTAGTGCCTGTTCTGTTTTATAACCTAGAACTTTGATGCTAGACTTACCTAGGTTCACAAGATACTTGCAAACTTTGGCACATTCGCTCCAAATTCACAAAAGACTGATACAATCTGAATGCCAGTTCATGAGTTTGTAACTTAAATAGAACTACCAACTACTTACTACTTGGGAAATCAAAGAAAGAAAGGAAGATTCGTAAATAAAGAACAAACCTGGACAGTCCCATAAGATAAGTTGAGCTGACTAAAATTCTCCCTTGAACAGAGTATATTTTTAAAAATAGGGTAGATCTAAGCCCTGTACAGGCAAAAACCAAATGCATCAAAAAGCATTTCTATGTATAAGAATTTACAGTTGATCCTCATTCACTGTGGTTATGTTCTGTAAACTTGCCAGCAAACATTGAATTAGCACATACTGAAACATTGCTCCTAGGGGAAATACAGAGTTAGGTTCCTGCAAGCTTCTGGTCACAACATTTCTGCCAGCCAATCAGTACATAATCTTGTTTATGTTTCTATTTAAGTCGCTTTATTTAATATTTTTTATTCATTAACATTGAACTCACCACTGACAGAGCCGTAACTCATACCTGAACAAAGCTTACCTAACAGGAATTTTCTCTCATTAAGGGAGGGACATCACAGCCTTCTACTTAGGAACACTAGAGAGCACTTCAGCACTACGTAGGCTTGGGGGCCATTTTAAGCAGTTGAAATCACCAACAAAAAGCACAAAAAATGTGACCACAAAATAAATCATGAAAAGGGTGTTTATAATAAGAGCTGAAACATGAAGGCAGAACATCATCTGATTCCACTTCAACTGGGAACATGAACTTTGGGCGACTTTTTTTTTTTTTTTTTTTTTTTTTTTTGCCACTCTGCACATCCATGAACAACTACAAAAGTGCTACTGGTACTGATTTTGAAGTTAACTAATTTTAGTGAGTAGGTGAACTTGAAAATATAGAATCCACAAATAATGAGAATCAATTGTACCTGCCACAGCCATTCCTTTGTTCTATGGTTAGACTGACCAATTTCAGCGTTTCAATTTAAGGCATATTTCTAGTTGCCTTAGGGAGTACAGTCTAGTTGGAATATATAAAGTTAGAGAAAATTCAAATGCTTAATTTTAGAATCCAAGAAACTATGGAGTAATGAGAACTATAAAAATATAGGGCTTATAACATTCTTCTCCAAAGTAGTTACCTTGGGAGACTAGGTTTGTTCCAGTAATGTTGTTGGCCAGAGTTAACTTTCAGATGGCCTTCAGTGCTATTTGAACCCATACTAAAATCAACCTTACTGCTTTAAAGTCAGATTCTAAAAAATGCAGATAGTTTGGGGGAAGGCTTCAAGAAAGACCTGAACTGGTGAAAAATAGGAAGATCATTCTAGACATCTAGACAGCCACAGGTGAAAATAACAACTCCAATTGAAGTGGATTTTCCAGATTAAACTGGTTTAGAGAGGTTCCCTTAACAAAAGCCACATAGCATCACATTTCCACCAAGTTTTTACTGCAACTGTTTGTGTATATTTTGAGAACATGCAGAAGATGAGGCCTATCCAGGGAGAAGGGAGAGGTTATGTATCCAGGAATATGGGGACTTAGATTTGCTGATCAGAATGGAACCAGACATTCAGTTTGAGTACAGTGGATGGTAGGTTTTTGGAATGATAGTAGCAAAGCAGTTGTCAGGAGTGCACCCTACTACTCTGGGGCATCACCAGGTAATTGGGGGAGGAGGAAAAAAGGTAAAATTTGCATTTACATTCCTAATTTTTTCCTCTACTTTGCATAAGCAATTTCTAAGACAAAACATTTTCCCATTTTCCTCCTCCCTGTAGCTTTGGTTCCCACTGACTGAATTTCCTGTTGCTAAAGCCTGTTTTTCTTGGCTTTAGTTGGTTGTCGGCCTGGGAAAAGGTACAGGAGTAGCCCTGCTGGAGCATGACCTGGGTTCTGGACATTCTTCACACTAGGTTAGACTGAGTGTGTGGCCTCCCACAGGGAATTACTTTGAAGAACACCACCACGCTGAATATATGTGGAACTCCGGTATATTTGTTTAAAAAACTGTGTTTTTTGTTTTGTTTTGTAACTTTTATCAGCTTTGCCCCATCTCAGTATGTGTGTTTTGTAATTCTGGAAGACAAACAGATGCAGAGGCTTGTTTTACGTTTGTTGTTGTTGTAGCCCCACCCCCTTTAGTTTGTCTCAATAGTCTGTCTTCTGAAGCACGCCGGTCTCTTACTTCTCTTCCTGGTACTGATGATGCTGTAGCTATTAACCATTTATTGCCTAACATAACTGTCTCTTGCTCTCAAGAAACTATTATTTTGATGACTAGAGCAACCCTTAGCTAGATGCTAGTAACAATTAAAGAGCAATACAGACTGGAGCGCAATTAAGTGCCCAAATATGTGGCTCAAGGGTAGGGATCACCAGCCTTTCCATATAAAGAAGCCCGTGTGGCAGAGAAAAATAACGACTGTTCGTCCTGGCGGAACCCGTTGTCCCTCCCTCCCACACGTACACACCTTTATCAGAGAAACTTGGTTCTTCCCCCCAAACTTCTTGGCTCCTTTGCCTCCCTCCCAGCTTTTGAAAGTCCGAGAAGGGAAAATGGGGGAGGGGGGTGTGCCGCTCGCTTGCGTACTGGTCTGTGTCCCAGGAGCTCTGGGGGAGGTGCTGGATGAGCTGCCACAGTCCAGCTGCAGCCGACCCAGGTCCCAGCCCCTGCCATTTGCTCGCCTGCTTTTCAAAAAGTGCCGAGGCCTTGGGGGGTGGGAATGGGAGTAGCCCAAGCTGAGGCTAGGAAGTCCTAGGCAGTTCAGGGGGCCCCAGGATATAGCCACGTTCGGATTCTGGCAGGAAGCCAAGGGAGGGAGCTTGGGGTAAGGGGAGGGCCCTGAGGGAGGGGTCAGACTCCTTAGGAAAGAGTTAATGGGAAGAGGGGGAGGGGATAGGGCGAAGAGACCGAAGGGAAGGCTCAGGTAGGAAAAGAACAGAGGAGAGAAGCCTGGTGCGAAGGAGGGGTCCTACAGGATCAGGGGTCAGAGTTAGGGGGCTTCCCCTTTGCTGCACCCTCACCCTAGGGCCGCCAACTTCCTGCCGCGGCGGCGACTTTCAGTTTCATTTCCACGGACCCTCCTGCCTGGGCCGCAGCCGCCGCCGCGATGCCCAGTAAGTTCAGCTGCCGGCAGCTCCGGGAGACGGGCCAGTGCTTCGAGAATTTCCTGGCCGTTCGAGGACTGGACATGGAGACAGATCGCGAGAGGCTGAGGACCATTTATAACCAGGACTTCAAAACCAGGTACGGGCCGGCCCACTCCCCGGCCCCGAATCGCGGGCCCAGCTTGCCGCCACGACCCCCGCGTCGGGGCCACCCTTCCCGCCCCGGGGCGCGGAGGAACGCAGCTCCCCCAGTGACTCCGGCCGGTCCCGGCGCGGCGCAGCACCCCCTCCCGCTCCGTGCCCACGCCCCGCCCGCGCCACCAGCGCCGCCCGGAGCCCGCCCGCTGTGCCAGGGCCGGGCCCCTGCGCCGAGTCCCAGCGAAGAGCCTCCCGGGCAGCCAGCCCCCCCGACCCCCTGGGACCCGGCGGGGGAGCGGGGTGCTGCGCCCATGCTCCACCTGCGGGGCTGCGGGTGGGGGACATTCGGTGTGGGGGAGGGGAGCCTCCGGAGGGGGCCCGGGCTTCGCGGGAACGCGGGGAGGGAGCTGCCTGCCGGTGGCGGCCAGCCCTGGCGCGAGCTTTACGGGGACCTCCGTCCCCTCCTCTAGGGGCTGCATCTTCGGGGGTTCACCATCCCAGAGAGCTGAAGAGACCCACTGTAGGAGGGGGAGTTTCAGGATGCTCGGGGAATAAGAAAAGGGCACAAACTGCGTACGCACCAACCCCCCATTAGCACCTGTGGCTTCTCCATGGAGACCCGGGCCGGGGCCAGTCTCCTGGAGGCCCCTTCTCATGCTGTGGCTAAAGGCTGTTTGGTCCCCCTTGCCTGTTACCATCCAAGTGAAAATCAAAGAGACTTCTCTGTGTCAAACCACAGAATTGTGGTTCAAAAACGCCTCTATCAACAGGCTGCAGTCTTGGGCCGAAAACCAAGAAACAATTCAACAGTGATTTTTTTATATTTGTAAAGATTTATGCAAAAAATACGGGATGGTGGGAATTTAGGCTTAATAACAGACCTTTGAAAAAGACCTTGGGTTTTAGCAGACCAAAAGGCAGGTATGGCTGCTAAAAGAGCTAAAGAAGTGTTTGTGTTAATAGAAGTTGGGGCGGGGGCAGGGAGCGGGGAAGATAAGTGATTCTCCATATTGATCAGATCGTATCTGGATTATTGTTTTAAATAGCAAGTGTCACGTTTTAAGAGGGACATTAATAGGCTTGAGCAGCATCTGAAGTAGGGGCGAAGATGATGACCTGTTTTATGCCCCCACATTGTGCTGGGCAGGCACTATGTGGGAATATAAAGACAAAATACACAATCCCAAAGGAGCAAGAGAGGCTATGATACGCATACAGTATACTGTAATAAATGGTAAAATAAAATAAGGATTATAATAGAGATAATAAGAAAAATGCTGGAGGAGAGTAAAGAAAGAACAATTACCATGGAGTCACATGATCAACACTTCACATTCACCTGTGTCCAAAAAAAAGCACAACGTGGCTCTGAACACCAGTTGACTATTTCTTTTGGCTCTGTTAAAGAGATTGCTATTCTGATACTTGTTAAAATGGTGAGGAAGACTTTATTCGAGACTATTTCAGTAGGGATATTGCTATGAGAGAGGTCTAGCTCACCTCTAAAAACAGCAAAAGACAGCTTGGAACTTATAGCCAACAGGAGAGTAAGGAGGGTCAGTGGACGGAATACTAAGAGGAGACTAGGGACGGGGTTGGGGGCAAGGTTGAAGCCTAATGGAGAAGAGGGTTCCGAGAGCCTGACTAAAGTTTAGTCAAGGAGAGTTTTTGTCAGCTCTAAATCAAAGTTCCACAGTATGTCCCAATACTGGGGAAAAACAGGTTATGTCAGATTTCATACAGAAAACCACATTTACTGTACATTATGGATGAACTTAAGGAACTTCAAAAGTAATTTTTTTATGTACTTTTTTTTTAGGCAAGTAAGATACTAACTTCTCTGTAATTATTATGGACTTTGGTGGAGAAGGTGGCATTGACCTTGGCCTTGGCCTTGAAGGCTAGATATAGTTTTAGTACTTGGAAGAGGAGGAAAGGCTTCTGTGTTGATTGATTCTTTTGTGAGGCCCAGTCAAAGAAATGGAGAAATGTTTGCTTTGAAAAGAGAAAAATTGGAGAGGACAACATAGTTATCCCTGAGTATTTTAAAAACTGTTCTGGTGAAGAGGGTTGTACTTCGGTGTCACTCCAGAAGGCAGAACTGGGTTCACTCAACATAAGCCCATCTCCTTCCACCAGGTGTAGGAGATTTCTATTCCGATTAGAGGGAACTTTCTTATGCATCCTTTAAACTCGCACTGGAATGCTGTGACCTCAACCCTCATCCAACCAATGGAAATTATTGCTCCTTCTTCTGGGCTCTCATTGCTCATTCTTCACACCTTGGTTATAGCCAGATGACACCCTGCCTTGTTTTAGAGCTAGGATGTGACTGTCTCCCCACCAGAATTTAGAGCCTCTGAAGGCAGGGACAAGGTTTTTATCATGTTGGCACCTTCCCTCCATCCTCAGCATAGAGCCTATGTAGTAGGTGTTCAACAAATGCTTCCAGAATCTAGTTGAATTAGTAAGTAGAGTTGATCTGCAAGAGAATAAACTGGAGGAGGTATAGCAAGTCACCCTGAGTCAGGAATTCTGAGGCGCTTCCTCCACTGGGAGGGGTAGGTCCCTTCCAACTAGGTTATTTTATGATGTTATGAAGTGCCCCGCTCCCAGCTCTTACCTTTTCCCATCTCTCGTTATTCATCAGCAAGTGTATTTTCTCTACTAAGTGCCTGTGCCTCACTTCCTGTTTCTTAAGGATGTGGCCTTGTAGGGAGTGGCAGATGTGTAGACAAACATGTCACACAACACTGCAGGTGCCAGTGTAGTGCGTGGGTAGCTGGGATGCAAATTCTGACGCTACCACTTCCTAGTTGTGTTTGATTTTGAACCGGTATCTAAATTTCCTTAACTGCTGAGTGTATGAATTACTGCATTTCTCCCAGGGTTCTGTGAGGCCAAAAGAAGCTATTGGAGATAAAGTGTTTCCACTGAGTAGCAGAGTACACAGCCTTTGGAAGTGGTCACTATCATTGGAAGTGGTCACTATCGTTGACAGTGCTGGTTAGGAGTCTGTTGTATGGCGTAAGTACTGGTGCCATGAAAAGTTTCTGAGAGAAGATGATTCTTCCTTGGGCAGGAGACTCATTCTTTCATTCAACAAATATTGGCTGAATGCCTAGTATGAGCAAAGCAAAACTGTGAGTTGCTGTAGATAACGCAGAAGGAACCTAACTGTCTAAGGAAGAAAGAGGCAATTAAACAAATACTTACTTAATCACTGTTGTGTGATAAGTGCTCGTAAGAAAAAGCCCAGGATGCTTGAGAGCATATAACTTGGAGACCTCACCTAGTCCAGGAACCAGAGGCTTCTGGGAGAAAGTGATGTTTGAGCAGAATCTCGAGTGATAAATGGAGTTAGCAGAATTAAGGCAAAGGGAGGACATTCTAAACAGAGGGAGTAGCACCTTCAAAGACTTGGGGTGAACTCGTGATAACAGGGCACATGAGGCCAGAGGGAGGCAGGGGCTGGATAGGGTAGGACTTGTGGGCTGTGAGGAGGTGTTGTGGGGTTTTGTTTGTTTTGTTTTGTTTTTTAATCTTAACAGAAACAGGAAAGCACAAAATGTTTCAAAGTAGGATACTGAAAGAATCAGGGTTTTTAGAAAGATCACTCTGGACCTCTACCCACAGTAAAAAAAAATACATTTTACTTCAGGGCCTGGTATGCACAGCTTTTGTAGAACAGTATGAGTCCTTGAAACAATATGTAGCCTCACTCCCTGCCCTCTGATATTTTTTATTCTATTTTACTTCAGTTTTATAAAAATTCTGGTCTTGAGAAATGTAACCCACAGTATGTAAAACATGAAACTAGATGTCCCTTTAAGATCTCTTCCAAATCTGGTTCTGTGTTCTGAAATAACATTCCTCTTGCTAGTAGGCTTTCCTGAACTGGGTCTAAAAAAATTAGTCATCTTTCATGCAACAAAAAACAGGGGCCAAGGTTAGGGCATTACAGACCAGGATGTCCAATGGCTATAGAAAAGTCTGGAGGGGAGTGCAGTGGTCTAATAGCTGGAAATGGCTAAGATGGAAATGCCATTTAGAATGAATGTGGGGTGAGGACCTGTGCCTCAGTTTCTTCTTCTCTAAAATGGGATGATGGAGGGGAGAGTATAGCTCAGTGGTAGAGCGTGTGTCTAGCAAGCACAAGATCCTGGGTTCAATCCCTAGTACCTCCATTAAAAATAAGTAAATAAATAAAAACCCAATTGCCTCCTCCCCAAAATAAAATAATAAATTTAAAAATATAAAAAAATAAGATAAAGTAGGATGATAATAGTAGCTACCTCAAAAGGATTGTTGTGAGGATTAAATGAAAAATGCATGTAGCTACTTAGAACAGCACATAGTAAGTGCTCAATAAATGTTTTCTGTTGATGATTAACATTATCCTTGTTAATTGCAGAGTATCCAAGTGTGCCATATTATAGGGTGAGACTTAATTCTGTAGGCTGTGGAGTCATAAATAAATTGGAGATGTGATATGAGTTGTGTTTGTTGATAACTCCTGTCGACTTTAGGGGATGGACCAGGAGAGGGGTGTGAAGTCAGAAAAGGGAGGAACAGTTCATAGGGCTTGGAAAAATAAGATCCTCAAGCAGTTTACAGAAGAAATATAAATGGCTAAGAAACAGAAGGAAAGATACTTGACTATGTAAGTGATCATGGAAATGCAAATTTAAACAAGATACCATTTTTTGCTTATCAGATTGTCAAATATTTAAAGGATTGAAGATTTCTGATATTGGGGTCTGAGGAATGAGTTTTCTCAAATTCTTATCAGTGAGAATGTAAGTTTTTACATCTTGTTTAGAGGACAGTTTGGCAGAACTTATTAAAGTAAAGGTTCATTCTCTTTAACCCAGAGGGATCGTTGTTGTAGTATTTGAAACAGCCCAAAATTGTAGGCAGCTTAACAGTCTATCACTGAACAAATAGTTAAACACGCCACAGTGCGTTCGTACCATGCTGTCCTTTGCAGCCACTGAGAAGAGTGAAGTGATTTGGTGAAATGTTATCATGGAAGGATGTCCACGGTGATGAAAGGAGTCTGTTGCAGAATAGTATGTGTAGCACATACAAAAATATGTATGCTTAAAAAAATAATTTTTTAAATGCGTAGAAAAGGGTCTAGAAGAATATACATCAGTTAAGCAGGTAGTTGAGAGTGAGGGAGTGGGAGCCTTTAATGTTTTGTTAGTTTTAAATGTCCTGTTGTAAGTGTTTTTTAAAACTTTCGGTGATCACTCTTTCTTTTATCTCTTTATGCACACATACTGTCATCCCTTGATATCCAAGGGGCATTGGTTCTAGAACCTCCTCCTACCCCACCCCCACAGATACCAGAAACAGGATGTGCTAGTCTCCTAAGTAAAATAGCATTCCATTTGCATATAACCTACACACTTCACTTTAAATCACCTCTAGGTTGCTTGTCATACCAAATACAATGTAAATGCTATGTAAATAGTTGCTGGTGTGCAGCAAATTCAAGTTTTGCTTTTTGCAACTTCCTGTAAGTTTTTTTTTTTTTTCCCTAGATGTTGTGGGTCTCTGGTTGGTTGAATCCACAGAGACGGCAGGACAACTCTAGTTACATCACACCTGTGTAAGTTTACCCCCACGGGATCACGATGATACATCCCTGTTATTGTGGGCCCCTCCCGTGTCAGCATCCCACCTCCATTTCCACGTTCTGCCCCACACTCAGGTAGCTCGTGTTACCCCATCGGTCGGGGTATTTTGGGGGTTATTTTATTTTTAAAAGATTGTGTTATACACATTTTCCATATCCTGATATTCTTACTTATTAATATGTCCTGGAAATGACTCCTAATTGTCTGGTAGATACTTCTAACACATTGCGGGGTCTTGTCTAACATTTTATGATGACAAATTTCAAACATAAAGAAAAGTTGAAAAAATTTTACAGTGAACACCCATATACCCCTCACCTGGGTTTCTTAATTAGTATTTTACACAAGCCTGCCCATTGATCCATCTAGCCATCTTAATTTTTGATGCATTTCAAAATAAGTTACAGACATCAGTACAATTCACCCTTAGACACTTCAGCATGATTATTATTAACTATGAGTTCAAAATGTGTTTACATTTTTTAAAATTTTATTTATTTATTTTTAATGGAGGTACTGGGAAGTTGAACCCAGGACCTTGTGCATGCTAAGTGAACACCTTACCACTGAGCTATACTCTGCCCCTGTATAATTTTTTTAAAGTAAAATTTATTAAAATGAAATGAACAAATTTCATGCGTACCATTCTATGTGTTTTAACAAATCTGTATACCTGTGTGCAACCTGCCATCAAGATATAGAACACGACATGACCCCAGAAAGTCCTTCTCCTGCCCTATTTAGTCCTTACCATCCAGAGGCAACCACTGCTCTGATTTTTTTTTCTTTTGAGATAGTACCTGTTCTAAAACTTTATTTGGTGGAGACAGGTTATAGGTACTCTTTTGTGTAAGGCATATTTTCACCCATGTTGTGAATCATCTTTTTCTTAATTCAGCATCAGTATACTTTTTTTTATCAATGTCAGTAGTTTCTTTTTATCATTTTGAGTAGTGTTTCTTGTATAAATACAAATCACAGTTTTTTAAATCCATTCTTTGGTTCACAGACATTGTTTTCAGTTGGGGGCTATTTTGAATAAACCTGCTATGCACATTCGTGCACAAGTCATTTTGTGGAAGTATATTTTCATTTATCTTGGGAATATACCCTTAAGGGTGGAATTGCAGAATCACAGGGTAGATAATGGTTACTTTTTTTTTCGTAAGTCTTGGGCAAGTTGTTTAACCTCTTTTTTGGTGGTGGCAGCAAAGTCTTCCAGACTGGTCTTCTGGTGTGACCTTGCCTGGGGCATCCAAGTTTGGACAATATATATAACCCGACACTTAACATTCCAGGCCATTGCACAGCAGTGCTGTGTGTTAGCCAGGGGTTCAATGTTGGCATTGTTGTCCGTTTGCTCTATAAAATTACAGTCTGGAATGATTTGATCATTCTCTCACCCATTCTCCCAGCAAGTACTTAATGAATAATTACCCATGCTAGGTCTACAGTAGGTGTTATGGTTGCATTACTTTTTAACAATTTTTTGTTTCATGCATAATATAGTAATATATTCTTTAAATTAAAAGTCAGAACATTGCGTTATATATTTAGTTTTACAAGAAACTGTCAGACCTTTTCCCAAAGTGATTGTACCATTTTCTGTTCCAACCAACAACGCACAAGCCTTCTGGTGGTTTTATTTCCTTGTTAACATTTGGTGTTGTCAACCTTTTAAATTTTAGCCATTTGAGTGGGTGTGATGCATCCTTCTTGGTGGTGGTATAATATTCAAGTCTGGGTGTTCACAACTTATTCAGCCACCTCCCTATTGATGAGCCTAGTTTTGTTTCTAATTCTTGGCCGCTGTGAATGACTACAGTCGACATCCTTGCACGTATGTTCTTATACCTTGGCACTTTTCTTTTCCATGGGATACATTCCCAGGAATGGGATTCCTGAGTTAAAGGGTACCTGTATTTCAAATGTGAGGAGATGTTGCCAGATTGTTTTCCCAAAGGCTGAGTAATATTTCACCTTTCTACCAGCAACATATGAACCTTTCCTTTTCCATATATACATAATTGCTATGACTATTTTCCCTTTTTGTCAGTCTAATAGAAATAAAATATCTCATTTTTCCTTTAATTTTCATTTCTTTACTCTTGGAGCATCTTTTCATACTTCTTTGGTCATCAGAGTTTGTTCTTTAAGTTGAATATTCAGTTTTTCTGTTGTTCATCTCTTTTCCCTAGAAATCTGGATGACTAGATGTACAGTACAAGAATCGGTGCTTTTTTGAACAAGTATGTACTAAGTTTGTGATTTAAAAAATACGTGTGTGTGTGTGTGTATGCTATATATATAGTGTATATATATGTGTGTATATATGTATGTGTGTGTATCTATATATATGGCTGTCAGCTTAGACCAGGGGTAGGTGGATTTGGGTAGTGATAATAGACATGGGTAATCATTTGAGAGATACTCAGGTGGTAGAACGTGTAGTAGAATTTGCAAAACTTGCAAAGTTGAGTTCCTTCTGCCCATGTGTCCATGCAGAAGCTTCCAGAAATAGAAGTTTTCACCTTAAAATTGTGATTTGGGGCTTCTCTTAAAAGCCAGAAGGTCTGGTCATCTTGGGCCTGCATTCCCTACTGGCAGCATCTGCCTGGAGATGAGTAGCAGTCCCTCCCTTTCAGGTGGGGCTTGCACTTCTGGGTGTGTTCAGTCCCCTCAGGACCCTGTTTCCTCCCCAGCACTGAGCTGAGTGCTCTGGGGCATTTCAGAGGACCTGCACTTTTGTTTTCTTATAATAGATTATCGTATATTAGCATAAGAAGGAGTACACACGTGAGTGAAGAATGGGACTGTACAGGTGCCAGAGGGGCTACAGGTATCAAAGATACTCGGCGTCTGTCGGCATTTGAGTGTGTGCAGGACCCACGGAACTTAGTGACTCGCTGACCGGGGGTCCTGGTGAAAGTGACTGATGACTCCCTGACTTCGGTCCCTTTGCCTGAACCCCTCAGCAGCGTTTGAGCCTGATACCTGATTTTGAGACTACCTCCTGATTCTCCTCCCTCTCTTGGGGGTTCTTGCTGTTTTCTCTTCCTCCTTGGGTTGTCGTGGCCTCAGCTGTTCTCAGACTACTCACACTCCCTGGGGAGATCCCAGACACTTCCATGGTTATAACCACGACCTGACACCTTCCTAAGATTAGGCTCTGCTTTGACCTTGGTCTGAGTTCTCAGCTTCTGATTCATGGAACTATCTGCCTCTGGACCAGGGGAATCTCAAACCGAATATGTCCAAGTCCAAACGTCGTGGCCAGTCCCTCCGACCTCCTCCTCCTGCTGTCTTTACTTCTTATCTCAGGAATAATCCCCAAGCCAAGCCACTGTTTGGGTATTATTCTGGACTCCTCCCCCTTCCCAGCCTCATTCCCCTTCCTGTCAAAATCCTGATTCTGCTAATTTTACATTCTAAATATCAGATCTGGCCCCTCTTCTCTCCTTACCATTGCCTTGTTCAAGCCCGTGTCATCTTTTAATTGGACTCCTGCAATGGCCTTCTTCTAACTGGTCTCCCTGCCTACAGTCTTGCTTCCAGCAAATCCATCCTCCAGTCCTGATGCCTGAGTGATCTGAAATGCAAATCTGATCTTGCCACTCCCCTGCTTAAAACCCACCAACCGGGGTGGTTCTGTAACCAGTGTAGCCTCTGGTGCGGGCTGAAAGTAAGTTGTTACTACTACTACCACCACTACTACTATTAGTACTACTATTGCTACTAATAGGATACTAATAATAGTAGCTAACATTTTCTGAGCATTTTCTGTTATGTTTTCAAATGATTTAATATCTTTTTAAGGCAAATCAGAGTCAATTCAAAGTTTTCTGAATAGTATCACTCATTTGTTTGGGGTGAGGGAGAGGGGCAGAGTTACAGGTGGGGGCACCAGGGAAATGTCCAGTCTGTAACTATAAATGATCTTGCTATATGCTAGTGAGTGACCATGTTGGTAGAACCTTAATAGGTAAATAGGGATTACTATGGTTCTTAAGAACTAGGCTTTGCTTTCATTCCCTACAAAGCATGGAGGGAGGGTGGTCAGCTGTCCAGATCTTGAATGTGTCCATGAAGTGTGTCACACGCGGGGATGTCCTCTGGCTCCTGGATGCCAGTAAAGGAGGAGAGCTGCTGGCCTTCATGGTCAAGTGTAGGCTTCATGGCGTGGCATGCAAAAACTACACAGACCTGGTGCCTCTGCTGCCTCCTGCCACTCCGTTCCTTGCACTCTTCCCTCTAGTACAACCAGACCGTATGTGACACTAATCATAGCATGCCTTACTGAGATCTTATGTGCCAAGCACTGGGCTAAGTGGACACTGCAGTGTCTGTCCCTCATGTTACCCTCATGACAACCCCGGGAGGTAAGTCTGCCCATTACCCCCATTTTTTAGAGGAGCAAAGTGAGACTCTGCAAGATGGAGTAACCCGAGGTGACCCAGGTAGTGGCAGAGTGGGCGGTCCCCTCAGCCCCTCTGCACTTGTTCTTGGCAGACCCCCTGCACCTCGGCTCACACTCTGCACTCCCTCCTACGCCTGGATGACACCCATTCATCCTTTAGGACTGAATCCTGCCGCTGTTTCCTGGGGAAGCCTCCGGGGCTGGGCTCAGTGCCCCTCCTCTGCTGAGCCCCCAGCAATGAGCATGCTGGAATTCTTGTGTCCGGCTGTGCTCCTCAAGGCGGGTCTGGGTCTCTTGCCTCTGAACCCCCGGCTCCTAGCGCAGGGTCTGGCACATAACAGGTCTCTGTAAGCGTTTGTTGAGTTGACTAAACTGAATTCCAGGTGCTGAACCTTGAGGTTATTGTCCTTCTGACCAGTTTTCCCTGTCTTCACCTTCTCTAGGCACAAAGCCAAGCTATTTGATCTCTGGAGAAGGATCATTTCCCTTCCTGCTTGGGTTCCACCTGCACCCTATGACTTCGGGGGGAAACTGCTGTCTGATCAGCCACCTTGCCCACACACCTGGACACCTGTACTCTCTCTGCCCCTCTCTCACTCCTCACCAGCGGGCTGGAACCGGGATCCACCCCCTGAATCAGCTTATTCCGCTTAGCTCTTTCCGCTGCGTTTTTGTATCTTTTCTGTCCCAAATAGTTCACCCTGCCCCGATCTTCATTTTTTTTTTTCTCTCTTAGTCCTCCAAATCAACAGCCCACGATTGGGCTTGTCTCCTCAGAAGTGCACCGTCCACCACCTGCTGTTTAAAACCATTATATTTTGTTTTGGGAAGTTCCACTGCCTTCCCTTAAAACATTAGAAATTCCTCCGGTCTCCAGCCTGAGTCTCTGTCCCCGAGCCCTGGCCTGTTCGGCTGCTGGCCGGCGTGTCCCGCACAGAGTGGCCCTCCGACGCCCTCCCCAGTTGTGCCGCCCCGCTGCCCCTCACTTCCCAGTCTCCTCTGCTTCCGGCAGCTTTGGGACCCCCGCCCCTGGCTTCTCCTCCATGCTGTATGGAATGAAGATCGCAAGTCTGGCCTACGTCACCAAAACTCGGGTCAGATTCTTCAGACTCGACCGCTGGGCCGACGTGTGGTTCCCAGAAAAGAGGAAAGTGAAGCTGGGGTCAGATATCAGCAAACACCACAAGTCACTGCTGGCTGAGATCTTTTATGACAGGTGTGGATGTGTGTGAGGGGGGTGGGCAGAGAGGGGCCAGGGCGTAGGAAAAGCTGTCTGGCTGAGGATAGAGTGGGTTGCCTCAGCTTGGGGTAAGGCCCCCTCCTTCAAGGAGTGGGGGAAGGGCCGGGAAGGAGCTAATTGGTCTGGGGGAGGGGGTGGGTTTCCTGCGCAGCACAGCTGGCACCTGGCCAGCCTCCCCAGCCATAACTTTCCCGAGGGCAGGGCGACCCCCGGTCCAGGCCCCTCCCGCCCCAGCCCCGCCCTTGACTCCCACTCTCCCCAGGGCTGAGTATCTTCACGGGAAGCATGGGGTGGACGTGGAAGTCCAGGGGCCCCATGAAGCCCGCGATGGGCAGCTCCTTATCCGCCTGGATTTGAACCGTAAGGAGGTGCTGACCCTGAAGCTTCGGAATGGAGGAACCCAGCCTGTCACCCTCACCCACCTCTTCCCACTCTGCCGGACCCCCCAGTTTGCCTTCTACAATGGAGACCAGGAGCTGCCCTGCCCCCTGGGCCCCGGTGAGTGGGTTTCCAAAGGAAAGAAGAGCCTCAGGCGGACAGGGGCCTGCCCTAGGAAGGGCTGGTGCTTCGGGAACTACTGTTGCTGGCCCGTGGGCTCCTGCCCTGGGATGGGGCTATCTGAGGGGATGTCCAGGGTTACGATGCTGGTGGTAGGATCCCTCCCTAACCCCAACTCACTCAGCTGTTCTCCCCAGGTGAATGCTATGAGCTCCATGTCCACTGTAAGACCAGCTTTGTGGGCTACTTCCCAGCCACGGTGCTCTGGGAGCTGCTGGGACCCGGGGAGCCAGGTTCAGAAGGAGCTGGCACTTTCTACGTTGCTCGCTTCTTGGCTGCCGTCGCCCACAGTCCCCTGGCAGCACAGCTGAAACCCACGACTCCCTTCAAGCGGACCCAGATCACTAGAAACCCTGTAGTGACCAGCCGGATAGAGGAAGGAGAGAGACCCGACCGGTAACTTCCTCTCCCTCCAACCCAGTCCAGGCTGCGAGTGTTCTGACACCGTTCTGGGAAGGACGTAGAGCTGGCAGCCAGAGCCCCCTTTCCTAATTATGAATTCTTAACTCCTCTGCGCCTGAGACCTTTTCTGCCTAGGAAAAAAGTTGCAGATAGGAGGACAGTGTGAAAAAATCTCAAGTATTTTCAACTGTATGATGGATCATCAGGCAACCCAGGACGGACATGTCTTTTTCTGTTTTTTTTTTTAACAGCTTTATTGAGACAATTCGTATACCATACAGTTCACTTGTTCACAGAGTACAGATCACTGATTTTTAGTTTATTCACAGTTATGTGCAGCATCACCGCAATCTGTTTTAAAACATTTCATCACCCCAAAAAGGAACCCATACCCTTTAGTTATCACCCCTTTTGCTCTCCATTCCCTCCCAGCCGTAGGCAACCACTCACCTGCTTTCTGCAGATTTCCCTATTCCGGACATTTCACATGCATAGAATCATATATGTGTAGACATCTCTTTTTGACATGGCTAGATGTTCACAAATACTGAGCTATAAAAGCAAACTATAAGACCATTGTGCTCTTTTTGTTAAAAATATGTGTGTATCATACAAATTGACAAAGAAAAAAAGCCTAGAAGGTTACATACCAAAAAGTTTACATTGGTTATCCCTGGAGAGTGAGACTGTTATTTATTTACTCATTTATTTATTAGCTATTTTCTGATTTTTTCCTCTAGTGGACATGCATTACTTATATACATATTCTATATGTATATATGCATTATATTTATATATATATGTATGTGTATATATATATATGCTTTTTTTTTTAAATGCTTCCAAGTGTCATGTTTTCCAAAAAATGAGAATGGTGAAACCTTGGCATAAGCAGCCTCACGAGACAGAGTCCTGCCTCCTTGGGCAAAGGCCGCTGACCTCCTTCAGCAATTGTATTGAAACAGGGCTTTGCACAGTCTCCTGGGAGGGGCCGTCTCTGAAGGTGAGGGATCTCCATGTTTGTGATAGCTTTTCTTCCCCCACTCCTGCAGTGCTAAGAGCTATGACCTGGAGTTAAGTATGGCACTGGGGACGTACTACCCACCCCCCCGCCTCCGGCAGCTGCTCCCCATCCTTCTTCGGGGAACAAGTATCTTCACTGCCCCAAAGGAGATTGCTGAGATCAAGTAAGTACCACCCCCCTGCACTGTTCATGCTGCTTGATATTTCTTCTTCACTGGCTTCTTCCCATCCCCATGCCTCTGTCCTAGCCTCTCGTGCTCCATTCATTCATCCCTTTACTGAGCATTCGACCTGTGCCAGGCACCATTCAGGGTGAATTAATCACATGAGGGCCGGGTCATCCTAGTGGGGACAGTGAGCATGTATCATTTTATCATTTCTTGGAGTCATGAGTGCCATGAAGAATTAACTAAAGCTCAAGCTGGGTGAGGGGTGGGTTGTGCTGTTTTGCAGAGGGCAGCTAGTCCTGAACTCTTTGAGAAGGTGATATGTGAGCAAAGAGTGACATTTGAAAGAGGTGAGGGTGTGAGTCATAGGAGGATCTTGGGGAGAGGACTTTCCCAGGCCCCAGGATCCACAGTACAAATGTGAGTCAGGTCTGAGGTAGAGGTCAGGGGCTCCCTTCTTGGAGGCCTCTGACCCCCATCTGCTTCTCTGTCCTTCTAGTCTTTCCTGATTCCTGATGTCTTCATAGTCCCAGAGCTGCAGGTGGGAGAGGGTGGATGCTCCTGGGCATGGGGTTGCCTGACCGGTCCTGTTCCTGTCCCCTCCCACCCTCCTCCATCACTGCCAGGGCCCAGCTGGAGACAACCCTGAAGTGGAGGAATTATGAGGTTAAGCTGCGGCTGCTGCTGCACCTGGAGGAGCTGCAGATGGAGCATGATATCCGGCACTATGATCTGGAGTCGGTGCCCATGACCTGGGACCCTGTAGACCAGAACCCCGGGCTGCTCACGCTGGAGGTCGGGGCTCAGATGAAACGGGGAGGAAGGGCTCGAGTCAGCCCACCCACAGGCTGTGGGCAGAATACTGCTCCTACAACAGAGCAGAGCAAAAGGATGGTGAAGCAAAAGGATGTCAAGCTCAGAGGGCTTGACAAGGAGCAGAGTGGGCATCTGGGCCCAAAGGAGGTATCAGAGCAGGGCAGTGGGGAGGACCTGGGTTTTGGCCCAGATTTTTGTTACCATTGGTCATGAGACCTTGGGCAAGTCCCTTACTCTTGACCTTAGTTCCCTCACCTGAAAAGCACTGAGCTGTACCAGATAATTCTAACAGCCCTTTCCGGCTCTCAGATGTTCAATATGTTCACATAAGCCCAGAATTAATTATACATGCGAGTTGATTCCTGCACATGTGTACTGAGGAAGGCACCCAGTGAGAAGGGACGGCAGGTGAGGATGATCAAGGAAAGATTCCTGCAGGAACTGAGTTTTGAACAAGATTTTAAAGAGTGGGAACTGAGCTGGCCAAGAGTGCAACCAAATGGGCTGGAAAGCTGGTCCTGAAATTGTGCCTTGGAGAGTCCCCAGGACTCCTGGTCTCAGTATGTCTGAGCAGTTTGGGCAGACTTGTCCCATCCCCATTTCTTGACTCTTGCCCTGTCTGGTGGAAGAAGAAAGAGGCAAAGCTCCCTGAACCTGGGGTCTAGGGTAGAGCCTCAGACCTTGTCCCTCAAGGGGGTCTGGAGAGCCTAGGGCAGGCCCTCCACTGGCCATCTCCAGGATAGGAGCTTGCTGGTTTTCGTGCTCCATAGGTTCCCGGGGTGGCTGAGAGCCGCCCCTCCGTGCTGCGGGGTGACCACCTGTTTGCCCTGTTGTCCTCCGAGACACATCATGAGGATCCCGTCACCTACAAGGGCTTTGTGCACAAGGTGGAACTGGACCGTGTGAAGCTGAGCTTTTCCACGAGGTGGGTGTGGGGGAGCCCTGAGCTGCAGAAAGATGTCCCAGAGGCTAGGAAGGAGGAGGGTGTTTCTCCCCAAAGTGAGTGGAACCCCAGGGACAGGGCAGGGGGACCCTGAGATGCCTCAGCAGCTTCCTTTCCTGGAGGATTGCACAGAGGTCTGGGAAAGGAAGTAGTGGAGATGGGGCAGATGGAGAGACTCCCGCCTTTTATTACCCACTCCCCTAGCTGAATTCTTTCTCCTCTCTCTCCCCTAAAGCCTCCTGAGCCGCTTTGTGGATGGGCTGACCTTCAAGGTGAACTTCACCTTCAACCGCCAGCCCCTGCGAGTGCAGCACCGCGCCCTGGAGCTGACAGGGCGCTGGCTGCTGTGGCCCATGCTCTTCCCTGTGGCCGCCCGAGGGGTCCCGCTGCTGCCCTCAGATGTGAAGCTCAAGTGAGACTGTGGGCAGGGGGCTCTGGGGCCCCTTGGAGTGTGGGCTTAGGGACGGGGTCACGGAGGCCTCTGGGATGCTGGATGACATCGTGTTCCCCACCCCTCTGTCAGGCTGTATGACCGGAGTCTGGAGTCAAACCCCGAGCAGCTGCAGGCCATGAAGCACATTGTTATGGGCACCACCCGTCCTGCCCCCTACATCATCTTTGGGCCTCCGGGCACTGGCAAGACTGTCACCTTAGTGGAAGCCATCAAGCAGGTGGGGCCTGAGCGTAGACCTGGGGTCTGCACTCCCACCTCCCACCCCCGCTCCGGGACCAAGCAATCGTCCCCAGGTTTTGGTTCCCTCTAGCTCCCTGAGTGCTCGCTTCTGAGCTGGCATCAAGGGCCAGTGTGGCTGTTGAGTACAGTTGTACAGGTTGGGTTCTGCATGACTCTTGGAGTCACCATTTATGTCTCAGTTTATATATTTACTGCAGTGGTTTATATATTTACTGCAGCGGTTTTCCAGCATTAAAGTGCTGTGTGGACTAGTAGGGGGCTCAGCATCAGCCTTTTGAGTCACTCCCTCTCTCAGCTACGGGAGGCAAGTGCTACGCTGCACCAGCCTGAGTCACAACCACGTTTCTCCCTCCTCTCCTCCTGGAGACCAGAAGCTGCTTCCCACATCTGCTTATCCTCACCCCAGGTGGTGAAGCACTTGCCCAAAGCCCACATCCTGGCCTGCGCACCGTCCAACTCAGGGGCGGACCTCCTCTGCCAGCGGCTCCGGGTCCACCTGCCCAGCTCCATCTACCGCCTCCTGGCCCCCAGCAGGGACATCCGCATGGTGCCTGAGGACATCAAGGTACCTGGGAAAGGCGGAGGGCCAAGGGATGGCAGGTGCTGCCCTGGGTGGGCACTGGGGCCAGAAAACTAGGAGACCTGGATTCTATACTCACTGTGTGGCCTTCGGTGGGTCAGGACTCCTCTCTGGGCTCCAGTTTCCCTATGTGTAGATTGAGAGTGATAAATACAGTTGCCTGTGGGGGGCCCAGAGCCAGAGTGAGGGTGACAGTCGGGGTGGAGCCAAGCTGACTCCTCCTCTCCCTGCACAACCCTCAGCCCTGCTGTAACTGGGATGCAAAGAAGGGGGATTACGTGTTTCCCTCCAAGAAGAAGCTGCAGGAATATCGTGTCTTAATTACCACTCTCATCACTGCCAGCAGGTGGGGAGTGTGTATGTGCACGTCTCTTAATTGTGTGTTAAACAAAAAAGTAGCAGCCTGGGGCGACGGGGCAGAATGGTGCCTGGGGCGTGGTGGGAGGGGCCGGCTTGGGAGAGCATTCAGGTTTGGTAGTTGGGTGCCTGGGTCTGACCCCTGCCTGGCCTGACACCTCCCAGGTTGGTCTCGGCCCAGTTTCCCATTGATCACTTCACACACATCTTCATCGATGAGGCTGGCCACTCCATGGAGCCAGAGAGCCTGGTGGCCATAGCAGGTGAGGAGGCGTTCAGCGGGAGCTGCGGGCGTGCCATCCCACATAGGGTCGGGGAAGCCCCACCACATACCTCTCTCCCCACGCTACCCGCCTCCCAGGGCTGATGGAAGTCAAGGAAGCAGATAATCCAGGAGGGCAGCTGGTGCTGGCAGGAGACCCTCGGCAACTGGGGCCTGTGCTGCGTTGCCCACTGACCCAGAAGTATGGGCTGGGGTACTCACTGCTGGAGCGGCTGCTCACCTACAATGCCCTGTACAAGAAGGGTCCCGAGGGCTTTAACCCCCAGTTCATAACCAAGCTGCTTCGCAACTACAGGTACCCGCACCTTCTGCGCCATCCCATTCGATCACACCCTCTGCGAGCCCCCCTGGAGGCTCCATCCCAGCATCCCGTAGCTCAGAGGCTTTGTGATGCAAAAAGATCATAGACTGGAAGGTGGAGGAGGTCTCCTCTCGTCCCATCACTGCTGCTTGTTGACTGTGTGACTTAGCGAGTGGCCTCACTCTAGAGCGGTTTGTCTAACTGTACATCAGGGGATGGTCGGTAGCTCCCAGACACTAGGATGTGTCTGATGTGAATCCCTGGTGAAGTTTCCAGGCAATCCAAAGAGAAATAAGAAAAATAGGGACAGTGTATTTCACACTCAGGTGAGCAACATTCGTCATGCTCAGATGAGTTCCTGTGTCTTTAGTTCCTTAGATGAATCCACTAAGAGTTCAGTAAATGTTAGCTGCTGTGTTAGTACTCTGTATATGCTCAGATTTCACACATTATCTTGTCAAATACTGGCAGTAGTAGGTGATACTTGCTTTTGTATTGTTCTTCCTTGGCAACTTTGAAACTTGAGAAAGGGCCCCTAATTTCTTGGTGTTTTAAGTTTGACTGGTCTATGAAATCTGTGGATTGGGTACTCTCGG
Organism: Camelus ferus; assembly: GCF_009834535.1. Lineage (NCBI taxonomy): Eukaryota > Metazoa > Chordata > Mammalia > Artiodactyla > Camelidae > Camelus > Camelus ferus. Next base: position 80,228,531 of record NC_045704.1, read on the forward strand.
GCGACATATTTGGTTCTGCTTTCTGTGGTTAAGAGTGCCTAGTGGCAAAAATTGTAGTTGAATGAGTCTGCTGTCCAGTGGGCAGGAGGTCAGTGTGTGTGAGCCCAGGCGGGTGGAGTGGGGGTCCCTGAGGACGGGGCAGAAGCAGTCTGGCCCCTGGTGTTGCTCTTCTTCTTCCTGCCTCCCAGGTCTCACCCCACCATCCTGGACATTCCTAACCGGCTCTATTATGAAGGGGAGCTGCAGGCCTGTGCGGATGTTGTGGACCGAGAGCGCTTCTGCCGTTGGGAGGGTCTCCCTCGACAGGTGAGGCTGAACAGGGCAGGCGTTCAGGTACTCACCCCTGTACCCCAACTTCCTTCTTCCTGAAGCTACTGGGTAGCAGGAGGTTCTGAGTGAAAACTTGAGCCTCTTCCTTTGTCACCTCGGCCTGGGATCCCACACTAACTGGAATGATTTGGGAGTGGGAGGGAAGGGAGGCAGGGAGGTCCAGCTGAGGGTTTCCCCTGACCCCATGTCCAGGGCTTTCCCATCATCTTTCACGGCGTGATGGGCAAGGATGAGCGTGAGGGCAACAGCCCATCCTTCTTCAACCCCGAAGAGGCTGCCACTGTGACTTCCTACCTGAAGCAGCTCCTGGCCCCCTCCTCCAAGAAGGGCAAAGCCCGTCTGAGCCCCCGAAGCGTGGGCGTCATCTCCCCATACCGGAAGCAGGTCAGGCCCTCAGTTCCCATCGTGGGCAGGACCCCCCCCAGATGGTACCTCCGTAGCCAGACTGCTAGGCAGAGGGTCCAGTGCAGGCCTCTGCTGGCCCCATATCTCAGAAGAGCTCAGAGGTCAGCTGCACCTCCCTCTTTGACCCCCAGCTCCCTGGCCCCTGCCTGGCTCCCTCTTGCACTGGGGTAATGGCATGAGAGAAAGGCACCTGTCCCCATCTTCCAGGTGGAAAAAATCCGTTACTGCATCACCAAACTTGACAAGGAGCTTCGGGGACTGGATGACATCAAGGACTTGAAGGTGATCCTCACCACTCTTTCACACTCCCTCTCTGACTTCTGTACCCCTCACCTCCCCACTTCCAGATACCCTGCCCTGCTGCTCCAGGCCAACCCAGGTCTCCACCCTCCCTGCCTCACATGACTTTGGGCTTTCCCCAAGCCTATTACTCCTGGAGATCTCAACTTGTAGGTCTGGGATGGGGCCAGAAAGCGTGCGTGCTCAGCAAGCACCACGGGATCCTTATGATCAGGCTGGTTAAGGTCCTGTGTCCTAAGGAGAAAGTCCAAACTCCCCTGCCTGGCTGACCTGTCATGTGACATGTCCCCACTCACCTCTCCCACCCTCTGAGTCATTCAGCAGCAGATTCTCAGATAAGAATCACCTGGAGAGCTTTTAGTACTGCCAGGGCTCCACCCAGCCAATTAACACGGCTGTCTGGGGGCAGAGCCAGGGCATGGGTGTTTATTATGGCTCCTCAGGTGATCTAGCTTGCAGCCAGGGCTGAAAACCGGTGCTTTAAGAGTTAGAGGGCTCTCCCGTGGAAATTGATTCAGGAGGTCTGGGCCTAAGGTTGCATATTTTTAACAAGTATTGAGTGACTATCTTCAGGAGACCTGGAAAAACACTACTGAGTTACAGTGCTCTTCGCAATCTTGTTTTCTTTGCTTAGAACCCTTTCTAGCCCCTACCACTTTAACTGGATTCACCCTTCAGGTTTCAGCTTCCACGGCACCCTCCTGTCCTCTTTCCTGCCCGGCAGGACACTGGCTCACTCCACTGTGACAGTTGCCCTCAGGCTCACTGAGGCCAGGGCGGTCCCCCGGTCCCCTGCTGAGCGCCCTGGCCTCCGGCCCTGCCTCCCTCCCCTCTAGGTGGGCTCCGTGGAAGAGTTCCAAGGCCAGGAGCGCAGCGTCATCCTCATCTCCACCGTGCGGAGCAGCCAGAGCTTTGTGCAGCTGGATCTGGACTTTAACCTGGGTTTCCTTAAGAACCCCAAGGTTTGAGGGCTGGTGGGGAGCAGGAACTCCTCCTTCCTGAGGGCTCTTCCCTCCTATGACCCCACCACCTCTTCCTCCCAGAGGTTCAATGTGGCTGTGACCCGGGCCAAGGCTCTGCTCATCGTGGTGGGCAACCCACTCCTCCTGGGCCACGACCCCGACTGGAAAGCGTGAGCATCCCACTCTCAGTCCCTCCTGGGGGCCTCGGACAGCTGTATCTTTATGAAGCATCTCCCTGGGGTTTAGCTAATCTTCCAATCTGTTTATCTTAACAAACAATATCCCCAATTTGCCAAGGTTAAGCAACTTGCCCAAGGCACACAGGCTGACGTGCAGGACTGAGGCTGGGTCCTCCAGTCCCTGCTCGTGCTCAGCCAGCCCCAGCTCGTGCTCAGCCAGCCCCATGCAGCTGAGCTTGTGATAAATGTCCCTGTGCCCCACAGATTCCTGGAGTTCTGTAAAGAAAACGGGGGGTACACTGGGTGCCCCTTCCCTGCCAAACTGGACCTGCAGCAGGGACAGAACTTACTCCAAGGTCTAAGCAAACTCAGCCCCTCTACCTCAGGTATGGCTGGGCCAGGGGGGGCCAGGATGGGGGACAGTACTGGGGAGGAGCTAAGTTACTGAGACAAAGCTCACCTCCTTTCTTTCTAGGGCCCCACTGTCACGACCACCTTCCCCAGGAGCGGGAGGGTGAAGGGGGCCTGTCCCTGCAAGTGGAGCCAGAGTGGAGGAATGAGCTCTGAGGACACAGCAGATGGCCTTCTCACACCACCCAAGCCTTAACCACACACCTGACCCCAACCCTGAACCAGACCCCAGCTTGAACCGGACCCCAGCTGAGCCTCCCCTCCCAAGGGACAGGAAGGCTGGTGAGGGAGTTTATATCCCCAGCCATTCCACCCTCTCCCCTGCTGGGGAAGAATGACACATCAAGCTGCTAACAATTGGGGGAAGGTGGATAAAGAAAAACTGAAAATATCTTGTTCTATGCAAGAGCCTCCTGTCTCCTTAGCCTGGCCCCAGCTTCCTGAACTCCCAAGATGACCCCACAGGGGAGGGTGGGACTGTCCCACCCTGCCCAGGGACATACCCCTCTCCTGGCTAGAAAGGAACCCAACACCCCCTCCCCTCCCCACATCCAGGGGAGGAAACCCAGTGGGAGGTGGCAGGGAAGCCACCCACAGGCTTCTAAGTTTAGCCCCTGCTCCCAGACCACTCCCCTCACCCGCCTCCAAGGCCCAGAGCCAGGCATGACCTCATTCTTTTCTCCAAGACTCCACCCTGCCTGCCTTTGCAGACAAGAGGGCCAACCTGGCAAGCAACTTGGAGAGATGGGACTGCAGGCTTAGAGCCAAGACAGGGACCAGGAGAGAAAGACAGGAAGCTACACATGTGTTGGAGCCTGTGGCCTTTATTCATGCCCCCACCAAGTATAGCCAGAGACAAGGCCCCTGCCCAAAGCAGAAACACCAGGGGCGTGGGACTCTGGGCTACACCTTCCAAGCCCCCTGCCCCACATACTCTCCTGTGAGCCAGAAGTGTATAAAGTGCTGGTGTGTGATGATCCTCTGGGGAAGGCCAAGGGATCAGGAGCCCCACCCCTGGACCAAGGCAACTTGAGGAGGGACTGTGCTCTGGAAGGGCAGGACATAGCCCTAGGGTCCCAGAGTGCTGAGCGGGAGGGCCTACGGCCACCAGGCCACCACCACCAGGGCTGAGGATACGATGCAGTCCTGGGCAGGAGGGAATTGGGAAAGGGCGCCTTCAGCAGGGATCCCTAATTAGAGGGAGTTCGGAGGTGGGGGGGGGAGGTTTCTGCACCCCTGTGAAGGGAGGCGGGGTAGTAGGGGAGGCCTTGGGGGGCCTCAGAGAATGGGACAGCCCCTCCGGCGTTTATTCTTGCGGACCTGGAGGCCAGCTCGAGTAGCCATCTCAAACACCTCCCGCACCCCCTCCTTGGTCTTAGCTGAGCACTCAAGGTAGCCAAAGGCACTGATCCGGTTCGCCATGTCCCGGCCTTCCTCAGATCGAACAGGCTCCTGGAAAGGTGGAAGGTGACAGGTCAAAAGGAAGCTGCTGGCTAGGTGCACCTCACTCCCATCTGTAACCAACCCCTATTTGTAACTAGAACAAGTATCTCTTCCAGCCCTGACCCCACAGAGCACCCAAGCCCCAGCCACCGTGGGCAGCTTCTGAGCTCAAGACCCAAGGCTCATGTTTACTTCTAAAGTTTTCTTGGCCCTACACCCCACAGGACACCCTTTCTCTTGCCTAAAGGAGTGTCTGCCATCTATCTGACATCCCTGCCTCCGTTGTCACTTTCTTCCAGTCCATCCTCAAGGGTGCCAGAATCAGTTTTCTAACATGCTGACCTGACCATACGTGTCCCCAGTTTAAAACCTTGTCTAAATTGTCCTTGCAGGATAGTCCATATTCCTCATCCTGGCAGCTGTTCCTAGTAAAGTCATCCTCTGATTAGAGAGCCACTTACCAAGTTCCCAAATAAGCCAGCTCCCTCACCCTCACTCAGGACCTTTCTTCCAGCCTCTTAGAATACCCTCCCTGCCACATCCTCGCCAGCCCACGCCTCCCCGGCTATATTGTGGTGGCATGACCTGCACACCCCAAGCAAAACATCTATCATAAGCTGGCTCCCTGAGGGTTCAGGTTTTCTTAATTACCTGAATAGTCCCAACACCACACAAGAATGGACAAAAGACAAATTAAAATGCCAGGTGACCTTGGACAAGTCACTTCATCTTGTGCCAGTTTCATCAAATATTGGATCAGACACTAAGGGCCCTTCCTGTTCTCCCTCTCCAGGTGTGGACACAAGGGGGTAGGGTAGACCCCAGCGTCACCCCTAACACAGGGAGTCACCAGGGGAGAGGCTCCCTTCTATACCAGCCTGCAAGCCCGTGGAGGGCACCTTCCTCCCCAAGGGCTCCCAGCCTGGCAGTCACACCCACCTGCTTCATCTTGGCCAGCTCCCTCCGGGTATGTTCATCTTGCCTCAGGTCCTTCTTATTCCCCACTAGGATGATGGGCACGTTGGGGCAAAAGTGCTTCACCTCTGGGGTCCACTTCTCAGGAATGTTTTCTGCAGGCATGTCCCAATGGGTGTCATGTCAGTGCCTCCACTTAGGCTAGGGAGCTCCCCCACGTCCCAGGCCCCCTCTGCATCCCCATGGCAGGCAGAGCCTTCAAGGCTCTTCAGCATGACCATCCCTTTCACAGCTCAAAACCCCTCCCCTAAGTCCTCCCGAGGGCCAGTTACCACAGTGAAGGAGGCTAACGGGACTCCCAGCACCCCTCCCCCAGCCTCTGAAGTGGCTGAGATGAGCTAAGGCAAGAGCTCCCTCTGGTTGATTTGAGTCCCAGAAATTCTCAGTCCCCTCCCTTCAGCCAACACCCTCACCCAGACTGTCGGGGCTATCGATGGAGAAGCACATGAGGATGACGTCAGTGTCCGGGTAGGAGAGAGGCCGCAGGCGATCATAGTCTTCCTGTCCTGCCGTGTCCCACAGAGCCAGCTCCACCTGACACACAGGGCCAGTGCTCAGTTGGCCCGGGCGCCCCCGTCAACCCCCCCCCAACCTGCCACCCAGAAGTCCTCTCTAAAATCATGGTCCTTTAAGGTTCACTGCATATCTAGCTACTGAGTATGGGCTACGTGCCAGGGGCCATGCTCGCTGTTACACCACAAAAATTAGGTGAGTTTTTAAAAATCCTGAGACAACAGGGCTTGATCTTTGTGCCGTCTGAGTTGCCATTGTGAGCACCACTGTTTTATTTAATGGTCACAAAAACCCTTTGAAGGAGACCTTCCCGTTATTCCCAATTTACAGCTGAGGGAGCTTAAGCCCAGAGGCGAAGGGACTGGGCCCAGATTACAGAGCCAGTGTGTGAAGAACCAGGTGGTTATCCAGATTTCCTAAGACCGCAGTTTCTCTTCCTAACTCCTGCTGATTCCAGCAGGGACAGTGGAGCAAGGTCAGCAGTGATGAGGACCTAGGTCATCTGTAAGTGACAGAGGCAGGGTTTCAAGGTGAGACAGGAAGAGGCTCTTGCTTTACCTGCTTGCCATCCACCTCTATGTCTGCGATGTAGTTCTCAAAGACAGTAGGGACGTAGACCTCTGGGAACTGATCCTTGCTGAAGACAATGAGGAGGCAGGTCTTCCCACAGGCCCCATCGCCCACAATCACCAGCTTCTTTCGGATTGCAGCCATGGCTGGGGCTGGCGGGGAAAAGGCAGTGGGGATGTTGGGGAAAGCCAGTGAGTCCAAAAACACTCTGGGGCCCCCCAAACCCCCCTGGAAACTGAGGCATCCGGAGAGAAGGAGTGGGGCTTGCTCAGGCATGTTCTTGCCAAGGACCAATTATTCAGGCAACTGAGCTTGAAATTCCTGACCTCAGGGTCAGGGACAGGTCTCCCCGAGTGGGTGAGAATACAAATGTGGGAGGTGGGAGAACCACCCACTTGGGAGCCAGAAGGCATGAGTTCTAATCTAATCCACTACAACTGTGGGCCCCTGGACACCTAGTGGGGTGCTTAGGGACGTGTCCAGAAGAGCCAGCTTTTATCATATCAGGGTTTCAAGTCAGACTTATTTGTTACCAGGATTTCGATACTTTCAAAGTTTAATCATCGAGAAGGTCTAATCTGGAACACACTGTCCCTCACTCAGCACAAGTCATGCCTGCCCAGTGAGAAACAAAGAGTCCCTCTCCAAGACCACAGGCTGGCGGGTGGGCAAGGGAAAGAATATCGCACCCCTAGGTGCCAGGCACTATGATGGGCACCTTGACAAACTAGGAAAGTGAGGCTCAGTGAGGGTAAGACACATATTCAGGGTCATAGCAGGGATGGCACTCAAAGCAGGGCTGTGCGACTCCAGAATCTGCTGCCTTTTCTACATACCACCCCAGAGGTGCAAAGGAGAGCAGAGGGAGGGAGTCCCAGACAGAGCGCAGCGGCAACAGCCAGCCAGCTTCCCTGGCCCACCCCATCCCCATCCCCAGAGCCTCAACTCACACAAAGAAAGCTCAGTCTGGGCAGTGCCCACAGCCCACATTCGGGCAGCCTGCCTTCCTCCCCCCTTCCTCCTGGGCCTGGCAGCAACACTGGGTCACTCAGCCCCAGGCAGGGGACAATGACCACACTGTAGGGAGCCACACATCTACCACAGCAGAGTGACTGAGAATAATCCACTAGGGAATCACCTCCATCCACTTCCTGGAACAGCCCCTTCCCTCTCTGTCCAGCTCACCCAGAGGCCCTGCCCACCCCTCCCTGTGACTCAGGGCAAAGAGTCAGCTTCCCGGGGTTTCCATGTGTCCCTCGCTCCCAACACACACCGAAGAGCATCTGCAAAGTTCATCACACCTTCCCCGATTTGATTCCCTGCCCCTGAGCTGAGCCTCACTTCCTCCTTCCCTGGGGAGAGGAGCTGACCTCCAGCCGGCTGGAGTTCCCAGGCCCACAGTCTGGGAGGAAGAGAGGGCGGGCTCTGGAGCTGAGATGAAGTGGAGGCTGTTGGGAGGAGGAGGAACTAGAGCCGCTGCTGGGAGGAGCCCCAAAAAAGAGACAAATGAGGGCCAGTCCCAGCACCAACCAGGGAGGGAGTAGTTAAGAAAGAAGAGGATGGTAACCCGATCTCTGCCCAAAACCTGGCTTTTTCTCTCAGTCCCACATCCTGTCAAACTAGGCTGAACTCCTTTACTCCCCACATACCACCACTGCCTCACACCCCTGCCTTGGTCTGCCTTTTAGGAAGTGAATACTCCAGCCCAAGGCTGGTTCTTTTCAACAGTGAGATCCTGGGGGTGTCTCCCTGCCCCCCATCCCCTGACACACACACACACACACACACACACACACACACACACACACACACACAAAACTGGGATGAGGGGAAGTGGATATGAGTCAGAGAGAATTTATAGGCATTGAGAGTGCACAGACACATTCTTCCTCCCACAAAAGGGGCTCTCCCAGATACCCCAAAAGAGGGGCAAGAAGGTATTCACCCTTATGGAAACCATCCTTCAAAAAGGGGAGTCCCTAGAAATTCTACCCAGGTGACCAACCCCCTCACCCATTCCCACTAGTTCCATTGGTCCAACTGTGGGAAGACAGGCTGGGGTAGCCCCAAGCTGGGATGGGCAGTGTTGATGGAGGGATAGAGGGCATTCACCACTGGGGTGAATACCAGTTGCTCGGGCATGAGTATGCCACTGCCTTCCCCCAGCAGGGCAGTTTAGGTGGCACCAGATGGTGGGGGGCAGAGGAGCAAGGGCATGCATTAAATGATCTGGAGCCCCCGGCTCAATTAGAAGACCTTCCCTTCAGGCTCTGATTGGGCCAGAAGAACAGTTAACTGAGGCCAGGCCAAGCCAGAAGGCCCAAGCCAAGATGACAAGGACAACACCTCCCTGTGAGAGGCAGCCCCTGAGGAACTGCCCCACTGACCCTAAGAATGGCAACCAAACCCCACACGAGGCCTGGAGTGGAGCATGGAACTCCTGGGGCCTTCCCTGGGACAAAACAGCTGCCCTCTCCTCAATCATTCTCTAGATTTCCAGATGACCCAGGGGCCGCTGTACCTTGCTGACCACCCCTGAGGTCTAGGCAAGAAATCAAATCCTCCATCTTTAAAACCAGAAGTGAGAGATGGACTCAGCCTCGAGTCCCCCAGCCCAAAACCCCCAGGATAATCTTTAGCCAGGCTGAGGTGTGCGGGAAGGGGTTGGGAGGGGATTCTTACACACACACACACACAAAGGAGCTGGATCCGTCCCAATCTCCCCTACCTCCCACTCTAGGCCGGCTCCAGAAACCATCTAGGGCGGCGTCCAGACCCCCGGAGCAGTGGCAGCCCAGGAGGTCACATCGGGCTCCTATTCCCGCCACTCCACCGGCCTGGCAGGGGGAATTCCCTCCTCCACCCGGACTCCGGCCCGGATCCACGCCCCAGCCCCGGTCCACAGCGAGCCGCCCGGCCTGGGAGCTACAGCGTCTGGGCCGGGGCTGCCTCGCGGGGACCTAAGTTGCCCCCTGTCTCCTCGCAAAGCCGGGCAGGTTCCGGGAAGCCGGGAGGGGAAGGGCTGGGACTCCGGCTCGGACACTGAGAGGCGAGAGGCCCTGCGGGGCAATTCCCGGGGGCCCGTCGCTGCAGCCCAGGGAGGGGCCGAGCCTGCCCGAACCCCGCGCAGCCCAGACGCCGCGTCCGAGGGGAGGGTAGGGCAGGCGGCCCGCGCTCCGGCCAAAGCCCCTCCCCGGCGGGCACCCCGAGCTCCGGCCAAGAGAAGGGGGAAAGTGCTCCCCGGGGACGAGCTCCCATGACGCCCCGCCGCCCCCAGCCCCAACCCGGGATACCTTCCGCTCCGCCGCTCCCAGCTGCGCGGCCGGTGCCGGAGGCAGAGACTGACCCAAGGGGCACCGCCCCGCCCTCCTCCAGCGCCGCGGCGGGGAGGGGCGACTCGCGGGGAGGGGCGGGCCCGGCAGGGGGAGGGGCGGGCCAGGCTGCCCTCGGCTCTGCCCGCCCCCGGCCCCCGCCCACGGCCCCTGCGGGTCGCAGAGCCGCTGGCCCGGGGTCTGGGGCTCCGGCCCCTGGGGTCCGGGGAGATGCCTGGACTGTGGAGGAGTGGGCGGCGGGGCGAGGCCCGGCGAGCGGGACCCCCGAGGACTCTGCCTCTGCCCCACCTTCCAGCTCCTAGAGGCGGACAGGCGACGAGAAAGTTGAGAGGCGCTCGGGGTGGGGTCAGGAAAGGGCCGCTGCTGCCCTCCCGTGGCCAACCCACCACCCGCGCCTACACCACCTGGGGCTTCGCGGGAGGCGGGACTGCGAAAGGACGCCCAAGAGGGGGCCGCGAAAGATGCCCACTTTCTGCTCCTACAATCATTGCGGAGTAAGTACAGCCCAACATCATGTCCCAGCCCTGGAGACCTTTAAGAACCTTTGAGACTCATGGCACCTGGTTCCACTTCACAATTTCCTTCCTCCTTCCTGGAATTTCCAACTCCTACCCATCCCTCAAAGGGCACTCCTGGAAATCCTTCTGGATCCGCAGCTGGGAATTCAGCTCCCATCCCCACTGTATTATTTCTGTGCTGCTAGGGACACCCAGCTGGGTCTGACTTGTGCACTGGGTATTACACACACGTGTATCTCCTCCCCTGAAAGGTGCCCGAGGAGGTGGATGGAAGATGAGGAAGTCTACCAACATTTTTTTAGCTTGTGCTCAGTAGAGTACATAGCTTTTATACTCATTGTAAGTCTTTGGGTTAAGTATACCCATCCCCTTTTGCCTGTAAGGAAACTGAGGCTCAGGAAAGTTAAGTGGCTTGCCCAAATTTTGCTGTTTGTATGTGGCAAAGCAAGAACACAGATAGTCAGGCCTGTCTGTCTCCAAAACTGGTCTCTCTCCCTGTTGCCCACTGCCCACTATAATCCTCCAACTTGTCCCTTTCCACTGTCTGGCACTGTGTGTGGCACATAACAGGTTTTCAACAAATACTTGCTGAATGAAACATATGTTAGAAGTCATATAGACTTTAAAGGTCTAAAGAGCAACTCATATATTTGCTAAATGAAGAAACGGGTCCAGAGCAGTTTGGTCCGCAGGCCTCTTAAATGGCTCAATAAAACTGAGCAATGTGCTCAGTTCAAATAGATTTCTGCCTTCAAAGAATTTATGGATCACTAATAGTTATTGAACCCTTATTACCTAGACCTGGCTCAACATACATGAACTATTTTAGTCCTTACAACTGCCTCATGAAATAGTACTGTTATCTCCATTTTTCTGAAAAGCAAATTGAGGCTCAGAGAGATTGCAGACCTAGTGTTGGGTTTGGCATCAGGACCCAAACCGCAGGACCCTCAAGCCCCCGCTCTTAATTGCTGCTCCATCCCAACTCCTCATTTGGACAGTTACAGTCCAGGAGGTGAACACTGTAGTCGGGGTGTGTGTGGGCTGTGGAAGGACAAGTGAAGTGTTGAGGATGAGGTGTAGATTTTAAATGAACTGGAGCTACGCCAGGCCTACAGAGCAACGGAAGCCCCGAGAGGGTGGTGATGGTGGGGAAAGACTAGGGCTGGAGAAGGAAGCAGTGGCCAGATCAGAAAGGTCCTTATATGCTACGCTCAAGAGCTGAGTGTCAATTTTGGCATAGATGCAGTAAGGAGCCACTGAAGTATTCTCTCAAAGGAATAACCAACTCAAATTCACACTGTGGACAGGTCTGATGAGGAAGAAATGGAAGCCAGAGGTAACCACCTCCAAGATTTCTGATTTGAGTAGCTGAGCTGGCGCCCCCTGAGATGATGAGCTGGGAGAAGGAACATGTTTTGGGGGGAAATGATTAATTCAGTTGGAGGATTTTGAGTTGCCATGCCTGTGGGATGTCTAGATGTTCAGGAAACAACTGGGACATGTAGGTCTAAAGCTCAGGAAAGGTCTGGGCTGGAAGTTGTGACTCGGAAGATGCCAGCATATGGACGAAGTCACAGAAGTGGATGAGAGTGCTTGCAGCGGGAAGAGCAGAGGGCAGAAGAAGAAGCTGGGGAACACTACATTTTTTAGGACAGTTCTGGACTTCCTCCCACCACCCCAGATAGTGTTTCCTTACCTTTGAGTTTCCAGGCAAAGTAAATAAAAAGACACACCTTTATCCATCTGGTTTATTTGCCATGAGCTATAATTTTGGATCTAACTGGCACCACTTCTTCAGTTAAATTGCCACTAAAGAAGGTCTGAGAGACAACTTCAGAATTTGGGTTGGGAGAGGGGTAAGCACGGAGAGGCTGGGATGGTGGTGGGAGGTTCGGGGCTGAGCCACTCAGGAGTAACTGCCTGGCCCTCCCAGGGGGATGACGAAGACCGAGATATCATCCCCGGAACCCAGCTTGTTGTTGGGGAGACGCCAGCCACGGTCCCGAGGGGTGCCCCGGGCCCCCAGGACCAGAGCTTGGGCCAGAGCTGTGTACCTGCCAGGAGCACATGTGCACATTCATGTACCAACATGTATATGGGAAGACAGAGACACAGGCCCTCACGTGGGTCCCCAAGCATTGCTTCCCTTTGTCCCTTCCTTCCCCATCATCATCCCCTTGCAGCCATACAGCCCCTACCTGCTGGGGTCATTGGGCTCATAGGCTGACAGCACCCTGTCCACAGTGGCGGCTACCTCACAATCACTCGTGACATCCCACAGCCCATCTGTTCCCAGGACTAGCACATCGTCTGGGCAGTGCTCGTACTGCGTCAGGTCATACACTCGCACCTGGTAGGGAAAGAGGGTACAGAGGGAGCTCGGGGATGGAGAGACCTTGGGTGAAAAACCAGCCAACTGGAGATGCCCAGAGGAGGGAAGGTGTGATTAGGGAGCCCCCCACGCAGCTCACCTCAGGGAAGCAGGAGAGGAAGGGCTTGATGGGCAGGGTGGAACTGCAGACCCTGAGGTTGTGGTCTCCCAAGCCCCTGGTCACCCCAATGGTGGCCATCACTCGAGCCTAAAGGAGAAGAGGAGTGGGTGCTGCTACAGCCCTCTCCCAGACTCTCTGGGACTGTGGACCCCTGCCACCCCTACCCTCGGGCAGAACCTCCGCCTCCCTAGACAAGTTGTGGTGGGTCCTCCTGCCCTCTCCCACCTCTACCATGGAGTTTACCTTTTTGCCCTCCCCACAGACCAGAGGAAACCTGAGATCCTCCAGCTCGATCTTTTTGTAGGCCCTGGGGAGGGGGGAGTAGAGGAGGCATCACCCAGGCATCAAAGCCCCTCTCCCCTAGGAGCTGCACCCCTCACACCAACCCCCTAGAAGGGCCACATCCCCTCAACTCCCAGCCTGGCCCAGCCTCCAGCTTCTACCTTGCTGCTGGCAAGGTTGTTGCCATGGAAACAGGCCCCAGCCCCGAGGGAAGTGTTACCAGCCAGTCATGTTCTGGTCCCGGTACAGCATCCTCTGCCCCAGCTCCTTAGGCTGAATTCTGCGGGGGAACTCAAGATGGGTAAATTCACCACCAAGCAGCTCTGGTTTCAGGAAGCCCTGGGGTTGGGAGTGGCCAAACAGAGCAGAGGGCCGGAGGGCATTAGGTTTACAGCACACCCTGGTGCACAGATGATGTTAACTGTAGCAGACCCTTAAAAGGAGTTTACTGTGTGCCATGCACTGTTCTACTATGAAAATATATTAACTCATGTAATCCTTTAAGGCAACCTTTAAGGCAGGAACTATTGACGCATGGAGAAGTTAAAGGAATTGTCAAAGATCACACAATTAGCAAAGTACTCAAACCAGGATTCAGTCCTAGGCAGCCCAGCTCCAGTCACTGCTTTAAACCACTAAGCCATACTGCCCCTTAGGGACCTTTGCTGTTTCCTTCCCCCACCTCTGATTCCACTTCCTTCCTCAGTTGGTACCACAGTGTGAGCACTGGAGCAGCCCCTACTCCTTCCTGCTGCATCCTCTACACCAGCTCAGCCCTGCACTCCATCGTCTGTGGAATGGACTTCCCAGTGAGCTCCAGGAAAGGAGCTACCTGTCTGTGTGGTAGGGGTGGGAGAGTCCTTGGGACATAGGGTACAGAGGGGCACAAGATTCAACAGAGAAAGAGAGGAGGGAGTTTCGTTCCTACTTACAAGCAGCTGAAGACGCTGGCGCTCAGTCTCCGGGGTGAACTCCCGGGACATTGGAATGATTTCACCATTCCGGACAATGATGGCTCTGCCCAGAGAAAGAAAAGGTTTGGGCATGGCTCTCCTCAACCCCCTCATAAAGAATTCCAAAAAGATAAGGCCCTCCCATAGGACCCCTCACCCAGACCCCCAGTTTTCCTCTGTCATAGCTATTTCAGGCCCTTCCTTATGTCTCTGATCCCTCCTCACCCCCTCCAGTCTGTGATTTTTCACACCCACCACTATCTTCCATCCCAGAGAGTGTGACCATCCCTGTAGCCAATTTCAAAGCCCCCACCCCATACCTGCTGTCACCTGCATTGGCCACGTACACCTTGCCTAGCAAGTAGACCACAACCAGTGCACAGCAGCCCCCCTCCACTTGGTGGCCATGCCGCTCCCGGGCCATCTGCTCATCCTGCCATATAAGGAAGGGTCAAAGCGGGTGGATGAAGAAGAGGTTCCAGAGACACAGCCACCCCCGCCCCTATCTGCAGAAGTAAATTGGCCCAGGCAAGCCAAGCTTGCGGAGAGTAAGGAAGACACAGGTATAACACCCACTTCTCCCTCCCTCTGAACCAAGCTCTGCTCAGGCTCTCAAAGCTGTTGTGGGTTCTCAGGATCATCTCCTTAGGCCACCTGACTCCCATACAGAGCTGACCAGCATGTCTGCCTAGCAGACAGACAGCCCCTTGGTTTGGGCCACACACTTACCATGAGCTGGAAGGCATTCTCAATGGCACCCACTACCAGGCTCTCATGAGCCACTTCCTTCTGTGAAGACCAGCAGGACTGAGGACCAACCAAATGAGAGGGATCAGAGGAACCTGGAGCCCCCGGAGTGGACGGGAGGCAGAGGGGAGGTGGCGAGGGGTCCTGGAGTATCTCTACCAGGTCCTTTAGCTGCTCCCGAATGTGGCGATGCAGAAGCCTAGAGGCCATTTCGGCAGCTCCACCCCCTGCATGCCCATCAAACAGGCCCCAGTAGTAGAAGCAGAGTCCCTGGAGGAGAAAAGTTGGTGGTGAGTGTGTGTATATGTGTGTGCGTTATGCAGAGAGAAGAGCAAGACTCTGGGCAGCCATGCAAACATCAGAGAGGTCAGAGCTTGGTGTTAAAGGCAAATTAGATTTATTCACTCATTCACCAGGGGCCTACTATGTGTCTGAAAGCAAAGGATCAAAAAAAGTCAAACTGAGAAGATAAAAGATGCAAAAATAAGCCTTGGTAATTATCAAGTAAATACATGGCAAATAATCAATAAATACACAAGCATCTGTATTTTAAGTGAAAACTAGATATTTACACTGACATGGTAGACTCTAACTGACCAATGCCAGATAAAGGTTCTTTGCCAGAAGGTAGAAAGCTAGTGAGTTAGGAGGAAGGTCTCTCACATGGCTCAGATTTACAACTGGATGCCTAGAATCCCTGGGCAGAGGCGTCAGCCATGTCTCTAGAGGCTAGAAAATGAGGTGGGGGCTTACCTGGCCTCGGCTGGGCTCCCTAGGTGCCCCTGAAACACTCTTCCGACCTTCCACATACACCACTTCACAGCAAGCCTGGTCCTCATTGTGCCGGCTCTTACCAGCGTTGATGACCCTGCCAGGCCAGAGTGACCACATCAGGTTGGACACCAGACCAGGTCCTGGAATAACTCCCACCTTAGACACACATAACCTCTCTGGCCTGCAGGCCAAGCTGAGAAAGGTCACAGCCACCTGGGAACCAGGCCAGAGGGAGGAGGAAAAGGGAAGCAGGAGGCAGGGCAAGGCACAAGGAGTACTGTCTGGGTGCTGGGCCCATCACATCACAGAAAGGCCACAGCAGCACCTTCCTGCCTCAGTTCCCCAGTCCCTGGCTAATGGTGCTGCTGGGAGAGGGCCTGGACCGAGAAAAGGAGACTTTTATTCCTGGCTTGCCAAGACCCTACATCCCACCCTGACTCCCAATAAACCCCTCCAGTGCCTTGTCCACAGCAACCCACCCTCATAAGCACACCCACCTTTATTCTAAAATCACCCAGTGAAAGTTTCTGCTGCTTTGGAAATGAGTAGGTGCTCCAGCCCAGATCAGGAAAGAGGAATTGAAACAAGGTAGGAGTGGGAGCCCCCCTGGACTGCGCAGGAACCACCTAACCGCCAACTCTTCCCAAATAGGAAGTTAAAGGAGCTGGTAGTGGGGCCACGGGGCCACCAGCCACCGCCCTCTGCCACCTGAGCGCCCCCTTCTCCCTCAGTGCTCTGCTTTCCCAGCAGAAGCATTAAAAATACACGCGGCCTCCGAGCAAGCCGGCTGCTCCCACCACTGCGACCGCTGTCGCCCCAGGGTCCACTTCCTTGCCTGGCCAGGGCAAGTCCACCGGCCCAGGGGTGTTCGAAGGAGACCCTCCCGGTTCCCCGGGCGGCCCCTCCCCCGCCCCTGGGGAAGCCGGCGGCCGCCCGGTGTCGCCGGCTATTTCTGGGTGTGGAGGGGGAGGGGAACGGTAAGCGGGACAGGGAACTGGGGCGCTGGGGTCGGGAAGCCCAAGGAGCTTTTCCGGCTGCTATCTCCTCTATTAAAAGGGACCCCCGCTCCTTGAAACCTCTCCTCCCTTAGCCACTGAGCTACCGGGCCGGAACTGAGAACTGGCCAACTCATCGTTAGCGGGCCCTCCACCCTCCGGGCTCTGGGAGAGCACAAGGTCCTGAAGCGGCGTGGGTGAGGGTAGTCAACGAGCTGGAAGGTCCTGAGGAAGGCTGGACCAGACTTGAGAAAAGGCTGGGTGTGAGCGCGGCCAGAATCCCAGGAGATAGCAAAGGTCCTGGGAAAAGGGAGCTCCTGGAACAGAGCTCAGCGAGGGGGTCACATCCCAAAGCCCGGGATGCGGAGGTGGGAAGGGGTTTGCGGTGGGAATCCCATCTTGGTTAGGGTGCCCCCAGGGACGCTCACTCGGCGTAGCCCGTGCTCCAAGGCAGGCGACGGCCGGTGTCCGGGGGGCTTTGCACAGCCCGGCCAGCGTGGTCGTCGGCGCGTCGCAGCCCCCCAGGGCTCAGCTGCAGAAATGTCGGTCGGGAGAAGCTCGCTCGAGCCTCTGCCGTCTTCGCAGGCGCCGCGCTATCTCTCTCAGCCCTCGCCGGAGGGCTCCTGGGAGCTTCTGGAGGGGCGGCGGGCAGCGCCGAGGTCGCTTTGGGCAGGTCCGGGGACTTGGGGCTCGGAGGCGGGGCACCCCCAGAGCTCACCAGGTGCGCCACCGCCGAGCGCACCCGGTTTAGCATGCTGTCTCCCTGCCCCGCCCTCGGCCGTGGCCCCTCCCCAGGGCAGGCCTCGCCCCCAAGGGCTCTCTGGGGGCGGTGCTCGCTCCGGCCGGCTCTGCCTCGTGATTGGCTCCCGGCCCGCAGGGCCGGTCGCCTGCAAAACTTCCTCAGGCTCTGGGCCACCCCGGGAACCGCCCCACCAGCTCGCTGCCTCTTCCCCGCCCGGTTCTGGCGTCGTCCGCCTCAAATTTCCTTGGGAAGGAGGGTCTGCAGCTGTGGGAAGGGGATGGAGAGAAGGAAACCTTATTTCAACCTAGCTTTAGGTTAGACATCCATTAGGACGGGAGGGTGGTGTCTCCTCGCCCTCGGTTCGTGGTGGCGAGACTGCACAGAGGGTGATGGAGCTGATGATCTCAAAGCGAAACCACTCGCTTCGGCGACCGCTGGGTGTGAAGCTCCTGGTGTGATAACACCTCTGGCTGGGTTTGCTGGAGTGCGAATAAGGGTGAGTGAGCTGGAGCTGGGGGTGATGTTGAGGGTGATAACGAGGCAGGTTGGAGTCGATCATCCTGAATTAGGGAGCTGGGGTTAAGTCCTGGGTTCCTGAGGGGGCAGTTCCCTGGGAAGACCACCACTAGATCCGCGAGAGCGGTTGCCACTCCGACTCCACTTTCTTTTTCAAGACCCAATTTCCCCCCATATTTAGACCTGCCCTGACCACGGCAGAACTAGTTAGTAAGGATAACAACAGCAATAGCTACCGTTTATTGAAGAATCACTACATAATAGGCCTACAAAGCACTCCCCATACTTTAGGTCATTTATACAGCTTACCAACTTACAAGATGGGTTTTACTGCGTTCTTTTTACAGATGAGGCAGGACTCCTGTCATTTTTCATGACTTGTCCCAGCCAGTGTGAAATTCATTCCCATGTCAGTTTCCCAGCCATCCAAAGCTGATTCTGTCTTAAGAATCAAGCTAGTTTGTCTGGATCAGGGTGGAAGGGTTAAGAGATAGGTGAAAGGTAGGGAGAAAAGTGGGGGTTCCTCCTCTCCCACCCTCCTCTTCTTAAGGCAGAAGCCGACAGCAGTCCAGGTATACTGAACAAGTCCTGTGGCTGCCGCCAGGGGGAGACAGAGGCCGGCTAAGCGCCTGCCCGGAGGAGAAGGTGATACTGACCTGATGCCAGAAGAGCTACGTTCCTAAGTCTGAGAACTAACTGATCATTAGGCCTCCGGAGACACCTCCTGCCCTACGTTTGGTTCAAATGGGGACACGGCCCTTATGGCCCTAATGCAAGTCGGGGGTAACCCTCAGACTACTAGTACCCAGTTCATGGTTGGGGATTCCACCTCTGACCATGACCCCCTTTTCCTGGGTTAGACTGTGCCCCCAGAAGGGGTGTCTTTCCTGGTAGCTTCCAAATAAAAATCTCACAATGGTCATTCAGGTTTGTAGCCTTCTAAAAGTATGCCTGCACTCTGGGCAGAAAGAAAGATAAATCACAAGTGAAAAAAAAGTCAGACCCAAAGACACATAGGGTAGTGAAGACAGACGGAGAGAAAGAACATGGTGGTGCGATGAGTATTTCCTCTCTGAGAAAGACTACAACCAGCTCACAGATAAATGACATAAACAGCAGCAGCCAGCCAAAGTCTGAAGAACAAATATAACATCCTGGCTATTTTTATTATTCAGTGTTTCTGGGACACTTGGCTTACCACTTCTTCATGTCACCCAGGGCCCTCAACCCTGCTCTTCACACAACACATCATGATGTGACTGCAAGTGGGCCACAGAACCGGGATCCAGAGACCCCTAGTTCCAGCACCAGATGGTCAGTAGGGATGTCAACAGATTCCCCTGGGTTCCAGAACAATTCCCCAACCATACCCAAATCCTAAGGCTCTCCTCTCCCAGAACCTCTCACCTCCTATTCCTGGCGCCATCACACCTCCTCCACCCTCAGACTGCCCCAGAATCTGGGGAGAAGGTCAGCATCTCTACTCATCCCGGAGGCAGCACAGAGTGAGAAGGAAAAGAGGGGTGGTATAGTGGAGATTGTCTTCTCTGCTGAGAACTGAGAGTACTCAGAGGCTGGTCCTGCCTCAGCTAGGGTGGGAATGGGGCAGCCTCAAGATGGGTCCCTTTATCCTGAGCCACGTGCAGTGGCTCAGAGCCCAGAACTGGGCTTCTTCCCATTTCTTCTCCCCTCACTATTACTCCAACCCTAAAGCCCTCTTAAACCAAGAAGAGTGTCCTTCAATTAAGAGACAAATTCCCAGACCACCACCTCCCTCTTCCATTTATCTAATACTTTAACAATCAGAACCTTACCCTGTAAAGAATTATACAACATACAACTGCAATTATATGACAGTTTTTATGGTGAAAAAAAGTGGGTCTCAGAATTTTGTTCCCAAGTTGGGATTCATACCCGTCATTCTCAGGGACCATTCACCTGCCTACTACAACCCTCTTTCCTGCCAGGTCCCCACCCTCAAACCTCCCCTAATCCTTCGTGTCCCTGAGGACACCACTCGTGTGGTAGAGATCGTGCTGTTTCCTCTTGGATTTTAACATTTTAACAGTGGAGGGCTAGCTTATCAATCTAGAAGAGCATTGTTGAATAGGGCTTTGTGCAATGTGGGAATGTCCTATATCTTTTCTACCCAGCACAGTAGTTCCTAGCTACATGTGACTATTGAGCACTTGAAATGTTGTGAATACAAATGAGAAACTTAATTTAAAA
Organism: Camelus ferus; assembly: GCF_009834535.1. NCBI lineage: Eukaryota > Metazoa > Chordata > Mammalia > Artiodactyla > Camelidae > Camelus > Camelus ferus. The sequence goes on from NC_045704.1 coordinate 80,248,202, forward strand.
TGTTATTCAATTTAGATTTAGATTTAGATTTAAGTATCCACATCCCGGTAGTGGATACCATATTGGGCAGTACAGTTCGGGAATCTTCAAGGCTCAAAAACCCTGAGGGTCTGGGCTATCACTCCTCACAATCACCTCCCACTCTGAAACCCCAGACCCCGAGCCTTTTGAGGGACCTGAGTTACCCAGGGAGATGGTCGTCGTCGTCGTCGTCGTCATCGTCGTCATCATCATCATCATCATCATCATCATCATCGGAACTGCACGGTGGCGGGAACCCAGCGGTCCTCTCTTCCCGGCTTCCCTCGTCTTGCCTCGGCCGCCAGGGGCCGCTGCGCCCCAGCTGTACCCGCAGGGCCGGCGGAGCGCTGTGCGCGGTGCCCTGCGCTGTCCGGGAGGAGGCGACGACGCCCGCGCGAGGCTGACGGAGCGGGGGCGGCCCCCGGCAAAGAGGAGGCGGTGGCGGCGGCGGCCGCGCGCTCCCCGGACTGCGGGCGGGAGCTCGGGGGATCCCGGCTGAGCTCTGTAGAGCTGGCCGGGCAGGCCCGGAGCTCCCCGGTGCCCGGAGCGGGCCCGGCCTGAACGTGATGCCAGTTTGGCCAGAGCCCCTCCGCCTTGGGGACGCAGCAACTTGGTGAGGGGGACAGGGCTCCGGACTAGACAGCACCCACCCGAGTTGGCCGCTCCCGCCTGCAGTCTGCCTTTAGGAGTCGTGGTCCCGGGCTCAGAGGCAAGGAGAACCTCAGGCCGGCGGGTGGAACCAGTGGGCACCGCCGTGGGAGAGGTAGGTCCCAGGCGTGTGGGCTCAGAATTGGGAGGACCGAGTGGGCGCGGGGCAGGAGCAGGTAGGGAAAGGTTAGAGGATCATGTGGTTCACATTCTCAACCCCACGCTGGTGTGCGGGGGGTAGGGAAAACAGCCTGGGAAACTGAGGCAGGAATGTGGAAGCCTGAGAACAAATCCCAGAAGCTTCTTTCTTTAACTCTCCCTGAGGGAAGGCACAGAATGCCAGAGAACCCACCCCATTCCCCGCCCCCCACCCCAGGTCCTTTGGGTCTTGGGACCCATAGAAGAGATGGAGGAGTTGGATTGCAGGGTGTGGCAGCTCAGAGAGAAATGGGACAGGGACCACCTGAGAAAAGACAAGGCTGCATTTTTTATGATCAAAATGAAGTTTCCTAATGGGGACAGGGAGAGGAGACATCTACACAGAAAAGAGGTCCTTCTAGACGCTCTCTGCCCACAGAGCACAATCATTCCAGTGGTATTGGTACCTCCATCTGCCTCAGTAGTCCTTTCTGGGCTCTTACTCTGAGGAGCTCGGACACAGGGTTCTCGATCCTTCTGGGGTCCCAGCAGCCTACCTGCCTCAGTTCCACCTACATTTGGAGGCTGAGGGAGGGGAGGTCTTAGGGAGGAATGGAGAAGCTCTGAGGCTCAGAGACCTGGAGGACCCCCTTTCTGCCCCTCTGGAGTGGAAATAGGGGTGAAGGTGGCAAAGTTGAGCCAGCTCCTGACAAATCCAGGAAGCAGGTGCAAAGAGGATTCAGGACCTCAGGGTGACTTTTCCCAGCAGCAGTCAATCAGAGTCTGCTCAGGAAACCTTCCCTGGCCTTCAGCTCCTTCCCAAAGCCAGAGAGATGACAGCGTTGATTCTTAGACACCTCCTACCATCAGCTCTGCTTCACTCCTGGGACAGAGAAACTCTCTCCAGCTACGCTTCTCAGGCCTGCCCCGCTATGTGTCCCCAGAGCCTGCCAGGACCCCTGCGAATTCCCAGGGCAGATGAGGGACTCTGCCCCCTGCCCTGGCACCTGGGGAAACAGCCTCAGAATTAAGCTCAGTGCCCAGTCTACTCCGTTGCCCTCACCCAGGCCCCCCTCCGCCCCCTGCAGGGCCACGGGCTCCCTCTGTCCTTTGCAAACCCCAAGAATCTTTCCACCTTGTCTAGGTAGAGTGAGTCTGAGGTCAGTGGATGAACAGACAGAAGCTGAAAGATCTCCAAAAAGGTGAGTGAGGAGACAGTTAAAGAGGGGAAGAAGGAGGGCTGACATGCTATCCAAGGGAACAGCTGGATCCTGGCATTTGGTTTTGCCTCTGGTGTTCCCAGCACGGTGCTGGCACCTGAGGGAGCCCAGCGATGCCACAGGGGGGCAGCAAAACAGCAGAGGGGCCCTTCTGTGCTTGGGTTGCTCCCAGCTGCTCTGTGCCTCTGCTTTCCTGGGAGTCCCTCCATGTCTAGCCCCCGCTCTGGGATAGATTTCGGAGACCCAAACCATCAAGAATGGAGGAAGAGGAGGAAAGGGGAAGAAAGCAGAAACAAGGAGGTGCCATGGGAAGAGGGCGGGCTTCCTGGCTCTGGGCTCTGCCACCCCCATGCTGCCTGGTCTTAGGCAAGTCATTTGACTTCTATTAGCCTTCGTTTCATTTCTTCCTTTTTAAACTTAAATTTTAAGTTGAATTGCTAGGACATTTCCCATGGTTCAAAACCCAAAAGGTAAAAGAGCAATAGGGAGAAAAATGTCTCCCTTCTACCTCTTTCCCAGCCAACCAGTTTCCCTTCTTGGTGGCAAACAATGTTACTAGATTTTTTGGGTACATTTTCTAGAGCTAGCTTACCCATATTTGAGCAACATATATAATGCCTCCATTTTACACACTGAATACACACATCCTGCACTTTACTTTTTTCCCCTAAATGATGGATTTTTGTTGGAGATTGCATGCCTCAGTACATAAAGCATTTTCTCGTTCTTTTATAGCTGTCTGGATGGGACTACATTTGCACAAATGACCCACAATGTATTTAGCCAGACTTTTATTGAAGGTTGTTTAAGTTGTGTCCAGGCTCTTTGAGTATCAGTTTGCTCATCTGTAAAATAGATACAAATAATCCTATTTTGTAAGACAGTTGTGAAGGGCTCAAAAGCGTGCTTGCAGAGTGTGAGCGTCAAGTGCTCAAAACATGCGCGTCAGCATTGCTGTTCCTCCCATGTCGCTGCCCTCCATGGGACCAGGTCCGGTTCATTCCTTAAGACCCCTCCTAAATGCCATCTCCTCCGCAGAGCTTTCCACGCGTTTCCCAGCAGAACAGTCTCCTTCCCGCTCTGCTTCCCTGTTGGTGCGCTCACCACTTTCTACAGTGTTTGTGCCAGGCTGAAAGCTGCCTGGGGACAAAGTGTGCAGCTTGCCCGCCTCTGAGCCTCCCAGAGTGCATGGAAACAGTGGTGCTGGGACTGGGGAGGTGGCGGGGCTCCTGCTTGGAGCCAATCAGGGTGTGTGCTTCTCTTTGCAGGATGCGTGAGAGGGCCGCGCAGAATGGGAGCACGGGCGGCTGGCTGCTGGCACTTTGCCTGGCATGGCTGTGGACCCACCTGGCTTCGGCCTCCTTGCAGCCTCCAACTCCAACAGGTTTGGGGGAGCTGGGGTGGGGGGTCCTGGACGGCAGTTCTCGGAATGCTTGGAAAGCTGGCCCCCATCCCATCCCGTTTCATGGCAGACAAATCTCAGAGGTCCAGAGTAGGGGTTCTGGTTCCTCCTCTGTTCCTCACGCAGAAACTCTGGCCCCCCTGCTATGCTGGCCCAGAGGAGGCATGAGCACACCCATTACATACTTTCCCTTCCAGGCCAGAAGGTGTTCTGCAGGGAGAGGAGCCCCTGGGTCAGGGCTTAAGTCTAGCCTCCTGGCCTCATTCTGTGGTTTTCCTTTGGATGGCTAAAGCCTGTGTAAGCGGATGATCCTCCCCACGCATTGTAAGCCCAGGGGCCCTTGGCCTCACCCAGAGGAAGCTGGGAGGTGGGGGCTGGGTGGACTTCATCTTTCTCCTGCCCAAGGGCCAGCCTCTGCTAAGGTGATGAGTGTGGCCTCACTGGGAAGGAAGGCAGGACAGGAACACTGTGAGGCTGCGGGAGGATTTCCTTCTCCTGTGCAGTTGGAAATCTCTGATCTACCCCTGCCCCGAGCTTGAAGGCGGGGTTGGAGAACAAGTGGGGAGCAGATGGGAGGGGAGCAGGGTTGCTGGCCTGGGCTGGGCATCCAATCCTGGGCTGGCCCCTTCAGTCCCCGTGAAGCAGGGCACCTGTGAGGTGATTGCCGCTCACCGCTGCTGTAACCGGAACCGCATCGAGGAGCGCTCCCAGACCGTCAAGTGCGCTTGCTTTTCTGGCCAGGTGGCCGGCACCACTCGGGCCAAGCCGTCCTGCGTGGATGGTGAGTGAGAGGCTGGGACCAGGTGGGGAGGTCGCAGTCAGAGAGATAAGAAGGTCTGTCCAGGCCTTGCCATCTGTTGGGGATACGATTTCAGACACAATCTCAGGGCTTTCACAGTCGATCCAAGTCTCAAATGATGGGGCCACCTCTGGGGGAGGGGTGCAATGTGACCATCCCCATCCCACGGTAAGGAGAGCTCTGTTACACGCAGACCCTCCCCCTGACCCCGCCCCTGACACACATGCCCTCCCTCCTGGCCACACCTACTGCCTGGCACATCCGCGGGCTGATTTCCTCACACACATCCTCTCACGTCTCCTGACAGGCTCATCGCTTCACACCCACTCCTCCAGACATTGACTGCATCACCTGCGGCTCCTTCCCAGGCCTCTTACACGAACCCCCTCTTATTCTCAAGCCGGCCTTTGCCCTCCCCTCACATGGACATGTGTGTATCTCTCGGAGGTGAATTCCTGCGCATCTACCCCTTCCCCTGGCCCCACCTCTGCTCTTTTCCTCCCACTCCTGCGGCAGTGCCAAAAAACGTTCCCACTTGTGCTCACACACACACCCCTGCTCGTGCACTCCTGGCCTTGTGTTGCCGGAGAATGGGTTCTTGCCTCCCGCAGGAAAGAATTCAAGTGCGAGGCATAGTAAAGTGAAAGCAAGTTGATTTAGGGACATACACACTCCCTAGACAGAGTGGAGGCCGTCTCAGAAGGCGAGACAGGCGGCCCTAGGAGACACATTCCACAGACAGAGTAAGGCCCATCTCACTGAGAAGGGAGAGGGCCCAAGGTGTGGGGGTGTTTGGTTTTTATGGATCGGGTAGTTTTATATGCAAACAAGTGGGAGGATTATTCCAATTGTTTTGGGGAAGGAGCAGGGATTTCCAGGAATTGGGGCCCTGCCCACTGTTTGGCTTTTTCTGGTCAGCATAGGAACTGTAACGGGCGCCTGTGGGTGTGTCATTGAGTGGCTTATGTATTGCAATGAGCCTGTAATGAGGCTCAAGATCTACCGAAGTCAAGCCTTCCACCATTGTGGTAACCATTTTATCTTGTCCTCAATTGCTGTGTCATTCCTTCAATGGTTGTGCCCTGCCCTCTTCTCTCCTGTCTCACGTGGACCCCTCCAAATGGCCTGCACACTTGCTCACATACACCAAGGGGTGCACTGAAGACTGTGCCTCCCTGCTAATGACGTGGCAGCTCGACTCAAGGGCTGCCTTAGAGACAATGTCCCCTGCCTTCACCCCACGCTGTCTTTGATGAGATGTAGCAGTTGGTGGGAGTGAGGTTGGTACAGTCGTGTCCCCAGGTCCCAGCCTGAGTACTATCCTTCCGGGAAGCCTGGAGTAAGGAAAGGACAAGGGAAATGCAGAGCTCAGAGCCAGGGGGTGTGGAAGTGTGCCCTTCATTCTCCATCCTCCCCCCACCACCCCCACAGCTGCGTGCTGTACCTGCCCAGAGCTTAGGGCCGCCCTCACAGCCTCCTGCTCCCACAGCCTCCATCGTCCTGCAGAGGTGGTGGTGTCGGATGGAGCCCTGCCTGCCCGGGGAGGAGTGTAAAGTGCTCCCGGATCTGTCGGGTTGGAGCTGCAGCAGTGGACACCAAGTCAAGACCACCAAGGTATCCAGGGATGGACACTTCATCCCACCCCTACTCCTCCCCCTTCCCCTGGGGTGGAAAATGGGGTACAGGAGCCCTGGAGTCTAGGATGTCAGTCTCCCAAGGTGAGAGCTACAAACCAGGTGGGCATCTCCCTGGACAGTCCCCCTGGGTTTGTCTTGACTCTGGGGACTGGAGTTGGGGCCTTTGGATTTGAAATCCAGTGTGTCCTTCAGGGAAATTCCCTGATGCTCTGTAAGCTTTAGTTTCCTCCTCTGCCTAAAGGAAGTTTGCCTCCCAGAAAATGTCAGGTCTGTAGGACAAAGTAGAGAATTGAGGAAATTATCTAGGTAATTCAGATAGGACTCTCTACAATAGTCCCTCTGTCCACCCACCCCTGCCATAAGCCCTGCCCCACACTCCCATGATTAATTAACTCCCTACAGCTCACATCTGCCTGCCTCTGGTTGGATTGCTGTTCTGTGACAGCACTCGAGAGGATTTTTATTTTCATGGTTTGTTGTCTGCCCTGCAGAACAAGGGGTAATTAAAATTTGATTGAACTCCTTAGCAGTTCCGTGTGTGTCATGGTTAATCAGTTGTATCACTCTGTCATGGCCATTTGTACAGAGGGGTGACACTGGGGGGCAAGTCAGACCTGCCTCTGCCTTCTCTTTCTGCAACCACACACAGCAAACAAATAAAATAGAGAAGGAAAGATGGCCTGTGGGTGTTCTGAACAGAGCCACATTTTCCTAGGGCCCAAAATGAGCTACAGCAAGAAAGGTGTGGCTGGATCTAATGCAGAGCTTCCTACCTGCAGGCAGGCAAGGGAGACAGCCAGTCTGAATGTATTTAAGGCGGGAAGAGACCCACCACAGAGCCTGTGACATTTGTCACTATTTTATAGGCTTCAGTGTGTAGCCTGCAGGTCGCTGTGTTTGCAATTTGGTAGCTACTCCGAAGCAAACAGTGGTGATTTGTGCCTGATTATGTTTGCATGGGCCACTCGGCCACGCTTTTCCCAGTCTGGACTACTTTAGGGGGAAGGGACCTGCAACAATGACCTCTACGTGACCTGCACATCCTGCGGGGTCTTGGGCACGCTGGGATGGGACAGGCATGCCCTTCTCTAACCTTCCCCATCACTTGCTTTCCAGGTCACACGATAGCTCTTGGGGTCACGTCCTGAACAGGACAGCTTGATTGAACCACAGACTGGAGAACGGTGTCCAGTTATCAGTCACCAAACGTGGAGATTCACTTACCCGGACCCACGCCCTGTGCCAAGTACTGCAGCATTCTTTCCAGGGGCATTTCAGTCGAGCTGCTCAGCAGATACAGAGCATGTGTCTCCAGGCCTGTGGTGCTGGTTCTGGGGGACACAGAGGAAAGTCAAGATACCATTCCTGCCCATAGGGAATGTTCAGTCAAGTTGGAGAGCTGATGAAAGACAGTCTAGATAGTTTAGATTAAAGTATGTGGTATCAGACAGTGGCTTCTGGACCATATGCTGTGAACATGTTGGGGGTGTGGGGATGAGACTCCCACAGCTCTTTGGCCACCCCCGGCCACAGGGCACAGGCAGGAGGTCACATTCACCACCCACTGCTTCCCTCCCTCACATCAGTCGGAATCCCCGGCAAGCTGCTGAAGGAGAACACTCTCCCCTGATGCCAGACCTGCTGTACCTCGTTTGGATGGGACTGCTTTGACTCGGGAGAGGGAAACAGAGATGAAAGCAAATAACTTGCCAGCAAAGCTTCTGCAGAGGCCTGGCCTGCTCTGGGCTACTTACTGGGTATGGGCTGGACGGGACCGTAAAATCACCCCCATCCAAGCACCTCTGGTTTTTGTTTGCTTGTTTTAACAGATGAGGACACTGAGTCCAAGAGAGGTGAGGTGACTTGCCCAAGTTGTCACATCTTGGGCTCTCAAATCTTTAAGACTGCTGACCTTTCACTTGGTCTGGATTTTGGAATTCCACCCTAGGCCTTCCATATTGTTTTTAGCTCAAAAACAGAAACTTGCAAAGAACTGGCCAGTCAGCACAATGTTTCTGAGCAGGAAGTTTTACAAAGGTCACTCTTATCTGAAGTAATCCAGAATATCTACACACCAGGATGCAGGGCCACTGGATCTCCACTCTGCCCTCAGCCCCAAAACTTCCAAACAGACCCTGGGACAACCCAGAGATCCCTCAGCCTAGTTAGAGCCGGGCACTCTGAGCTGGCAGCCCCACTTCCCACTCTCACCCATCTCTTCCGGAGTCCTTAGGCCATACCTCTCAGAGGCTCTGGCTCCAAGAGAGGGTCTGGGTGGCGTCCAGGGCTGGTCACAGTCCTCTCCCTTCAAAGGCCTTGCTGGGCAGGAGGGGAGCCCTTACTGGGCAGGAGGGGAGCCCTTACTGGGCAGGAGGGGAGCACTTGCTGGGCCTGATGGAGCCTCTGTCCAGGACTGAGGGTCAGATGGTTTGCAGATGACACACAGGCCTCAGGAACTCAGAGACACCGGTTACTTGGATGTCTCATCAGTAAGAGAATTACTGCTGGCGTCAACCCCGCATCGGCTGGGATCCACTGGGATCACCAGGATCACAGAGTGTGATGGGGCCTTGAGGGGAGGGGCGTCAGTAGAGACAAATGGGGACAGTGCTGAATTCTGACCCTTGGAGAAGACAAATCAGATGATGAGTTGGGGCCGAGTCTCTGCCGCTCCCTGCTTCTCTCCCTCCCTCCCCGTGCAGTAGAGTCAAGATCATTCCCCTACTCCAGGGCTCTTGTTTTTGCATTTTTTGTTTGTTTTTGGTAATGGGGTGAACAATGTGTGGCTTCCCACTAGACTATAGATGTCAGCACTTGACAACTCTGAATCTCTGCAGAGTGGGGTTACAGTGGGGGTAGTCAAGGAGTAGGTCAAAAGTTGTCATCATGTCCTGCAAGGTTGGAGAATTAATTAAGGGATTGGCACACTTTCTGGAAAGGATAGTAAATATTTTGGGCTCTGCAGGCACCAAACAGTTTCTGTGGCATATTCTTCTTTGTTTTTGTTGTCATTTGTTTCATACTATCTTTAAAAAAACTTTTAAAAGAATGTAAAAACCATTCTTAGCTCAAGGGCTGTACAAAACCAGGCCCTAGGCAAATTTTGGTAGGTTGCCAACCAACCCCAGTGAACTTTGAAGGCAGGTCATCTCTGCAGCTTGAGTCTGCCTCCCCCCGGCCTGCCTGCAGAGCAGTGGGAACCTGAGCGTGAGGCCTGGGTCAGGTTTTGTTTTTCTTCTAATGTTCCTTGAGAGATTGGTGAGTGAATTATTTAGGCTACAAATGAGACAGCTTTAGCAGAGTCAGACAATAAGGGCCTGATCTCCTCAAAGCCAGGATGCAGGCTTCTCCACTCCCTCCCCATCCTTCGAGACTGTGTCCAGGAGGGAGGGAGAGGGCTCTGACCCTTGTCCATCTGCTGCATCCACAGAAGCTGAGCTGTGAGCCGGGTGATGAACCTGAGAGAGTGAGGGTGATGCTGTCCAAACTCCCCTCAAGCCACCAACAACCCCATCCCCTGCCTCAGCCGAAGTCCAGCCCCCTTGATCCCCCCTGACCTCCCTCATCCCTGCTGCAGAGAAGACCCCTTTCCTTTGGCACGTGCTGGAGTTTGCTAATGGTTTTTTTTTAACCCCTCAAAGCCTCCATTTCCTCCTGGCCTATTCATAGGTTTATTTGGTGGGCTTTGAGGGATATTCTGTATGTTGTCAGGAGAGCCCCACACTTGAGGATCTGGTGGAGAAGGGAAAGCATCTCACCTCCCACTGGGACCTCCCCGGGGTCCTGTCTCCCACTAAGTCACTATCTGTGCATATCTTGTAGCTACTTTTATGACAGCATAGGGATGCAAATTAACTTTCCTGGAACATAGAATTCCTGGAGTCATTGGTGTTCCTTTATTCCCCTTAGTGAAATGGGCTCTCCGATTCCCTGAAGTTAGCCAGTACACCTACCTCCTCAGCTTAGAAAGGTTGCCAACTTACAGGAGATCATGTGGCTAATTTCTGTGGTCTCCTGGCAGTTTCATTAAGGTCTGTGAGTGACATCCTAATTAATGGCCCCAGACAGTAGCCTGGAGTTGAAGCCACAGCTTCCTAAAATCACACGCTTAGAGCCAGAAGGGATTTTAGAGATCATTAGCAAATTCCCTCATTTGACAGATGAGGAAAGGGAGGCTCAGAGAGGTTAGGTGATTTGCTCAAAGTCACACAGCAAGCTGGATGGCATGTCCTGCCCAGTGATCCAGAGAAGTGCTTTTTACACTACTACACATTGCCTCTTTACCCTGGTGCAGATGAGGGCCCTGCAGAGAAGCCAGGGTTTTAGCAAGGATGAATGTGAAAGAGTCTCATTCTAAAATCACCTGACCCTGTGAGGACAAAAGGACAGAATGAAGAAGAATTGGAAGCATTTAGAGATATATGCACAGAAAGGGGAGAGAAGGGACAAAAGGGGAATTAAGATCACTCATTCAGAAGAACATCAGAACACCAAAGCACAGCACAAAATAATCAGAATAAAACTTGATTTTTATCTTTCTAGGAGATAAAGAGACAGGTGGAGACAGAATGGAAGTCCAATCAATCTTTGGAAGAACTGTGAAGCCAGTTTTGACGGCTTCAGGGTTCTTTAAAGCCTAATGCGGGTCTGTAAACCAAGGCCTGTGGGCCAAATCTGGCCCACCTGCCTGTCTTTGTAAATAAAGATTTATTGGAATGTAACCATGCTCATTTGTTTATTATTGTCTGTAATTATGTTCCTGCTATGATAGCAGAGCTGAGTCACTGCAGAGAAACCATATGGCCTACAAAGCCTAAAATATTTAATATTAGAACTTTTACAGAACTTTTGCTAATCCCTGCCCCAGTATTTTTATAAAACCCTTCTCAGTACACCCGTACAATCTGGAAAATGATGACTGTATAGATATATTTTTTTGAGGCTGTGCCTGTGTCCCCTTTAATCCCTTCGAGTGCTACTTGTGAGAGCTAACAACCAAGAAATGAAGAAATGAAGGCTAAGAGGCTGAGAAAAAGACTTGGAGCAGATGGATGCTTCCCTGATGTGTTGTCACCCCCCCCCCCCCCAGAGCAACTCAATTCACATTTTCCAAGCTCATGTAATTTCTGCTTTTAATCTTCAGGGAAGTAACTGCATGTGCACCCACGTGTAGTTGGAAGTGGTTAGAAGTGCCAGCAGGTTCCAGGCTTGTTCCACATCAAGCTTTTCTTAGCAACCCTCAGGCCTTCTGACCAACAGCAACCCCAGGCCAACCCCCAGATGCAGAGGCAACGGCCTTTCCTGTAAACTTCTCCACCAGCTCTCTAGGGTCCTGCTCTAACAACTGGACATGCCTGACTTCAGAAGGGTTGATCAGTGACTATTCTTTGATCCTCCAATTTTTCCATTCAGGGGCTGATTTCCCTAGTTTTTCCAAAAATGTATAAAGTCTTGTTCCTAAAATAAATCCCTTATTACATAATTCTCTTAGTGGCTCTCCTTCCCTTATTGAACACTTTCTAATACTGTTAGTATCAATATCAAATCAGTATCAGGCACTATTATAGGTACTGGAAATGATTCCAGAGGAATAGAACTTTAAGGATAGGAATCTTGAATTGATCTGATTAATGGTATTAATGACCTTATTGTTAATGGTAAAGGTGACACTGGTAGACCATGGCATGCAGTGGCAAGACAGATACATCAGTTATCATCTGTAGACAGCTGTAATTAAGATACGTAGAAGGCAAGGCTTTGGGTAACCAAGTAGTTGCCACCACTGAACAATCTAATGCAAATAAAGAGCATAAGGGGGTTAGTTGGTTGCTTCTAAGTGCACTCAAGCACTTTGAAAGAAAATTATGAGCTCAAGTCCTTAAATTCCCAGCCCATGGCTTGTGTAAAGGAGCAGGGTAGTTCTATTATGGCCTGAAAAGAAACTCTATTTCTTACAGCTGCAAAGCTGAGACTTTTGAAATCCAAACTCAAAGTAGTCAGGTGGCAGTCTCTACTTCCATTTTAGTAGAATCATTGTTATGTTCCCTGATGGAGACTTTCTTCCCTTAGAAATACCTCTAAACCGGCAGTGCTCAAACTTTTAGAAACAGGAAGTAGCATTTTGCTAGTGACTCATTAGAGAGAAGACTGACAAGAGCCACTGTCAGTAGCAGAGAGGGCTATTGTGGTGGGAAATGTCAGGGGGAATCCTCTGGAGTGGCCTGTGCCCACCAAAATGGTAAGCCCACAGCCGTTTCATTCCTGGAGGTATTGCCGAGATTAGGGTCACCATCAGAACTTGAAGGATGTAGTCGTGGTGATTCTTACCATTTCCTCATTCAACTTGCCTATCTGTTTTGTGCAGAATATAGATCACTCTTGGAGAATGATAGTTAATTATCATAAACATAACCAGGCTGACTCCAATTTCCACCTCTGTTCCAGACATGGTTTCTTTACTGGAGCAGACATCCTTTGGCACCTGGTACGCAGCTATTGATCTGACAATGTTTTTTTCTTTATATCTGTGTAAGGGAACAAAATTTGCACACTAAAATATCTTTTCAGCATGCCGATTATTTCAAGCTAAAAAAATCAAGGCCGCAAAGACTCAGGAAGAAACTTTGATCTTCCCCCTAATGCCTGAAGAATTTACATAGAGGACCCGTTATAGGACCAGAGCTATCACTGAGATATCTGCCCAGAACGTGGGCTAGGTTGGTGGGGGAAACTCTTAGAGATCAGAGTCCACTCTGTGTCCCACTTTCTCTGCATAGGCCAGCAAACATTCGTTTATCAAACATTTGCTTTTCCATCTTCTTCCTCTCCTTTGGCGTTCCAAACCATTACCCCCAACATCCTCATTTGTCTTCAGCTGAAATGGTATTTAAAGTGAGGGTCTCAGCCATTTTGGTGAGTTTCTCAGTTTTCCCAAGTCTCTCCCACATATGCATGTTATTAAACTTCTGCGTGACTTTCTCCTGTTAATCTGTCTCATGTCAGCTTAATTCTTAGACCAGCAGGAAGAACCTAGAAGGGTAGAGGAAAATTTCTTCATCCCAATACCTGTTAGTAAAGATCGCCAGACACAATTGACTTTCTTTTCTTTCTTTCTTTCTTTTTTTTTTTTTTTTTTTTTCCACAATTGACTTTCAACTGGCGGGAACAGCAATACACCTTCACTATCTCTCCTCAAGGCTTTGTCAGCTCCATGGATGATATCACGCTGGATGGATCTGAAGAGTGGGAAGTAGCTAGTCCTCTAGACACTTCAGCAAAACACATGCATGACAGATGGTGAGGAATAAATCCCACAAAAATTTAGGAGCTTGCCACCCTGGTAAATGTTCTAGGGCTCCAGTGATCTGAGGCATGTCAAAGTACCCTTGCTGTGGTGAGAGACAAGTGGCTTTTCCTATAAGTAAGAAAGAGGTTCAATAATTAGTGAGCCTCTTTGGATTTTGAAAATAACATGAGCTTCATTTGGTTATGCTGCTGTGACTCATTTATCAGAAAAGTCAAATGCCTCCTGTTTTGAGTAGGACCCAGGACGAGAGAAGTCCCTGCAGTCTGTGTACACTGCTATGCAAACTTATCTGCCCCTCGGGCTACACAAACTGTCACATCCAATGGTGTTTGACGTGTCTGGCCCTCTGTGGAGCCACAGACACAGTATGGAGCCCTTGGCAGCCTCTGAAGATGAATCACAGAGCAAACCCTTAGGATTTTGGATCCAACTATGCTCTCCAGATAACTATTTTCCTCTTGGGAGATGGCTCCCAGCTTTTATTGTGCTCAACCTGAGACTGAATGTCTGACTGTGAATCACCAAGTTACCATGTGACCTGAGCTGCCCATCAGGTGTGATAGGAAAATATGATAAAGAATAAAAGTGTTGACTGTTTGAGCCCTATCATGTCATTTTAATTCAATAAACTGGTTTCACATACCTTGACTCATCCAATCTGCATAAGGTAAGGTAAATATTATTAACAGCAGTTTATAGATGCAGATGCTCAGAGAGCAAAAAATGTCTGAGGGCATTCAATAGCTGTCTCACTAGATGGGAGGTCAGGACCAGGAAAAAGCACATGGAAAATGAGAATAGAGGGGGAGACTATTTTTTAATGTGAATTGTCTTATTTAATCCTCACAATTCCATAGGGTAGGTATTGCTATTCTGATTTTACAGACAAGGAATCTAAGATTCAGAGAGGTTAAGTAATTTGCTAACAATCACACAGCAAAAAGGCAGAAGAACAAGGGTTTGAATCCAGATCTATTTAGTTATAAAGCACATATCTTTTCACCACACATGAATTGTGTTCTGGTCATCTCCTCCGGGATTGAGCTGCCCAGAATCCAAATACTTTACAGTTAATCTTTAGGGCAGGTGAAAGGGGTCAAGGGATGGACTGGGTAATAAATGCCATGATAGAAGTGTGTCCTCTGTGCTACAGGAGAAACTATCTAGAAAAGAAACTAAATCCAGCAGGGGGAAGGCAGCCTGAGAACCAAGTCTTTAAATCTGAGTGGAAATCAATGAGGTAAAATGTGTGTGTGTGTGTGTGTGTGTGTGTGTGTGTGTGTGTGTTGGAAGGAAAGGAAAAGTTGAGGAAAAGCACTTGCAAAGGAGGAAGGCTTGTGACAAGTTCAAGTGAATAGCTAGCTGTGGCTGGAATATAAGAGGTAACGAGAGATGCAGAGACACTTGGCTGAAAGTTGGCCAAGGGTGAGCTCAGAAAGAAGCTGGATGCTGTGCAGTCTGAGTTCTGTTTCAAGATGATGGAGGACCTTGCCAGGGCCCAGGGCAAGGGAAGAGGCAAGCTGCCACTTTAGAGATAGAGCTGTAAGGCCAGAAAACAGGGTGAATACTGCAGAAGGGGAAACCAGTTAAGAGTTTTGGCAATAATCCAGGTAAGAAATAATAAGGCCTCAAACTGGAAGCAGTGGTTGCCTGGGGGTGCAGAGAGGGGAAGGAGGAAGATGAGTATATTTTCAACTCTGAAGTCTCTCTCCACTCCTTAATGGACGCTTGCTTTTTTCTCTCCTGCAATCATGGAGGTCTGAGGGCCAGCACTGACCTCCCACACAAGATTACCTACGTGCTGCTTGAAAGACACTAAAAGCCCAGCATCCCAACATGCTGCTTCTCCAGGGCCTATAACCCCTCCACTGGAGTCCCTTTTTTGGGCTGTATTCAGACAAAAGCAAACATTTACTGAGCATTTATTGTTGCTTTTGGTTCATGACTTTTTAAGGGGCCACCATTTAAAACTTAGCTAATTTCAAGGAAAGGCTGGAAGAGGAGTTTGGAGATGGGCTGTGGCAATTCCAGGGGAGCAGATATCCAGGAATCCCAGGAAAGAGAGGAGGCCACACTGTGCAGGAGGGATGGGCTGCTGGATTGGGGCAAGTAGCTCCTGCCATAAGTAATTCCTGTCCTTTAGCTCCCAGGAAGTTTAGGGCATTGACCTTCCCTTTTCTGGTACAAGGTCAAGTTTCTCTTTAACTTTTCTTTATGCAGGTGGATTCCCAGACCCAGCTTGTTCTGTATCAATCAGAGCCTAGGTGCAGCTGAGAAGGCACGTGATGGAGCAGCTCCTCTAATGTGTTTTTGGGGGCGGGGCAGGGGGCACTGGAAAGCTATTTATTGCCGGGCTAAGACTAGCGAGGGCCATCGAGGCAGCTCTGGGCCCCTCAGAACTCCTGGAACCGACAGGCCAAATTGCAGGAGCAGAGAGAGCAGTCCTCCGAGTCCCGCCTTGCACTGTCCCTAAACCCTAGCCAAGGCCTGAGCCAAGAGGCATCTCTGGCCGAGAGGATCGGAGCGCTGGATTTTTTTCTCCTTGGTAATGATACCCGGGACAGTCCTCAAGGCTGAAGGGTCGGGCGGGGTTATCTCTGTCGCTCCGCACTGGGAGGTCGATTTTACCCGACGGCGCACAAGCATCTGCTGGATAGCCAGCTGCCAGTCAATGAGAGGTGCAAACGTTGTTTGTTTTTAGTTGCTGATTTTTAAAGATTAAGCTGCTTGCTAGTAAGGCGATTGAACATCAACAATCTTTCCAGGAAATATCTTTTAATTAAGTTTACAGAGAAACAATTGGTTGCAACTGTAGACATTAGTCGATTAGAAGATGTGAGAGAGGGAGAGGGGCAGGAGGGAGAGCGGGAGCCTGGGGTGCAGGTCGTGTGTGTGTGTGTGTGTGTGTGTGTGTGTGTGTGTGTGTGTGTGTGTGTGTGTGTTGAGTCGGGGGGGGGGAAACTGAAGGACGTGTGCAAGATTTGGGGAAGGAGGTGCGTCTCTGCGGGCAGCAGTGGCGGGATGGGGAGGGTCTGGCGGTGCCCCTCGCGGAGCCCAGGACCCTGCAGGAGGAGGGCGCAGGCAGCGACTCTGAGAGAGCGAGCCCCCTGAGGCAGGCGGTATCCCCGAGATGGGTCTCAGTGGGCCATCAGTGGGGCGCGGTGGGCTGGAAGGCTCGTGGCGATTCCCAGCAGCGGGTCGGAGCTGAGTGAGGACTCTCCTCGGTGGAGGGGCGTCCGCGGAGAGGTGACTTCACCGCGGAAGGCGGAGAGCTGAGTCCCAAGGCGGATAAGCAGGATTCGAAGCTCCCCCAAGACGGTGGAGTCTTCTCCTTTCTACATCCCTGCCGAGCGACCTCACTTGGCCCCCTGGGTTAGGCTGCCTCGCTCTCCCGGCCCCTGCCTGCTACCGGCGCCGGGTGGCCAGCAGTGTACCGGCGTCCTGAGCGCATCCCTCCGAGTCACGTCAGACGAGGTCTTGGGACGCGATGGTGCAATCCTTAAGCCTCAGTGACTCAAGGGTCCCCGCCTGCCGAGTGGATGAGGTCCGTCCCATGTCCCGCGTTGTCGCGGGAGCAGGTGCCGTGAGACGCCTGCATTTCGTTTCAATGGTTTGGATCTGGGGTTTGGATGCGCTACACCTTCTCCCCGCTGAGGCAGTGTTGACTTCGGCACCCTCAGCCCCACATCTGACAAAGATGCGACAGTGAAGGCCCTCGATCACCCTCCATGCCCAGGAGTACACCACAACTGCCAATGGTGTTCACAACTCTCGGGTTGGTCCCGTTGGCGGGCCCCCGAGTCACTCGGGGAAATTTCCCAGGCAGAAAGGCCCACGGCCTTGCGGATGCAAATAGAGAGAGGTACAAATGGTGCAGATATTGTCTGTTCACATTGCAGCCCAATTTAATGCTGTGACTCCTTTTATTTTTAAAGTCAACTTTACTGAGGTAGGGTTTACATATAGTAAAATGCACCCCTTTTAGGGGACAGTTTGTTGTGGTTTGACACATTTGTACACCACCACCATGATCAAGATACAGATAATTTCCAGCTCTTCAATAGTTCACTTGTGCCCTAGTCCCAGGCTACCCTTCCTGCCACACAACCCTCCTCAACGCTGTCCTCTGCCCACCCCCACCCCCCACCTCCTCACCTGGGCTCCAGGAAACCACTGGACGGCTTTCTGTCACCACATAACCATGTTTTTGTATTTTCTAGAATTTCATATAAGTGCACTCACACAGTATGAAGTCTTTTGTGTCTGGCTTCTTTCACTTATAATATTATTGAGAATCATCTATATTGTTGGAAGTATCAGTAGTTTAAAATGTTGAGTAATATTGTATTATCTGGTTATACTGCAATTCATTTATTCTTTCTCCTGTCTGTGGACAGTTGGATTTTCTCCCAGGATATGACTCTTTTTTTTTTTTTTTTAACTTTAGAATAGAAGAGTTTTATTTAACAAAACTCAAATAGCACAGACTGTAATACAAAGGACTGATAAATGAGAGTAAGTTAAATAAATACAAGTGACAAAAAAGAAACCTAAGTCTCTAAAAAGACTGTCTATGGATTGTGACATATTTTCAAGATTTTTAAAAATTTTTATTGAAGGGTTTGACTATTTTGAATTAAGCTGTTATGAACATTTGAACAAGTCTGTGTGGACACATGATTTCACTTTTCTCAGGGAAATACCCAGAAATGAAATTGTTGGGTCATGCGGAAAATGACTTTTTAATTTTACAAGAAATTTCCAAACTGTTTTTCCAAAGTCGTTGAGCCATTTTACACTTTCACCAGTAGGAAAAGTTCCAGTCCTCTCTACATATTCACCAACATTTGGTATTATTTGTCTTTTTAATTTTGGTCATTCTAGTAGGTGTCCTGTCTTATCTCATTGTTCTTTTAAATTTCATTTCTCTGATAACTAATGATGTTGAGCATCTTTTCACATGTTCATGTTTTAAATCCATATACCTTCTTTAGTGTAAAGTCTGTTCAATTCTTTTGATAATTTTTATCAGGTCCTTGGCTTTATATTATTGAGCTGTAAAAGTTCTTTATATGTTTCAAATATAAATCCTCTATCTGATATATGTTTTGCATACATTTTCTCCCAGTGTGTGTCTTATTTTTACATTTTCTTAACTCTGGCTTTCAAAAAGTGTTTTACTTTTGATGAAGTTCAATGATCAATATTTTCTTTTATGGCTTGTGATCTTGGGGTCTTATCTAAGAAATCTTTTGCCTTATGCAAGGCTGCACAGATTTTCTCCTTTGTTTTCCTGTCATAAACATAAGAGTTTTAGCTCTATGAGCCATTTCAAGTTACATACAGGTGTGAGGAACTGAGGTTCTTTTTTTTTTTTTTTTTTTCTATATGGATATCCCATTATTCCAGCACCATTTGTTGAACAGACTATCCTTTCCCTTGGCACTTGTGGTAGCCAGCCTTTGAGATGGCACCTAGTGAAAACCTTTATATTCAGGCCCCTGTCTAGTCCTCTTTCACACAGAATATGGCTGATCTGTGCAACCCATATCATATTTGGCTTAGCCTGTTTGGGCTGCTATAACAAAAACACCATAGACTGAGTGGCTTAAACAGCAGAAATTCGTTTCTCACAGTTTTGGAGGCTGGGTATTCCAAGATAAAGGTGCCAGCTGATTCGGTTCCTGGTAAGGACCCTTTTCTGATTTGAAGATGGATGCCTTCTTGCTGTATCTTCCTGTGAGGGAGAAATGGCTCATCTCTCTTAGGTCTCTTCTTATCAGGGCACTAATCCCTTTCATGAGGGCTCCACCCCCAGGACTGAATTACCTCCCAAAGGCCCCACCTCCAAATACCACCACATTGAGGATTATGGTTTCAATATATCAATTTGGGGGGGATACATTCAGTCCATAGCCATGTTGCAGAAACCACAGAGTATAACTCACAACGCTGGGTCATAAAAGCATTGGCTTCTACCTTACTTTCTTAGCTCACTCATCTAGGGGGAGCCGGCTGATGTTTAATCCACTATGTGGAGAGTTTTAACATATGAATTTTAGGGGGATATAATGCAGTCCAATGCTGGGAAACAAGCTGCTGGGAAACAAGCTGCCAGAAAACAAGCAACTAGAAAACAAGCCGCACCTATATTTCTATGAGCTTAAAATATTGTATTCACACTTACTTGCTTAATATGCACATGCTTGCTTTGTTTTAATGTTTTACACAGTAGATGACCTATAACATGTATTATGCTAAAGGAAATTTGTAAGGAGAAATCCTGAGATTGACCATAAGGGCAGGAAGGAGGGCAGATATTTCCTTAGGGTGAAACAATGGACAGTCCTGGAAAGCCAGATCATCCATTAACAGAACTTTGTTCTGGTATGAAAGCATGCTGTTTAACCTGAGGGAAGTATTTGCTATATCGAGATGTCCTGGAGGCAATAACAGGATAGACTTGGAAAATTTGCATAACCGGAAGAGAGTGATTGTTCCTGGAAGGGATAGGCCTGAAATGAATCAGTTAACCAACAAGCAGAACTTAGTGCTTATCACAAGGAATATCTAAAGCCCCACCTCTTTGATCGCATTTTTTTCTGAGCTGTATACTCCTAATAAATATGATGTTGACCAGGCTTTCAGCACTCTAGATCCACGAGATCTTGAGCCCCCTGGTCCTATCTTTGCTCTTTACTTTGTCTCTTTGTTTCTTAAGTCTTGTGTCACCCGTCCTCAGAAACAGTCCTGAGCTGTGCTGGATGCAGCAGTCCATAGCAGGCAGTCTACAATCTCCTTCCCTATCCACTGGCAGAGAATACAAAGACTTGAAACTCACTGATTTCCTGACACTCTGTAGAAAAGGCTTTGCACAAACTGGGACACGTGTTTAATACTTGCAAAACATTTGGCCATTGCCAAAGCATTTCTATACACTTTGTCTCCTTGGTCTCTACAATAGTGTGGGGCGAGGTGAGGGGGCAGTGGGCTGAGGAGTGCTTTATACTTGGGTATAAGGGATCACAACCTGACTGACTCTTGTTTGATGGGCCAGTGGGAATAGGGAAAGGGAGAAGGGGACTGACATGGAGAAGGAGAGAACAGAGGGGACTTGTGATTTGCCAAAATGTGAATGTCAGCACTTATTTTTCTTTAAGGAAAGGATTATTATGATCCTATTCTTCAGATAAAGGACCAGAACTTGCTCACAAACCACAAAGCTATTAAGTGTCTGGACCCATAACCTGGTGCTTGGCCATCAGGGCCTTGGGCCCAGCTGCAGACCTGAGCCTTGTGAAAACCACAGACCTGAACTTTAAGTCAGTGTAGGTCAAGAACCAAACGTGTCTCATTTAACGTGTGATTCTCCCTCTGACCCCCAAGTTCCAGGGCCTCCTGGGCTGAGGTCCTGCCAAGTCTCTCAGTAGGCTGGTCTGGCTGCAGCTTGTCTCTCCCGCCACCTCCTTGCCTGGCTGGCATCTCAGATCTTAGCCAGCCTCCTCACCCTGAGCAGTCAAAGTGGTCCAGGGTGGAGACTGGAGGGTAGAAAGGACAGCTGTCCCATGTTGGTACAGCTACTCCCTAGGGAGAGGAGTACCATGATGGGCAGAGAGAGCAGTGGGAATGAGACCAAGAGTCTGAGAGGACTCCAGCAGCCTCTCTTGGGAGCCACATTGCCTGGACTCATACCTTGTCCCTATGTTGGGCAGCTGTGGGCAGGTCAGATCTGCTCTGGAGCAAGAGTCCTTGTCTGAGAAGTGAGAGCCAGAGGGAATGGTTCCTACGGCACCTCTAGGCTGATGCCCCATAGTTGGTGCCTCATGGCTGTTGGTTGTTCTAAGTCTACTTGCTTCTGGTCCCCCTCCACTCTTTTTTTTTTTTTTTTAAATGGAGGTACTAGAGATCGAACCCAGGACTTCATGCTAAGCATGCGCCCTGCTGCTGAGCTGTGCTCTCCCCCAACTCTTGAACCTGTCCCTCAATGTGCCTCAGACTGAATCCTGGTCTCCCTCAGCCTCTGATAAGGGCTCATGGAACTGCCAAAGCCCCAAGCTTCCAGAAAGGGCTTTGCTGTGTCTTCTCTATGTGGGGAAAGTAGACTGTGGATTATCTATGAGGCAGTGATGCACAGTGGTTCAAGCCGTTGCCTTGGAAACAAGCATCTAGGCTTTAAATCAGGTCCCACCACCTATTAGCTGAGTGTCTTTAGGAAAATTATTTACCCTCTTTATGTCCTTCTCATCACACTACCATCATGTGTTTTCTCATTGATGAAGTACAGGGAATAACAGTGTGTTCACAGTGGTGTTACATGAAACACATGAGTCTGTGTACAGCAAGTGGCATGAAATAAGCATTTGCTGTTCTGATCTGGGATGGGAGAGGGTGGAATTAGGGGGGTGAGCTGATGGGAGTGTGCGGTCCTGCCAAAGAATAAGCACTCCATGTGGGTCACTGTTCTGTAGGATTTCCCTGGATCAGGGAAAACTAAGTTGCTCTGAAATTAATACACAGATGGAGTCTAAGAATGAGTTTTCTTTGAGGAGAAATTAGTCTCTGGCAAATATTTCATTACGGGAGATGCAGACACAGCAGAGCTGCCCAGCTGATCCTGCCTAAGCCGCCTCCTCCTTCCCCTGCCCACTCGGTGTCCCCGGGTGCCTCCTCTGAAGCCACGTTCCCTCCTTCTCCTGCCTCCCACCTTCAGGCCAGCATCCTGGGTTGATGCTGCCCTCCAACTGCGCTGGCCCAGTGTCTATTGTGTGTGCACCTGTGTGGCTTCTGGGGCATTAGATGTGCGCTTACAGGTGAGGATTTGTCTCCTGTCAGACAGTAAGGACCCTGGGAACAACAAGGTCTTTCACATGACATGGGGAGGGCAGCACAGGAATCATCTCCCTTATTGCTCAGCTCTCCTGCTCCGCTTCCTGTTCTGGGCCTCTGTGTGCTAGTCCTACCTGGGGTTGGGACGTATTTGTGTGTGTGTGTGTGTGAGAGAGAGAGCGAGAGAGCGAGAGAGAGCGAGAGCGAGAGCGAGTGAGCGAGAGAGAGAGAGAGAGAGAGAGAGAGAGAGAGACAGAGACAGAGACAGAGACAGAGACAGAGAGAGCCAGAGAGAGCCAGCAAAGTATTCTGATCGAGGCAGAAGAGAGGAGAGGGGAGTGAGCTCTGGGAGGAAGATGTAGGAACCATTAAAACAAACAGGTAGACAAGCAGGCTCAGCCTCTGAAATGTCACTGTGCCTGTAATTATAGGTAGCTATAAGGCATCACAGGGCTCCTGGTGCCCCTGCTCACTCAGGGCACACCCAGTCCTGGGCTCAGGGGAAGACACCTGAGGCATGACCTCTTAAGGTGGTAGGAAGCCCCACCCCAGTCTTGCTTCCCCACTGTCACAGGCTTCATTAATCTGGGGTAGAGACTGGAGAGGACGGGGGTAGACTCCACTGGTGACATTTACCAAAGTCATGAACTCAATGAACATAATAATTTGCTGATTAAAAATTCAATCTTTGTCTTAAAGTAAGAAAACATCAAAGAATGTTGAAATTTGGATGCAGAGAAGTTGACAGAAATGGGAGGTTGAGGAGAGCAGCAAGCCAGGCTGCTTTAGTTAAGGGGAGAGGTTTGGCTGGGTGCTGAGGGCAGATGCAGGGTTGGGGGAGCAGAGGGTAGGGGGAACTGGGGAGGGCGCCTTGCCTGGGGATGGGGGCAGGACATGCCGTTCCCTTTGGAGGGAGTTAGTTTGGGGTGGACACTCCCAGTTGGTTCCCAGGGTGAGGAAGTAGAAAGAGCTTGGACTTCAGAGTGAGGCTGACCTGCAATGGCATCTAGTGGTGTGAACTTGGGGACAAAAAGTCTGCCTAACACAGAAGAATTACAACACCGGTAATGTTTCTTTCTACGAAAGTGCACGGCTGGAATGGATCTAGGCCCCTGTTTGGAAGTCTGCCCCTCCCCTGCCCCCAAGAAAAGAAACAGGAAAGGAAAGGAAATCTCCTTCCTCCTCTTTTCTTCCCTGTCCTCACTCCTGCCTTCTCTCCCTCCCCTTCCCCATCTCCCTAGCCAGATTCCTAAATCAGAGGGAGGAGGAAGACAAGTCAAGATGGAAGGGACTGGAACCCTGGGCAGAGTGGAAGAGAGGAGAGATGGCTCTGGAGCAGATGGGATGGGAGTGAGAAGTTTGGTGACCACCGTGGCCACAGTGACCTCCCGCCTGTCTCTTATTTTGGCCCCTCCCAGTAGACTCCTTGATTCTCAGAGAGAAACAGTGGTCTCTGCCATGCCCAGTCTGGGAGAATAAAATAAACTTGTTAATAGCAACACTCACAGAGTGCCTACCATCTTACCATCTGTTAGGCACTGTTCTAAGCATTTATGACAGTGACTGTTTAAGCCCCATCATGATCCTAACACTAGGAGGTACGACACTTACCCGCCCTGCCCAGGAGAGGACCCTGTGGAGCAGAGAGGTTGAGGGACTTGCCCAATTCACACAGTGAGAAACAGAGGTTTGGGAGCAGGCTAACTACACCTCTCACCAAAGCAGCCCTCAAAGCTTCTGGGAGGGAAGTCTGTGGCTTGACAGGGAAGGGATGGGGGAGGGAATGTTCACATGGAAAGGTCCCTGGGGACCACTTCAGTGGCAGCTGGATGTTGTGGCCAGAGGCAGCAGGTGAGGGAGAGGGAACTGGCCAATCCTTGTTGGTCTGAGCAAGGGGTGGTCTACTCCCACCCTAGTTTTCGGGACTCTGAGTATAGGTATGAGTGTGTGATGATGTGAACACTGTGAAACCAGACACTTCCTTTTCCCTTCTCTCACCTCTGTCTGCTAGGCCAAGTATGTAGACTCCTTCCCCTGCCTGTGACTGCCCAGAGTTGCTCCCCAGTTATTTGTGAAATCCACAACTTCTCAATTCAAGTGTAGGCTGTAGCTGTGCCCCCAGACACTTGGCCCAATTCAGAGGCACGGCCTCTCAGAGCTGTGAGGAAACCTAGCTGTCATCTGATTTACCGGTGCTCTGAAGCCCAGGGACCACGGCTAGTTGGAGAGAGAAACAGGACCGAATCCCAGGATGCAGCATGACTTGCCTACCCCATCTCCTGTCTCTCCATGACCACTCACATCCCACCTGCAGGCACACTTTATGCCAAGACCACAGTGTCTTGATTGCCTTAGCTTTATAATAAGTATTGAAATCAGATAAAGTTGCTTTCCCAATTTAGTTCCTTTTTTTTTTTTTTAGTTCTTTTTAATGTTTGGCTATTCCAGGCCCTTTGCATTTCCATATGAATTTTGTAATTCAGCTTGTCAATTTCTACAAAAAGCCCTGCTGAGATTTTGATTGGGACTATGTGTGATTTGTATTTTGTGTGTGTGTGTTTGTGTGTGTGTGTGTTTAATGTAGGTACTGGGGATTGAACCCAGGACCTTGTGCATGCTGAACACGTGCTATACCACTGAGCTATACCCTCCTCCTTCCCCACATGGGACTGTGTGTGATTTGTAAATCAGTTTGGGGACAAGTAGGTAGAATGTAAGCCTGGGCAGAGCTGATATTACAGCATTTATCTCAAGGTATTGAAGTTGCCCATTTACTTGGTTTTCTCTCCCAACAGGCTGTAAACACACTGAGGCCAGGGGCTGTGGCTTATTCACCATTTATTGTTGGCTGTTATAGCCCCTGCTCCAGACACTGGGCCTGGCATGTAATACTTACTCAATACATATCTGTTACAGGAACACTTATTTGATCATTAATTTGTTTTTTTGACAACGAAAAAAAGGATTTTGTTTGCTTTCATTCTACTTTCTGTCTTCCTTACAGAGTCTAATCCTATAAATGCTTGTTGAATCACTACCATGTTATTATTATTATTGTTATTATTATTATTTTCTGTTTTGTTTTTTAATGGAGGTACTGGGGACTGAACCCAGGGCTACTTGCATGCTAAGCATGTGCTCTACCACTGAGCTATACCCACCTGCCGGACTACCGTGTCTTGAGGAACATTCTCAAGGCTCTGCGTGTCTTTTTGAAGTGTGTGTGTGTGTGTGTGTGTGTGTGTGCGTGTGCGCGCGCGCGCGCGCGCGTGCACACGCACGCTGGCCTGCAGGAGATGAGTGTATTTAGAGCCACATGAGACCTTCCTCTAACAGCCCATGTGGATAGATGCCTTTCCATTTCTTCTATTCTAGGATTTACGGAGTGGCAGCTGTGGAAGACCAGGTGTTAATAACATGTTAGATGTGCTTTCCCTTTCTCCACTAGTTTTAAATTTCACTTTATTAGAAATGAATCAAATAATAATGCCTATTCCTTCACCTCTGACACATGACCTTCCCCAAGTCTGGAGCTGGAGAAAACAACATTCATGTAGATTTAATGTAACTGCTGCCAGCTGGCGGAGGCTGCAGCTCCTCAGAGGTCTTGAAGGTCCCAGCTCCTTCGATGCTGTAGGAGCTGCTCCTGGGCTGGACAAGGGGCTGAAGGAAGTGGCTCAACTCCGCAGTTCCCTTTGGATGCTTTCTCTGCCATTTGACTGAAATAATTTAAGTGAATGGTTAGAGCTTATTTTTTCGATCAAAATGCAATTCCAACAAATAGTAAGGGGAGGAGGGAGAAGGCACTAACAACGCTGAAGCTTATTTAAGAATCAAGCTCCCTTTCTGCAGAAAATCAACTTGCCTGACAGAGGAAAACAGCTTCTTCCCATCAAGGTCCATCAGATTGAGTGTTCTTTACACTAACTAGCTTGGGTTAGGGTCTAACTTCTGGCCGGAAGGCAAGTGCACACAGCAGAAGGACCAGACAGATTGGAGGTTAGAATCTGGTTCTGCAGCTTACCAGCTCTGTGACTTCAGGCAAGTGACTTCACATTTTTGAGACAGTGTTTTCATCCAGGAGAAGGCAGTTAATAACTCCTATTTGTGCACAGGAAGTATAATGACTTGAGAACGATGTGTGTAATATCTTTGCAGTAGGCACACAGTAAATAGCTATGGTGTGTCTCTAGTTTGTGGGCTGAGTGTGAGCACAGACTTATCTGATTGTGTGGAGCAGAATCTATGACATGTGTGAGGGGCAGGGTAAGTGCACGGTGCTGGAGGGTGAGCAGGAAGAGTGCAGCTCTGTCAGTGGAGCTCTGAGAAGCTGCATGGCCGTGATCTCTCTGTAGGTGAAGAAAGCCCACATTCTCCATCCTTCTTGTAGCATCTCCAGACAGGCTTGGGAGGAAACCTCAGAGGGGATTCTTCAAGGGTTGTCTGGGAACTGTAGGGCATGCTGCCCCTTTCCTCGTAGCAGCAACAGAGCTCAGATCCTGTCTCAGTATTCCAGACATCACTTCTATGGCTTTATCAGTCTCTGGTGACTTGTTAGAAGACTTCAAAGGAGAAACTTCAGACTAGAAACCTCACTTACCATTCATATTTTTAAAACATTGAAGATATAACTGTAAAGGACATATCTGTGAATGCTAATTGGCCTCCAGAGAGAGGGAAAGAAGAGGATGGAGGAGAGATACAGACAGACACAGAGCTGTAGAGGGCCAGAAAAATGCTGCAGGGACAGCAGGGGGAAAGGGAGTAACTCCTTGAATTATGTAAAATAACTTTAAGGACACATATGCCTCATGAAGGTGAAAAAGACCAAATATCAGCAAAATAATCTGATCCCAGAGATGAGTAAGTAAGACCAGAGATGGAGCTGGAGTGGAATTTCTCTTTTCAAAGAGGCTAATTAAGTGGGCTGGGTTGCCTGCTGCACAAAGACAGCAGAGAGCACCCAAGATAGGGTGCAATGGGCCCCAGGAGCCTGGTTCAGGCTCTCACCCCGAGTCTTTCATTCCTAATCTCACTAACCCCAGTCACTTATATCTGAACTCCTGCTTTAATAGAAAGCATAAAAAAATGAATCTTTATTTACCACCAGTTACTTTTATAAATAATATCTTATGTAATTCTAACAATATCCATATGAAGTAGATACTTAGGAAATATTATCTCCATTTTATAGATAAAGAAATTAAACACCAAAAGGTCACACCTGGGTCTGACTCCTGACATTGGATCAGGCTGCTTCTATCCTCTGGGTCTTGAAAGTTTGGTTTGTTGCTAATTGTTTCCATTGTCATTTTCGCTTCTGATTACCAAGCAAATACATGCTTTCTAAAAGCATTTAAAAAAATACTGAAACTAGACATGGAAACAACCTAAATGTCCATGAACAGATGACTGGATAAAGAAGTTGTAGTATATTTGTACAATGGAATACTACTCAGCCATAAAAAATAATGCCCTTTGCAGCAACATGAATGAACCTGGACATTGTCATTCTAAGTGAAGTAAGTCAGACAGAGAAAGAAAACTACCATATGATGTCACTCATATGTGGAATCTAAAAAAAAGGCAAATGAACTTATTTATAAAACAGACTCACAGACGTGAAAAACAAACTTATGGTTACTGCGGGGAAGAGAGTGGGAAGGGATAAATTGAGAGTTCGAGATTTGCAGATACTAACCGCTATATATAAAATAGATAAACAACAAGTTTACACTGTATAGCACAGGAAACTATATTCAATATCTTGTAGTAACCTATAATGAAAAAGAATATGAAAATGAATATATGTGTGTATATGTATGACTAAACTATCATGCTTTACATCAGAAATTGACCTAACATTGTAAATTGACTATACTTCAATTAAAAAAAATACTGAAACTTACAAAGAAGAATAGAAAACTATTAGTTACCCATAGTGATCTGTTTTCTTTATGGCTTTGATAATTATTGTCACTAGTAAGATGCTCTGTTAGAAATGCTTTCAACTGTAAGAAAAAGACAATTTGACTACCAGCACAAAGATAAGAGATGTTTAAAAAATAGAGGGTTTTTTTTTTTGTTTTTTTGTTTTTGTTTTTTATATTAGGAAGTCTGAACAATTGCCACTGTTGATTTAATGGTTCAGCAATGGATTAACATCTTGAAAATGGTTTTGGGCTTTGCCTCATGGTTGTGAAATGGCTGCTGCAACTCCAAAAATCACAGCTAGGTTCAAAGCAGTAAGAAGAGAAGGCAAGACACTAGCATCAACTGTTCCCTTATGAGAAAAGCAAAAGCTTTCCCAAAGATTCCTAGCAGATTTCTTCTGTTTACAACCTCTGGGCCATAACTGGGTCAAAAAGCTACTCCTACCTTTAGGGGAGGCTGAGAAAACATTTTCCTCTTCCAGACTCACTAACTGAAGTGGGTTAGGGAGAAGGGTGTTGGGGATGGGAGTTGGGTTCGCCAGTCAATGGTGTCTGCCACAGATGCAATGCTCTGATTGGCCTGGCCTGGTTCACATGTCCACCTCTGGAGCTATGATAGACCCTGCCTTCCCACAATCACATGGACTGAAACAGGAATAAGAAAAATGGGTGCTGTAAACACAAAGGGAAAATGCATGCTAGGGAGGCCAGAATGAAAGATGTCCATTATATTTTGTATCAGTGAACTTTTAATATATAGCAAATTACCCCCAAACTTAGTGGCTAAAAACAAGCACACGAATCCTCATAATTCTTGGATCAGTTGAGCAGTTCTGTTCTGGGCCTGCTTAGATGACATCAGGTCCCTTTCAACTCTCAAGAGTGAAATAACCCTAGATACTGTTGACTGGGTACCTATGATTTCTTAGATAGTGACCTTAGTTTCCTTATACACTTCTTCACATGTTCCTCCTTCCCCTATTTCTGGTATCTGTTAGCATCTTTTAAAGGCTTTGTATTCTGTTGAGGTATATTATATTCAGATGTAAGTAATAAATTTTGAGATTCAGCATTTGGTGCTCCACATACACAGTTTTGTAAAATCCTCACCACACCCCTACAAGGTACTGTGTCCATTTACAGATGAGGAAATTGAGGCTCTAAGAGGCCAAGTGTCTTGCTCAATCTCCCTTAGCTAGTAATTCTGAGCTCAGGGTCTCCTTAGTCTGAGTTTAGTGCCCTTTTTGCCACATCACAGCTATCGACTGGTTTCCTCAGAACAGACTGGGCCTGTCCATCAATTTAAGCTGCTGTTGGAAATTGTTACATTGATTCTGTTTGAGGGGAGATCCCTTCTATTCTTTTTTAAGACTTCTGGAATTAAGAGAATTAAAGAGGCCCCAAAGACTGCAAGGTTTAAAACACTGCTACTATTTACAGCTACTGATTGATATGAATCAGGATTCTGTTCTGTGTAACCAAAAAAATGTGAGAAATAAACAGGATACATGAGATTGCAACTATCATCCAATATCTCAACTTCAAATTCTTCTATTCATCAAAGCAACCTCTTGACTATTAGTTATTGCCTTTAATAAGGTAGTATTATAAAGCTTATAAAGCACATATATTCTTATAAAATATGAAAGTATAAATTCCTACAAATTATATGAATAATCACTGTTATTCATATAAACATTAATCTGTTTTATATATTGGGGCTCTGCATAAAACTGAATTTTGTGATTTCTTCTGCTCTCCCATTATTTCTTTTGATCTCACAAGAGCTGCAGGTAGTCAAGTTTTCATTATTATTCTCATTTTACAAATAAGGAAACAGAGGCTCAGAGAGGTTAATTGACTTTTCCAAGGGAAACAAACAAATGAATAAATAAGCAATTAGGAGGCAGAGCTAGGACTTAAATCAGTTCTGCCAACAGCAAATTCAATGTGCCAATGTACCACGCTATCTTCTCTATTCATCCCCAAGTTCCTGGGAGTGTGTGTATCAAGGCTGGTCCTCACCCAGAGGGCACTCAAGTCCAGGACAGGCTGAAAACGGTCAGTTTAGGGTGGAGGGTGTGCAGAAGCAGCAGCAGTTGCCTCCTTGGGCCCAATTCTCAAGGGCCCAGAGGGCTGTCTGGGCAGTATTAGCAGATACTTTCTCCCCAGAACCTAGCAAACCCAGCACTCCTTCCAGGAGCGGGTAGGGATTTCCACCTGCCAGGGGCTCCGAGGCAGGGAGAGGAGCCCAGATCACTCTAATTCTGCAAACGTTTGTTCTCACTTGGCTAAGTGTATTTAACCTGCTGGGGTGGAGCTAAAACAGAAACCTCTTTTCCAGGGTGGGGCATTAATGCTTCCTTTGATTTCAGAGGCTTGAATTGAGGCAGGAAGACATTAAGTTGGCCTTATACGCTTTCTGAAATTTGCACACCACTCATCTTTCAGGATGAAGTCATTAGAAGACGCCGGAGGGGACTCACGGGCATTCACTCCATCAGTCACCTCCGGGCCTCATTAATGGTTATTTGCTGCACCCAGTACTCCCTGTTCCAGGCCCCTGGGACCCCTGCAGCAGCTGGAGTGAAAGAAATATCAGCCACTGCTCCCCCACTGCTCTCCCTGGTGTTCTCACACCCACAGTCCAGGAAGCTCGGGGCTTTGCCTCAGTCTCCCTCCCGTAATGCCTTTCGTGAGTTTAACACTGCCTCTTCCCTGGTGGTAGAATGCACCTAGGAGGTCACGACACCTCCTCGCCAAACGTTTTGTCTCTCCAGTACCACACTTTCTTTCTCTTGAGATAACCACTCCCTAGTTTTCCACTGCCCTCTTGGAGTTTTCTGGGTTCACCTCCCAACAAAACTACTCAGACTGAATCCTAGTCTCAGGGTCTGCTTCCAGGGTTACACAAATCAAGACAATTCAATTCTGGTTCACATTTTTTAATGCGTCAAAGATTGTGTTGTCCACTTCCAATTGCATTACATCAGAGGAAACTTGTTCGGTTGTCCCACTTTTACTGAAGTTAAGATAGATCAGTGGGTTCAAGTAATGAATGTCAGTCTGATCCATTTATTATAATCTTCCCAACAAGACTAATGGTTGTGTGGATTCATTATTTTATCCTGAATTATAAGGATGGTGGTTTTCTATTTCAATAATTCCTCCTGAAATTATTAGCTATGATTCTTCTATTAAAAATAACTGATCATTTGGTTAACCTGAATACAATTTTTACAAGAAGAGCAGGATAAATGCTTCATTGACTTTTTTTCTTTTTAATTATTAATTTTTAGAAAAATGATTTAGTGTCTCAGAAACCTCCGAAGGTGACAAATGTTGATTTTTTAATTTTAAAGTAAAATTATGAACTCTTTGATTTTATACTTTTGACATGTTATAAGCCACTGCTGTCATTTTTTTTTTAATGAGGATTGAACCCAGGACTTCGTGCATGCTAAGCATGTGCCCTACCACTGAGCTATACCTCCCTGTCCCACCCGCCCATCACTAATTTTTTTGATGCTCGTATTTCCTAACTTTAGCTAGTGGGGCCTGATCAAGTTGACTGCTGTGTCCTTTTGAGATAACCCCAGAAGTCTTCAAGAGCTACACTGATTTCAGGCAAGACAGGAAGACTCTGGCTTATCTTGTACAATTCCAGCTCCAGACTGGAATTAGCCATTTCTCCAGTTAGTCCTGGTTCCCTTTGGTAGGAAATGGCATTTGAGAACACAGCATGAATAGTAGCAGTGCTCATTGCAACTGGCTTGTCATTGCTTCTAGGTCTTTTTGAACAGAGCATAGATATACATATTTTATAGAAAATAAAAAATACAATATTTCTTAAAAATTAAATTAAAAAATAAAATTTATTTTTTTTGCATCAGAGTTTATAATTGTTATTTCCAACTCAAAACATAGATGACAGAATTTGCACTTAACTTTTTGGGTTTTTGTTTTTGCATCTCATTGGGTTTGTATCTTGTCTCTTATTCTGAAAATTTTTGATCTTAAATACATGAATATAATGACTCATCTGCTTTATCCTACTATATATATGTGTATGTGTGTGTGGTAAACTGCATTAATGGCTTGAATTTTTCACTCTGTGTGTTTCTGCATACATACCCCTTGCCACGTGTCTCTTTCAGAAGTTGAGGCGGTTTTATCACCCTTTGCCTCTGGGCTGGCCTCGGGCCCATCTTTGTCCAGTAGAATGAAGCAGAAGTGATGGTGTGCCAGTTCCAAGCCCAGGCATTAAGGCTTCTTGGATGTTTCTGCTTTCTCATCTGTACTTCTGCTGAAGTCCTGAGAACATGCCTGGACAAGACTGCCAGAGATATGTGGAGCAGAGCCCAGTCGCCCTAGTCATTCCAACAAGTCTTTCCTAGATCAGCCAATAGTTAGCTTGTCCTTCATTATTTGGTTTTGAAAACATAAGCATTTATATATATGTATTCATATCCCCCTCTGCATTATCTTCCTAGGTTTGCTGTAACAAAATGTATCACAAATTGAGTGGCTTAGAAATTTGCTTATTCTTTCACAATTCTGGAGGCTGAAAGTCTGAAATCTAAGTGTTGACTGGGCTCTGCTTCCTCTTCCTGCTCTAAGGAAGACTCCTTCCTTGACTCCTCCTGGCTTCTGGTGGTTGCTGGCAATCCTTGGCACTCCTTGGCTCAGAGCTGCATTACTCCAGTCTCTGCTTCTGTCATCACATGGGCTGGCCTTCTTCTGTGTCTCTGTGTCTACATTTTCTCCTTCTTCTTAGAAGGACACTGGTCATTGGGTTAGGGCCCACCCTAATCAAGCATGACTTCATTTTAATTGATTATATTGGCAAAGATCCTCTTTCCAAATGAGGTCACATTCACAGGTACCAGGGAGTAGGACTTGATCATATTTTGGGGAATGGGATGCAACTCAACCCACAATACATCCTCCACTCTTTTTTAAATACAAAATAATAGTATACAACCTTGCAGACACAGTGCCTTGCAGAGCCCACATAAATTTGGCATGACCCAATTCGTACTGTTAGAGCAGACAGGTGGCTAGATATGAGCAAAGAAACAAGGATGGGGGCCAAATGGCCAAAAACCATATATCTTGTGAACAACGGGGGTCCTTGGACAGACCAAGAAAAACAGGATCCTCCAGACTGATAAGAAAGCATTCCTTCTGTGTTGACAAATGTCCTGGAGGCAGAAGGGTGGGACAAGGCAGGAATCCCCACCGTCCGAATATAACCTTTCGCTCATTCTGACCTCCGTCCAAAGTGTAACCTTTTGCTTATGATACCCCCATCTGAATGTAAACTTTTGTTCATTATGACCTCATCCAAATTCCTGATCAAGACTAAATAAGGGCAAAAAATCCCTCCTCCCCACCTGGGAAGGTGGAGCTGGGATGAAGATCAGGGAAGATGACCCTAAACCCCTCCCTGCCAATGAATATTCTGCCCATTCATTCATCCCTGCCCATATAATGAGCTTGCCAAGGAAACCCAGGGAAGCTACCCATCTGGGTCTGTCTGCTCTTTCCTTGAGAGCATACTATTTATCCTTTAATAAATCCTTGCTTTGCTTTCTTGACCTCTGTATCTTGTTTCTGAATTCTTTCTGTGACAAGAACCTTCTCATGGACAACACTACTTCCCAAGATCACTTTGGCAGCAGTATAGAGACTGAATTAGAGGCAGCAAGGCAGGGAAGCCATTAAAAGTAAATTGCAATGGTTCAAAGTGAGGGGTAATGAGAGTTCCACGTCCATGCGCACAACTTCTCTGGCACTTTAAAGCCTCTCTCTCGTCCTCCGCTCCCTTCTCCCTCCCATGACCATTCCCTGGGCTCTCATCACAGTGAACACTGCCCTTCTGTCTGAAATAAAGCTCACTATCTTCCCCTCTTGGATGTGCCATATTCCTTCCATATCCTCTATGGTGGTGAATGGCATGACCATCCATCAGTCAGCCAAGCCAGCCTTGATTCTCCCCTTTCCTCACCCCTAACCATTTCTGTTTATTCAAAGAAGCATTGAGCACTCGCTGTGTTCCAGGCATAGTGCCAGGTGCTGGCAATCCAAAGGATGCTGAGTCTCACTCCCTGCCCTTAGGGAGCTCACAATCACATGGAAAATTACAACACAGTGGGATCATCTCTTATATTATTATCTCCATTTCATAGATGGAGACTGAAAGTACAGTTTGCCTGGTTAAGTGAGATGACTAGGACTCAAATTCAGCTCTGTGTGTCTCTACAAAGCATGTTATTTCCCTCCTTGGAGTGGCCAGAAATTCCTGCCCATTTTGTCTTCTGGTGTTGAGGTTTCCATTGCTAATGTTACTGACTTAGTCATAAGCTCACAATCTCTCACCCGGACCATTGAAGTTTCCTCCTCATTGTCCTTCTTCCCTTGCTGCCTTCAATTCTGCTTCCAAAGTGATTATGCAAAGCAGAAATCAGGTTATGCCATCCCCTGCCTAGCAGAACACTGCTCAACAAAGCTGCTGAGGCCTTTCATGGCCAGACTCCTGCCCACCTCTCTGGCCTCATCACTTAAAGCACACCCCTACTGCTACCGAGTCCAAATTTGCTCTGCTCACCGCATGACAGGCCAATAAATTGGGAGATGAAGTGTTGGGGCAAAGAATAATGACTTTATTCAGAAAACCAGCAGACTGAGAAGATGGCAGACTAATGTCCTGCAGAACCATCTTCCCTGAGTCAGAATTCTGGCTCCTTTTATACTAAAAAGGGGAAGGGGTGTGGTTGGTTGTTGCAAGCTTCCTGGTGTCAGAATCCTTTTTTCTTGCAGCTGTCCACGTAGGTCAGGTCATGATGTCCTTGTAAACCTCCCACAAGGCAAATGTTATTTTCTATTCTGCAACTTTTTATCTTTATATGAATGAGAAAGTGTTATACCCTTAAAGGTCAGAGCCTTAAAAATGGGCTATCCTGTATATATGAGGCTATAGGCAACATGCTTTTGCAAAAGGTGCAGAACCATTATGACTAAGCACAGGAAACAGAGCACAGGGTTAGAGCCAAAGGGCAGGTCTAATATGAAATCAAGTTGGCTCTTCCCTATGACACCACCTCCAAATTTAGTGAGTCCAGTCCCACTAAATCACCTCAGACCCCCAAACTGACCTTGAACAAGTTTCTTAATCACTCTGGGCCTCAACTTCCTCATCTGTAAAATCGGAATAACAATAAAAACTACCACATGAGGGCATTGTGAGCAT
Organism: Camelus ferus; assembly: GCF_009834535.1. Classification (NCBI taxonomy): domain Eukaryota; kingdom Metazoa; phylum Chordata; class Mammalia; order Artiodactyla; family Camelidae; genus Camelus; species Camelus ferus. Next base: position 80,283,384 of record NC_045704.1, read on the forward strand.
GAAATGAAAGGAGGTCCAGGTAAAACTCTTAGAATTGTGTCTGGCATGTTTACACATCTAACAAATGTCATAGATATTATTAATGCTATTAATATTTTTTCCCACTTTGCCTAGCAAACCCTACTCATCTTTCAAGACTCACCCTCCCACCATAAAATCTTTCCAGACATCCCTAAGTAGAGTTGGCCATTGCCTCTGTATGTTCCCACTGTGCAGAGATTTACAACATTCTAGTCACTCATGAGTGAATCTGTCTGTCTCCCATCCTGAACGAAGTCCCTTGATTACAGACACTGTAACCTCATCAACTTAATTTCCTCACACTGGTTATAGTGCCTGGTTCCTGGTCGGTGCTCAGTAAATGTTTGGCCAGTGGATGAATGTGTAGGTGCATTACTATGATTTATAATAAGAAATATCCATTTGGTCTTTGCCTCTGTTTCTGGCATAGAGCTCTTGAAACCCTTGGAATTTTTTAAGAGAGCCTTAAAGGTATCTTCTGTTATGTTAATGAAGCAACTTTTGGACCTCACCTAAGGATGGGAGCTGGTTGCCAGTGGAGCCAATCTTCCGGTTAGAGGGTTGGAACTCTCAGTTCATCCTGCCTCCCTGGGAGGGGAAAGGGGCTGGAGATTGAGTTCAGACACCAATGGACAATGATCTGATCAGTCATGTCATGAAGCCTCCATAAAAACCCAAAAGGCCAGGGCTGGAGAGCATCTGGGTTAGTGAACAGGTGGAGATGCAGGGAGAATGGTGCACTCAGAGAGGGCACGGAGACTCCACACCCTGTCCTCATGCCTTGCCCCCGCATCTCTTCCATCTGGCTGTTCCTGAGTTCTATCCTTTCATAATCAACCGGTAATCTAGTGAGTGCAATGTTTCTCTGAGCCACTCTAGCAAAGTAATCAAGCCTGAGGAGGGGCTTTTTGGAACTTCCGATCTATAGCTGGTTGGTCAGAAATCCAGGTGACAACCTGAATTTGTAATTGGCATCTGAAGTAGGGGGAGGGGGAGGTAGGGGCATCTTGTAGGACTGACTGCTTAACCCATGGGATCTGACGCTCTCTCCAGGTAGATAGTGGCAGAATTGAGTCGAATTGTAGGACACCCATCTGGTGTTGGAACACCGTTTGCTGGTGTAGGGAGATTTCCGCCTCCCAACCTCTGCTCCCCACCTTGCCGCCCAACACACACAGTAGATTGGGAGCCCTGCCTTTAGCAGGTTACTGAGTTTCTCCAGCCAAGGACTTCGGCTGTCTGGACAGGAGCTACCCAAGGTCATTCCTCTGACCCTGGCCTGAGAG